>NC_143014.1:296995892-297299642 GCF_055824585.1 Amblyomma mixtum
AACGGAATGTCGCTCCGGAGCCGAACCCGGACCTGAACCCGAAATGCGTGAACCCGAACCTGAACCGAACCCGAAAAAATTCCGGTTCGACACCCTGGTTACAGTGCTGTAACTCCGTTGCGGCCACGGTTCCCGCCTCCGGCGGAGCATTAGTACCCCAATTAAATATTTTCTTTAGTACTTTAGATCCCTTTAGCTTATGGTCGTCAACATAACTAATTTCAGTTACGCAAAATGCATACCTTGGGCACTGTGGTCGCATTGCGGTTGATGTCCTTTCATTGAGATGTTTTTTCGGGCACCACCGTCATTGAGGAAATTCTGTTGCTCCTGATTTCGCGATTTGCCTTTCAGTGGTCACTTTCATGCAATTATAATTCATTCCATACATGGCTGCGCATAATAAGCGTTCTGTCACTGCGCGTGCAGGTTGTCCATTGCCTGCTGACCATGTCTGTTCCTCCGATTAAATTGGTGAGTTCATTCTTTTCTCCCTCTGATATCCCTTCTTTCCGGCAATATCTGCCGCTAACCTTTGACACTCATGGGCCAGGTACCGTCTTTGATAAAAGTAGCCAAGCCACGGGGTTTGTTTCTTAGCCGCCGCGTAGCAAGGTTAAGAGGGACCTTGACCTCACCTTTCGGACGAGTGCTGCAGGGGCTTCACTATGCGGCTGAGAAGCAGACCTCGTAGCCAGGTAGCTGTTGCCAAGGGCGTTACGTTGGAGTAATTTTTTTGCTTGACAGAATTCGGTGCGTGAGCGCAGTAGACAGCAACCTGCAAGTGCTGCCACTGGCCTCGTCCTTTGGTTCGTGAGGGAGGTAGCACCTACAGTTGCCAACTTGCCCGTGGCGTGTATATGTTGGGACCTTAACCGTAACTGCGAAATTTTCCGTAAATGTACGAATTTTGACCCATCTTACGATATTACGAATAACCGTAACTGCGAAATTTTCCGTAAATGTACGCATTTTGACCCATCTTACGATTTTACGAATCTTGCCTGAATTCTTAAGGAAAATAAATTTTATTTGAGATAAACATTCGAAATTTTGCACAAAGAAAAAGAAACCGTTGATGGTGGTAACCTTGCGCCGCCATGAGAGAGGGAACTGTGAAATTAGCCGCTCCAGCTGGAACATTGTAGAGTAAAACATGGTTAATTCGATCCTATTTCGATCCTATTTTATCCCTACTCCTCAACCCCTGCTAATTGATATAATCCAGACTGCCGCCACAGCCCCGCCAGACGTCCCTGTAAGAAAGACTACGGCGTCGGGAGCTCGTTTATTCGGACGCCCAGGGGCTCTCATCGGTCCAACCGGACGGGCTCCCAAAATGTGGGGTCTAGTGTCGCGCCATGACGTGCTCGACTAACCGATCGCCCAGACATACGTCCCCAGGCCTGAACTGCATGTTACATTGCTTATCGGCGCCCCTCGGCCTTGCGCGAAACGGCAGACGTTTTAATGATCGGTAGGCGGATACAGTCTGGTCGCATAGTTCCGTTTTCGGATCTTCGCCACCAGCTCGAAGTGGCAGCGAAGATCAAAAATTAGCTAACCAGCGTACTTTATAGTTAACATAATTCCCTTCTCTTCTGGTCTCCGCCAGCACTGGTATTACTATGCCATAGAAAGCACGCTTAGCTTCAAAAAGACCATGCTTACATTGAAAACGCATCTTTTATGAGCTAGAAAGGGCCGATAAATAAAATGCGGGCATCGCTGCCAGTGGCCGCTTTCATGAACAAATTTCCATATTGTAAAGAGGGTCTATTGACGGGAAAGGCAGAAAGATTGGCCGGAAAATTGTATAGCTAGCCTGCTACTCTGCACTGGGGAACAGGAAGAGGAGAAAAAAAGGTCACGATGGGGAATGATGATGATGGCAGGAGGCAGATGAAAAAAGACCTGGCACACTTGCGAACATTCCAAACGCGAGTCAAGGCCCGTACGGCTTTAAAAAAAAGCGTGAGAGCACTCGCGTTGCCTGTACAGTTCTTCAACTATCTGGCCACGCGCCGAGGATCAAGTCCTCCGAGAGGGGCCTGGTGTCAAAGACTGCAAAATAGATGCTGGCATGAGTCTTTCTCGTGCATATGCTGGGCACGCCACTAAAGCATGCTCTACTATCACAATGTGCGTGCTTGCCTGGTCTTTTTTTCTTTTGCGGGCGAGGGGCCCACAGCGCAGGTGGCTCGCAGGCATAGCGCTGTAGGCTTTACGTCCTGATCAGAAACTTGGAATTGGGGTTATCAACCCTACGTGATGAAGAAATTTTTTGTTTTTATATTTTTTCCACGCCAGTAATATCAAAGAGAATAGGGTCCATTGGCAAAAAGTCAATATCGGGATAGGTAGGTTTTTGAAAAAGCAGAGACAAATACAGAGTTCGGAACATTCGCGCACTCATCAGGCCGGATAAGTGCGTCGGTTGAGTCCTTAAGGGCGATAGCTGTATCGTCTCTTTTGTTAACGACGCTCCAGAATTGCCTAGGGTTACTAATTAAAATAGATGGTAATGTAGTATTGAAAAATGTATCCTTGGCGAGCTTGAGTGCCTTTTTGTATTCGGTAGCTGCCGCCTGATAAGCATTCCAACGTTCTTGAGAACCGGTTAAGGCGCGAATATAGTCCGACGTAACGCAAGCGAGCGCGCGCACGCGCGCACGCTGCGTTGGTGAAAACAGCTCCGCGGTCGAACGCAACCGGCGGCTGCCAGCGTGCCCCGACGAGCCCGGCGCAGATTTGGCTCCTGCTCCAATTGCGCGCCGGCGCCGCCGACCGCGTCGACCCACAATGCATCGCACGGAGAAAAATGGCGGATGCCAGCGCGAGCGGCGTGAGTGCGAAAATCTTTCGCACATACATTGAGCGCCTGCGCTTTCGCCGCAAGCGGTGGACTAGTAACACGAGAGCAAGTTTCTGTCGCGCGGATAACACCCTAGCCATATTTCATATAGTAGCCACAATGGCGTGAATGGAGCGAAACGGATGAGGCGACGCAGAAAGAGGCGCGAACGGAATTCAAACTACCCGCCGGTCGACGATCGGCGCGCGAGTCGGCGGTCGTTCTGCGCATGCTCCGAAGCGGCGCGCGGCGTCTGGACGCATCGAAGTATAGAGGGGGTGGCGCTCCGGCCGGCGCAGCGAAACCGGCGTAGCGCGACAGACTGCGAGCGACGCTCGCCCGCGCGCTGAACACGTCGGACTATAAACGACCCTTGCCGTACGAAAGATGCGTTTTTTTCTTGTTACTGAGCCTTTTCAACGTTTGACTGAACCATGGTGATTACCGGTTAGTTGCGATGACCATGCGCGGAGCATATTTATCGGTGAGCGATGTAACTTTTTTCTGCAAACAAGTTCCATTTGGCGTTCACAGAGCGGTCATGAAAGCTGGGTAAGTAATCGTCTAAAAAGACAGTGTTCACGGTTAACGGCATCAAAATCAGCATTTCTGTAGTTCCGGATATATTTCTTGTAGTTGCTCTGGTGAGGCAGGGAGTGTGTCAAAGAAAAATGAAGCAGTAAGTGATCACTTAACCCTTGTAGATACGATATGGGCTGGAAAAGATCAGGTGAAGTGATGAGCACTAAATCTAAGATGTTAGAAGTAGCAGACGTAATTCGAGTTGCCTGCATTACAAGCTACGACAAGTGCAGATCAGTGCACAAATTCAAAATTTTGTCACCTTCACTAGAAAAAGGATTACAATAGAAACGCACATTAGACCACACAGTACAGGAAAATTAAAGTCTCCTAGTAAAATGAAAGGATTATTCGGGTACCAGCGCGTAACCATATGAATGACGTCATGAAGGTAGTCAGTAAAGGTGGGTGAACAGGACGGATGACGATAGCAAGCACCTACTATCGATTTCCTGGAGCACGTGCGAAATTCCACTAGCACAAGTTCTAAGGCGTTTGTGAAATAAATAGGAAACAACAAAAAAGCATCACAGACGGCTATAAGTACGCCTCCGCCGCACCTAGCACCCCTATCGCGCCGATAAACGTTGTAGTGTTTTTTACAGTTGAACAATTCACTGCTATCAAACATCGCAGACAACCATTTGTGTCCTAAAATGAATCTCCGAGTCGTTTGCAGAGCAGGGATTACCAAAGCTGCTGTCGATGCCTTTGGTGACGCAGATCCATCAGTGTATACGTGCACGCAGTGTTGGTATTCTAACCAGATATAGGCAAGAGCAACTTGCTTCAGTCCGCTTAGCGGCATCACAGATTTCTTTAGTATGCCAGGGTCATGCAGGCATAATGAAGGCTGAGCCATCACCCACGGTGGCTGCAAGGGATCATGCGCGAGGGCATAGTCTGATGACAATACGGACTGATGGTAGCGCAGTGCACGTGCAATACTGCTTTCCGGTCGCCCATCAAAAATCTCCGTCTGCGGGTGACCGCGATGCCCTGTAAGCGTGCGTAAATATACACGAAGTGGTTCGTGTGACAGGTAGATCGATACAGGGCACGCACAAGATTCCTCAATCGTTCCTTTGTTCGAGGCACAGCGTGGTAATGCGAGGCATATCTTGAGCACCTGTGCTTGAACACTCTCTAGTGTCCGCACATAGGAAAGGCTCATGGTTGAGAGTACAGCAAGGCTGTAACGAATGTAGCCTATAAAGAGAGTATAGTAATGTCTTGGCAAGGAGCGCTCCGTTGGGTCCGATTTAAGGCTAGCTACGAAGCGAAGGACATGGGAAAAAAGAAGTCTTCTGTGGCATATTTATATGCGTCGACCATGACAGATCGCGGTCAATGATGATGCCCAAAAATCTGTGGTAGGGGACGTGTAAGCTAGTTTTTTTCTACGCGGATCTCTTGAGCCTAGGGTATAACACCTTTCACTTTCAAATGGCGATCATGGAGTCTTTATTGGTACTGACGTCACTAGCTTGAATCGAGGGGTGCAGAAAAAAATGTTTCATACTTAAATCTGAATTTGTAATCAATAAATAGCCCTTCTAGGGCGGAGCAATTATCGGCTTTAACCCAACGAATCTATGTAAGAATTATATGACACCGAGGAAAAGCAAAGGGTAGGGTTGAGGTGAGATAGGTTTTTTTTTTCGAGGAAGGGTGGGGAGGTAAGTCTGTGACTGATGCTTATGAGGCCTGCTACTCTGCAGTGGGGAAGTGAGACAGTGGAAGAGCTGATGTCATCAAACTTACTGCATGACCGATGAGGATGAGGACCGATTTATGGTGTTTTCCTTCTTGTGTTAGTGTGGTTACACATCGCCACCTGTGCTTTATGTTGTCGCTGCGAGCGCTGTTCAGGTCTAGCGCCATCAAAATTTCATCTCCTATATTTATTTTTTGTAACAATTCGCATAGCCTTGAAAATACACTGAAGGCAACTCCATCGAATTTTCAGAAATATAATCTATGGCTCTTTCTGGCTCAGTGAATGTTTTACCGGTGGCAAAAGACACATTTGCTGTCTAATGTGTTTGATTATTTTTTTTTCTCTCGACTCGCTTCAAATTCGTGACGCCAATTGCGAAAGGGACTCCGTGATCACCACGAACAGTGGACGGCGATTCATCCTAGCCTCGCAGATACGCACGCAGTAGGGTCACCCACGAGATTGGGATGCACCCGAAAAAGCGAGCAGGCAACCGTGGCAGGCGAATAATTCTCGTGATGAGGTAGTGTTACTGGAATTCTCGTGGGACGTTGTTACAGTCTCGCACAGTAACAGTGGCACTCTTGCTGCTGGAGCAGGGCAGAATGGTGGGCCTGTTGGTAAGGCATGTCAAGGAAGAAAACCAGCCAAAAAAGACGGAAACAAAAGAAGAGAAGGACACCAGCCGTTGTCCTGTGTCCTTCTCTTCTTGTGTTTCCGTCTTTTTTGGCTGGTTTTCTCCCTTGTCTTGCTGCTGATTTCTGTGATTTGCCTTTCAGTGGTCACTTTCATGCAATTAAAGTTCATACTATATATGGCTGCGCATAATAAGTGTTCTGTCACTGCGCGTGCAGGTCATGAATTTCGGATGGAGCAAGTCTTCCCCTACACCGGCTGCGGTGAGTTCATTTCTCCATGGCTTTGATATCCCTTCTTTCCGGCAGTATCTGCCGCTCACCTTTGACACTCATGGGCCAGGTACCGTCTTTGATAAAAGCAACCAAGCCAGGGGGTTTGTTTCTTAGGCGCGTAGCAAAGTAAAGAGGGACCTACCTACCTTGACCTCACCTTTCGGGACCTTTTGGTCTTCACTTAGGGGCTTCATATAGGGGCTTCACTATGCGGCTCAGAAGAAAGCCTCGTTGCCTGGTTGCTTTTGGCAAGGGCGTTACGTTGGAGTAATTTTTTTGTTTGACAGAATTCGGTGCGTGAGCGCAGTAGACAGCAACCTGCAAGTGCTGCCACTGGCCTCGTCCTTTGGTTCGTGAGGGAGGTAGCACCTACAGTTGCCAACTTGCCCGTGGCGTGTGATCTATTTATATGTTGTGTCCTTAACCGTACCTGCCAACTCTTCCAAATTTTCCGTAAAATGTACGAATTTTGACCCGTCTTACGATTTTTACGCGTCTTGCCTGAAATCTCACGGAAAATGAATTTTATTTGCGATAAACTCTAAATTCTGTAGAAGGAAAAAAAAAACAAACCGTTGCCGGTGGTAACCTTACGCCGCCACAAGAGAGAGATATTTATACCATTTGTGAAATTAGCAGCAGCAGCTGGAACACTGTACAGTAAGACACCGTTACTTCGATCCAACTAAATAAACGCTCATTGAAATAAATAAACGTTTATTCAATGAAATAGACTTTAATTCCTACTCCTCAACCACGGCCAATTTATATAATCCGGACTGCCGCGGCAGTCCCGCTAAAGGTCCCTGTAAGACTACGGCGTCGGGAGCTCGTTTAATCGGACGCCCAGGGGCTCTCATCGGTCCATTCGGACGGGCTCCCAAAATGTGGGGTAGTGTCGCGCCATGACGTGCTCGACTAACCGATCGCCCAGCATTGGACCCCAGGTGTGAACTCTTATCGGTGGCCCTCTGCCATGCACGCAACTGGAGATTTTTTGACGATCGGTAGGCCGATAGAGTGTCTGGCCGCATAGTTTCGTTTTCGGAGCTTCGCCGCCAGCCTGAAGCGGCGGCGGCTATCAACTGCGCTCATCAGTCAGCCACCCGAGCTACACGCCGTTTACAGCGACGACTGCGTCCTTGCGGTCATTTTTTGTTTGTATGTTTGGTTTTATCGAAATCTTTTTAACTGCCGCGCCGGTCAAGGCTCTGAAACAACTGCGCGCTGCTGTCTTTTCAGTTGGCGTGACACTTGCGTTCTTCCAGCGCGCGCGCCGTTATTCCGCGCTCGTCACGTGCTATTCGCCGTTTGCGCATTTCCTCACGAGCGACGCCATGTGTGAAGAAGGTTCGGCGCTGTCGCGTCGTGCACTGGCGACGCAACGCGACTTTGAAAAAAAAAAAGTGTCCTGGCTTGGCTGACCGTGCACCCCGCCTACTCCGCCTACGAACATCCCTGTGGTTTTCAACGCGCTAGCTGTATTGGCCGCGGTGAGCGATTTCAGCGATGCGTGCTTGGTCCTTGTGCGTCACACGAACAGAAAACAAAAGAAAAGCTCCAGGAGTAGCTTTCGAACCCAGGAACTTCTCGTGGCAAGAGAGTATGGAACCTCATAGCCAGGACGGTTTTTTTTTCAGCGTGGTATTTATTACACGCGTTTGTATGCAGGAAAGCGCTATATACACTATTTACAAAGCAATCAGCTAGTGGCCGAGGAAGTCTAATGGGAAGCAACACCGTGACTAAAGCACATTTCTTAACACAACTAAAACGGCGGCAAAGAAAGACAATAGTTGCTGCCCTGTGTGTTTCAGCTGGCGCACCGTCTGTCCGGAATGTGTGCCGGGAGGAGACGACAGGCTCAGCATGACGGTCCAACAAGCGCGTTTTCCACGGGCTGTGCAGTCCGAGCAGGAAAATAATGTCGAAGGGTTCGGGGTCTTGCTGGGTAGCCATTATTAGGTAAGGAACAAGAGTTCAAAACAGCCTTTCTTTAGTGTCCTTTGCAGAATGTCCCAAAACGCCGCCGCGGTGGCTCAGTGGTTATGGTGCTCGGCTGCCGTCCCGAAAGACGCGGGTACGATCCCAGCCCCGGCTGTTGCATTTCAGTGGCGCCGAAATTCTGAAGTCCCGTGTACCGCTCGATGTCAGTGCACATTAAAAGAACCCCAGGTGGTCGAAATTTCCGCAGCCCTTCACTACGGCGTCCCTCATAACCTGAGTCGCTTTGGGATTAAGCCCCCAAACACCATTAATGCTACAGGTATACAATTATAGGGTTCACGCATATCTGCCTCTTTCCAGACCCTCGATGACGTTCCATGCGTCACTCGTTTTTTTAAAAAAGAATGTTCCACATCCGCCACCGTGGCTGCATTTCAACCTGGGGACCGCACTGCATTTTAAACTACCCTTTATGGGACACTCTTTAGGAAGTGGTAGCCGAGGCAGACCACTGCTGTAGCTCAGTGGAGCATGCCACGTGATATTCGGAGGTGAAGGGTTCGGTTCCCCTTCGTTCCAACGTAAAAAAGACGATTTGCCTCGCTAACAAAATGGGAACTATGCTTTCCTTGTGCCATTCCTTCCATTCAGGTGGGAACATGAGAACTGCACAGAGTTCACTGAACGACGGCAATCCACATGCACTTCACTGGACATTTTTAACACAGATGTACGCCAATATACCGGGTGTTTTTTTTTATAAGGTTAAAATATTTAAAAACAAGGTTTTTGAGGTAAAGAGAAGTTTTCTGCGGCGTAACACTGGTCTTGGAAGATGTCAAAAAACAGGCGAATCATGCTAACTAGTAAAGTGATTCACTAAATTTTTTGTGCTCCCTGCGGCATTCATTATTACACCATCCGGCCCGGCTTTATTAATGAACGCCTCACTTTCCTTGGCGACAGGCAGTGGTTCGAACCTGGCAGTCCATTGTACGACATGCAAGGGCTGCTCCCATGCACTGCACAAAGAACAACTATCGAAGGACGCGGCAAGAAACAGCTCGAACGATCGAGAGATACTGGAAGCCTCGCTGATTCTCGGCCTGATTCTCGGCTTGGGTGAAAAGTGCGTCAGTGATACCTCAGAGCCGTAGCTAGAGAGAGTTGCTGCTTACGTGCAAGTAAGGTTAGTGGTCCGGACAGGCTCCTTAGTGTTCTGTCCAGATGTACGCACACGTGGCCTCGATCCTTCGATTATAAGTTCGCTGTGAAGAGCTTTTAATTTTCATATTTGGCGATCACGTTGCGCTAGTCGCTACAGTACGAGGATGCGCAGCGAGTCTGTTCATCGGAGCAAAGGTTCAGAATAAACACAGCTGCGAGAAGCGCTTGTCCCGTCCATTTTTCCTGTCCTTGTGTTTCCGAGCGCTTCCAAAATTTGGGATGCTGTGCCAGCTAGCCCAACTGACAACTTTGTTAATTGGTATGCGCGACAATAATTGTATCGTTAAAACTACAGTACGCTTGCTAGAAAAAGAATTTGCCTTCTTTGATCGCCAGCGATAGATCGGCTGCTTATTTGGCGATGATTTTTATTTTTATCTTCGGCGATTACGGTGCGCTATGCGTTGCTGCGCAGTCAGTTCATCTGGCTATAGCCTCGTGTGCAGAGCTGTTCCATGCTCTTTATCTGATGGAAGGCTAGAGTGTATGTGTGTATGTGTGGAGCACTACGTCACAGGGGATGACTGCTGACGGGATGACGTCACAGGGGATGACGGGGAAATTGCAGCAATAAATATGAATATACCGCCGAAAATTGTATTGGTTGCGTTGCGTTGCGCTGGTCCATCTGGCGCAATACGAATGTATTCCCAGGATTTTTTGCTTTTTTACCCCAGCCAAGATTCAGTATGATGTGTTGATTCACTCCCGTAATTTCAACATGAATTCAAGATGAACGCAATGTAGAAATTTCATTGAGAATGCTCAACTCTAGTACGGTGGCCACTTTTCCAATGAGTTTCAACTCGGCCTCAATAATTTACCAACACTAGCCCATCCCCGTCACAACAAAAACTCAACATGGCGTGTTGAGTCTGCTCATGAGAACTTCAACACTGTCTCAAGAAGCATTTTTGTTAGGGTTACGAAAAGCATTGATTGCAGTGGCTCTTCTCACCAACTTTGGGCGAATATGACTATTACCGGAAAATTGCAGCGCAGCAGTAACAAGGACGAGACGAGAAGGACGCAAGAACAAGCGCTGCAATTTTCCAGTCAGCAGAACCAACTAGCCAGTCACTATGTTTTAAGCAAATGACTGTTACTATCGGCCAGGTACAAAGCTCTAATTAGGGTCAGGTGCCTGTCGGTAACAGGTGAAAAATAACTATTAGAATTTAGTTAATCATTTCACTAGTTACCATGATTCGCCTTTTTGACGTCCTCTAGCACTGGTATTACTATGTGGGAAAAGCTTCTGTTTACCTCAAAAAGCCGTTTCTTTTTAAATTTTGGGCCTTCAAAAAAAAAAAAAACAATCGCCTGGTATGCATTACATGTATCGATTTCCCTCTGCTGCTTCTCACAGGCTGCCGCTTTTTGGTTGGGCTCCCTTTCCTCCCGAGGCCCAATGTGGCTTTCTGGAAAGAGCGCAGTGTCAGTGGGCGGGTTTTTGTCTTGTATTTTTCTTTAGAAGGATTGCACTCCAGCCCACTTCTAGCAAGGAACTAGTGACTCGCAGAATACGAAAAGGAACCAGCAGGAGGATAAAGTTTGTTCCGCGTGATCCCAGTGCATTGATCTCGATCTTTTAGCAGGGCTTGGGAGAATAAGTTGTTGCAGTCACACACATTCACGAAATGCTGCCGCAATTTGGAAGAAATATTTGAAATGGTTACTATTGTGGAGAAAGTGGTTGACGCTGCACCTCTTTGTTTGCTGGATTTGAAAACTGACTCACGCACCCTCCCTTATTGTCTTTCAAATTAGCTGCATGTGAACAGGAACAGCTCTGCCCAGTTATAGCACGCATGTCCTTACCTGGTGTCCCTGCTGTTCACCCCATCCCTCTGTTCTTTCTCCTGCATTTCCCCTCCTCCCTTTCTCCGAGCGCAGGGCAGCCAATTGGAAAGCCCTTCTGGTTAACCTCCATACCTTCCTCTCTCTCCCAAATAGCCATGCTGCGCGAAAGCGGGCAGTGCGAAATGCGTGCCGAAATTCAGCGAGAGGGCTGGGCTTTCGCAGGCAGCGGCGGAGCCCCGGGACCGGTCGCTCCTGCAGCCGGCTGCATCGGGAGGCGTGCAGCAGGTCTTGGAGGCCGTGGCCCGGGCAGAGCACCACGACCTGCTGCTCTATGAGTGTAGTGTGGTACTAGAATGTCGAGTGTGTCGAAATTTATTTCGGTCCGTGGAGCACCTCGCGGTGCATAAGCGAGAGTACTGCCGCAGGCATATGCGGCAGCTACTCATCACTTCTGGAGGGGAAGAGGAGCAGGCGGCAGGTAGCAGCCAGCAGCGCGGAGGAGGCCCGGCAGCCGGCGGAGGCACGGTGCACCAGGAGGAGGAGAGCCGCCGCCCAACGCCCCACGACCGGCAACCAGCCGCTGAACAGCGGCCGCAGCAGCGACGGAGAGGGCCAGGCCGCCCCCCACGCCGTGTCTTCTCGGCACGGCTTTCTCGAACCTGAATTTTTTTTTTAAATAAAATGTAACCATAAATAGTTGTTTCACTTGTGGCTGAACCTGAATTTTTTTTTTCTTAAAATAAAATGTAACGGTGATTTACGCATGAGGCAGTCACTCCGACTACGCGGTAATCGAAAAATTATAACGGACTGCTGTGCTCCATAGTAACTGTCTGCACTCAAAAAGAACAGTGGTTATTTCGTTTTCCTTTGTAGTTATAGTGTAGTGTTATAGTTATAGTGTTAGTTATAGTGTTATGAGCGTCGGCAAATTTCGCAGATGCTGCATTTGTTGTAAGAACGTACAAGTTCCTCGGGTATACCAGCAGCACGGAGGATGAGCTGCCAGATATAGCTGTTTTTAGCAGTTTTTCCTACTTCTTTAGGACTCTGTTTTATTACTGCACCAGATTTGCAGCAAATTTTTCTTCCAAACATCCCGTTGCCGCACTGCTCTTGGGTAGACAGATGAGGATACGTCTGAAACGAAATAGTCATATTTTCTCAACTGCTACCTTAGTGGCTTCTTCCACAACAAAATTATGCCGACGGTTGAGATCCTCTCTGGGCGGTGTTAACGCTTAGGTTGATGATACGATGCGACGAAGTCTTATTTGAGGTCAAATTTGACTAAAACGCTTTCTTCTTTTGAAAACATGAAGAAAGAAGCATTGCACGCGACTAATTCACAAAAGAACCTCACAATATAACCCTCCGCACCAATTTTTGTTTGAATCCCATTTTCCCCTAGGCTAAACTAGAAAACTGGCGAAACCGTCTGCTCCAGTGGCCAATAGACGCTGGTCTGCCGCTTCACTCGACAGTCATCGGGCATTTTACATTACTAATGTGGCTGCGTGACGCCAACGAAAGGAGCCGTTTTTCCCATTTAGTGTCACGGCTTCTTTTGCTATAGTGATGCGCGGAAGGTAGGTACGGCGCCAGTATATTCGTAGTGAGCTGGCGCAAAAAGTTAGGGGAGGAGGTAGTATGCCCCCGTGGTATAATAAAATAAGCAAACGGAACAAAACGCAGGAATTGCAGCTTATAACCAGCGAGGGCGCCCCAAAAATACGGCTGCCTTACTAGGAAACGTAAGTGTCTTTGTCGTCCGGTTCTGAAAAAAGCCCTCTGCAAATTTCGATTTGGCCTTGCAGGTTTCAACCCTCGTCTTTCAGCTTCCTCGTCCTATAGCGATCGCTGGGACAAAACGTGCGAATTGTGACAGCGTGGTGCAGAAAGTGCGATGTGTTACGAAACTTCTGTAATCGACAGAAGAAAGGCGGCGGGAAACACTCGAAACATGCAAAGTAAAGCCAAAAGTGGGCCTTTTCCCCCAACGGGTCATGCCCCTTAGCTTGAAGTGAGCTCCTGTTGCGTGTGATGTAGCAGCCGCGGATCAAGCTACGAGAGGTCAGCGGCTATTTCGCTTTGTTCGGGACAGCGCGGGCAGAAAAATGCGCGAATCGCTGGTCAGTTAATGAGACGGTTGGAAACCAATAGACAACTCCAAGTATAATGCACAACTGTAATTACAAAATGCACAACTGTAATTGCAAAAGTTAGCAGCCGTCAAAGGCGGCTTCTCGCACTTGATTTCGTAGCGAACTAGAAGCTGTCTTATTAGCAGCTTTTGGCGAATGTGCAACTGGAGCTTGAAAGGGGTACGTACTTGCTCGAAAGACGGGACGAAAACAAGGAAACACAAACGACGTGTACAATGCGCATACATGTCGTTTGCAGCTGCAGCTGAAAATAGGTAATCTTGATTATTGGACTAGTAATAGAAATGAGTATCCGGGTAAAAGATTGCACTGGATTATGCTACGCCCTGTGTGAGAATATAACCTCTGCTCACAGTTTCTAGACAAATCTGCTGCGGAGAATGATTTAATTTAGCGTGACTTAACTTCCATTCACTGTTTAAACAACCTCTGGCACAACATCCAGTTTTCCAAATCCCAAGCGATAGCAGCAGAAACAGCTCGCCGCCCCAGTGCGCTCAGTGGAGCCGAATGCGACAGTGGGACCCAACATGCCACCGTCGAAGGCGGTGTCCCAGCGCCTCCCCTATTTTTGCAATGCCTGCCGAGTACGGCCGATCCGACCGTCCATCCAAGGCCTTCACCTATCCTCCTTTCCTACTCTCGCCCTTCGGCTAGCCTTCGCGCCTGCTCTACTAAGGTGGGGGAAAGTGCCATCTGAGTGGCGCCTGACGACGGAAAGCGGACGACAATTTTTTAAACGTTCCCTCTTTCTTCGTGAGGCGGCGCTCTGCATCTCTCATGACGATCAGTCTGTCTGTCAGGTATGGACAGAAGCGTTTGCGGGTAGGTAGGCTGGAAACGCTGATTGGTCGATGGGATGCGCTTCTCCGTGACGTTTTTTGACTTCGCCCTCGTTCTCAACCGGACGTGGCGTCAGCGCGCCTTTCTCGACCTCTCCCTAGAGCGCCTGGGGAATCGCTAGGTGCACCCGCCGCGCCGCGCGTGCGTGGTGAGCGGGCATTGCAATTGCATTCGTTTCGTGATCCTCGGCGCGCTCGTTTCAAGGCGTGTGCAGCTATGGCGTTCGTGCGTGGTGCGCTCATCGGCGACAGCCAGCTGAAATTTCTGTGCAATTTTTGCTTGCGGCTTTGCAGGACCTCGTTCTTCTGCTGCAGGAGGACGTGGATAGTGTGGTGCTCGTATTTAAGTTTTGCCCACTCCCAGAGCTGTTTTCTTTATTTTTTCTCTGGTGTCCCGCGTGTACGAGTTGAGTGAGGAGAGGAGGAGCGCAATTTTTAATCGTCTATACCTTCGTTGTTACTATAGCTGGAAAATTCTTGCGCTGGGGCGACGAGTGATGGAATGCCCACCTCTCGTCTGCTTTACGTTATCTCAATTAATTTATTGCATAGTCCCTTCAAAAGACCGACGTGATTGCATTAAGGGGTCTCTACGGTCGCTTGTAGGTCACCTGGCGCGCGCTTTCGCAGACATCGACACTCTTGTTGCCATCACATATATACTGCGTTATTACGCACCCATCGTGTATATTAATTGTCGACTCTAGTTAGTTACCTAATCACCCAAGTGTTCCTGTAATGTAATTAGTCTACCTTCCGGTGTGAGGTGCTCGCACAAGGCCTTCATTTATACCACTTAACTAGCGCTGCTTAGTGGTGAAGAGGTCGCGTGCACGGCTCGTGACCCTAGGAGGGGGTTCGATGCCGCTTGACCACATTTTTTTTTCTATTTCTACATCATTACCCTTTCGACCGACCGGGATTTTCCAGTCACGCCGACGCCTAGCTTTCCGCCGACGGGACCTTTAACGCTGTGCCGCTAAAAATGCACATATTTTATGTCTCATTATGTGTTATGCAACCTCCGAGACATCGCATAACGCGTAATTCGGAGGTCGTGGGTTCGGATCCCACCGGCGGCATGTGGTTGTTTTTTCTCCTGCTTTTCTAATCAATTAGCTTTAAGTGATAACATATTCAGTAATATTAGAAATTGATCAACACTACAAAATAAATAAATTAAAAATCCCCTGTGCCCCTTGGTTTCTGTGGCTGTTGGCTTCTCTCATATTTATAACGAGCCCCTCATACCCCTTCCCTTGTTTGCTTAATTGCTTAGCGAGAGCCTCGGTTCTGGCAGCCTTGACGCCATAGGAAGCATAAGAGGGTTCTCACACAGCTTCCACCCTCGCCGTTCGATGACGTTCTACGTCACATCAGCGGTAACTCACTCAAGACGTGCTACGTCCGCCGCTTAAGAACGTGGGTCGCGCTGGTGAACACTCCCAAGGTTAGGTTACTTGTAAACATAAATACCCCCGAAAGCAGCAGATTTGACAGCCGTCGCCGTAGCTCAGCGGTAGAGCACCGGACGCGTAATTCGGAGGTCGTGGGTTCGGATCCCACCGGCGGCATGTGGTTGTTTTTTCTTCTGCTTTTCTAATCAATTAGCTTCAAGTGAAAACATATTCAGCAATATTAGAAATTGATCAACACCACAAAATAAATACATTAAAAATCCCCTGTGCCCTTTGGTTTCTGTGGCTGTTGGCTTCTCTCATACTCATGCCAAGGAGTAACTTCCTTAACGAATACGCTGTTGGGAAAAGTGAAAGACTCTCCAACAGCGCGCTAAATTCTCCAGTAATGTAAGGGAAAATACAGCGCTATAGCAAGAAGTTCGAAAAGAAGGATGCCGGTCATCCTGGAGAAGATTGAAATGTCTGAGCGCAGTATTTATCACGCACTAACTGCAAATAAAAATGGCTTTTTAAGATACCCACAAATATCTTCGTCTAGCTTAGAGATAGGTTGTAATATTGCAGGGCAGATACAGTATCTTATTTAAGCACCAGGATACGCTAATGTTGCCGTACTAATCACATGCCTAACAATTATTGACAAAGACATTCTTGAGCAGCAAAAAGTTTGTGAGCACAATTTTTTCACATATTGTAAGATTTAACTATAACAATCAATAAATCCGCAGGTCTCCCGTCGGTAAGCTTGCATTTTTTTTTTGCTATTAGCGTAGTGGGTAGAAGACGCGTTTGCCACATCGTCGGGTTCTGGCGGAACAGAAAAAAACGTCGACGCCGCGCCGACGCCGGGAGAGGGCAGCGACAGAGGACCAATGAGAGCCGGAGCGGGCGTCACGTGACTCTGGACGGAGCCACGCCGGCCGAGAGAGAGGCGTTCGCGAGCTTGAGCTGGCGCTTCTAGCTGGCCGTGCCGTAGCGTCCCTCAGGGGTACGCGTAAACGGTTGCGCCATCTGCGCTGTGTTGAAGAAATTTTCATAAATAATTACTGATAACTAGGATGGGTGCATTACGAGCCTTTTTCTCGTTCCAAGAACAAAAACTGCAAATAGATGAAAATGTAACAAGTGACTAAAAGCTAGACAACTGCTTAAAGCTAGACAACTGCCTAAGAGCTTGAAAATCGCCAAATTACCTGAAAAACAAGGGCTAGTTATCGCTTATACCTCTACGCGTGGGCGAGAGTGTGCTAAATAAAAGCGAACCGCTACCATTTGAGTGAGCTACCGCGTCGAAGAATCCAGCGGTGACATGTATTTATTCCGAAGCGGGCGAGCAGGGCGCCGCCATCTTGTCAACGTATCCCGTAGCGCGCGCCGCTCGGCTGCTGACCATGCGAGAGTGAATTCGTCGGCGCGGGCGTACGGCGCGCGACGCGGTTTCGCGGGCAAAAAACGCTCCATGCGGGCCAGGCTTTAAACTGTTCGATACGAGCGATGGAAACGCTGTGAAAGAAAGATTCTTCTACATATCGCAATGGGCCTATACTTTCAATATTTCCACATCATGACCTTACAGTTTTCCAATTTGCAAAATTTCTATCGAACATTGTTCGACATCTTGTTGTAGTGGTTTTTTTATTTGCATTGAATAGGGAAGGTAAAAGAATTTTTCCTACCCCGGCTTCTGCTATCGCTGCTGGAAGCACCTGAGCTGGGGCAGCGGAAATAAAGGATACCAGGCAGAGTGTAGAAGCGAAAAGAAAGAGGGGAGGGGATAGTAGAAAGGACAGGGGGAGGAGTACACTGACAATAGATCTATTTACACATAGACATGATAAATATAAATATATACAGGTCGCACGCGCGTGAAGGTCTGGTAGAACACAGTACAAGCACACGCGCACGACACAAAGCACACAACAGCTGGACGCGGGACAGCTGGAGTGGGGGCGTCCAGCTGTTCATCGTCCAAGGTAGCACACGTGGAGCGTTCGGTCACAGCACGTAACTACCTGGCGGAGAACAGGTGGGACGTCAAGCCCGTCTGTTCCAGGAATGCACAGGGGCTCACCATTGTTCGCTCGCGGGTGCGCGCACTGCCCTGCGGCCACAATCGCTTAGAAAGAGCGTCTGGAAGAATGCCCAGCGCCCTGTAGGCCGCAAGCATGTCGCGACGGGCATCAGCGAACGCGGTGCAGCGAAGGAGCAAGTGCTCAAGAGTTTCTGCCTCACCGCATCCAAAACACACTGCACTCGTCGCGAACCCGTGATGCACACGTCGTTCCCCGGACCACGCGCATCCAATACGCAAGCGAATGATCATTGCGCGCTGCGCTCGCGTTAGTGGGCGACAGCCGGTGATGTAGAAAATGCGCTCACCTCCTGCGATGCGGGTATCGGGGTGCTGCCGTCGGAGATGATCCTGGATGACCGCACGCACGTCCTCCAGCGCAAGAGGAAGGTTGCTGGGAGGCGGCTGATGTGCGGCGGTCGTGAGTTCGTCAGCTTCCTTGTTGCCGGCGAAGCCGCAGTGACCGGGCACCCACTGCGCGCGCACGGCTCATCGGAGCTGCGCGATGCGCGAACGGATTTCGCGCACTAATGGGGTTCCACGGCCGTTGGTCTGCAGCCGGCTGAGGGCGGCGCGGGAGTCCACAACACAGCACACTTGGGCGGCGGAGGGACGAGGGTGAGCAGCAGGTCCAGCCCAAGCTGGATCCCCATCAGCTCCGCCGTGGTGGAAGAGCCCAGGAAGGTGGTGTGCAGTCGCAGGGCGGGGATGGTGGCAGCCGCTGCGAGTGAACAGCTGTCGCGGGCCACTGAGCCCTCGGTGAACACGAGGAGATGGTCCTCGAGCTCCTCGTGTATGACGGCTCTGGCCAGCTGCTGCACAGCGCAGAGGGGTGTGCTCCGCTTTCCCGCGATGCCGACGATCTCTCGCTGAACCTCCGAGGCAGAAGGCCAGGGCGAACAGAGGCCGTATGGGGGCGTGGCGTTGGTTAGTTGCTCGTACTCGAGCAGCGCCGCTCCCATGCGCGAACGTGGGTATTTGCGCAAACGCTGAAGGAGCGGTCCGCCGTCCGGTGCGCGGTGTAATCTGTCGATGTGGTGAAACGCCCGCCGCATGGCCTGAAGTTGTGGCCACGCGCCCGCCTCGGCTAGTGTCTCCGCGCACTGCGAATTCGTCGTGCGCGTCGTTCAGCTTGGTCTCGCTTGGCGCGCAGGTCGAGAAGCATGTTATCGGGCGTGGGTTGGCCTGCCCGGACCTCAGCGCGCCGTGTTTCTGCGAGCGCACTTCGGACCAGGCTGGAGACAAAGTCCGCGCCGGATGCGGCTGCAGCATCAACCTCGCTGCGGAAGCGGCTCCTGTTCACGATGGAGTAGGTGCGCTTAGCGCGCGCTTCTGTAGCAGTGGGCTCGATGAGGACGGAGTAGTGATCTGAGCCCCAGAGTGATGGTGCTCGATGCCGCTGGACGCGAAGGAGACGTCGATGCAGGAGCCAGGTGTAGAAAGAGAAGTTTATTTTTTCTGTTTTAACATAGAAAATACAAAACAAAACAGATGAACTTCTCTGATCAGTCAAGCACATGCGCAGTGACGCAGCACTGAGCACGTCAGTAATGCAGTAAAAATGACGATACTCGACCGCCGCGCAGGACGATAAAGTATGTCGACCATTTGCGCAAGAACTCGGCCTCGCTCATTGACAGAGCGTCCATGCATGCTTGTTCAAAGAGGCGCGTGCGCAGGCGCTGCAACATTGGGAACATTGTTCTTTGCGGACGCCCATTTAAGGATGCCACTCCACGCTGCCGCCACAAAACGAACATGCCGACACACAAGAGCATATTTGTGAACAGTTCGCGTGAACTAGTGCGCGCTTCGAGGCGGGTTAAAAACATGCGTGACACTAATGTCCAAAAGGTGCGCGCAACTACACACTCAAACATTGCGTGCTGCAAAGTTTCAAGCAGACCGCACTGCGGGCATCGGGCGGAGGGCGCCACGCCCCACGCCGCAAGGCGGTCTCTTGTGGGCAGGACCCGCCAGCCTCGCAGCCAGCCGAAGTCCCTGACATCTGCAGGAAGCGTAGCTGAGGTCAGTTGGCGCCAGCGTGCCCGTCTCGTTTTCTGGAGTTGTTCGCGGGTCAGCGCAGCGACCGTTAGTGCTTCACACATTCTGGAGGGCGGGGTTTCATCAACATCCAGATCGGGCACGCCGGCAGTCAACGACGTCAGTGTGCGACGCACATTAACGAAAAATGCCGGCGGCTGCTCGGCTGTTGGGCCAACCACGTGTTGTGAAAAAAACACGTTACGCGTTGTACCCAGAAAGTATGTGAGGAGTGTTCTCCCGGGATAGTCTGGGTTGCGTACAAGATCTCGTACTCCTCGCAAGGCGAGCACATTGCACATGGTGCGGATACAAGGTATACCAAACCCACCCATGTACGATGGAAGGCGCATGAACATTCGTGACACAAGTTCGGTTTTGCCCGCCCAAACGAAAGAGCCACAGGCCGAGGTTAGCCTGCGCGCAAACGTGCGCGGTGGGTTTGCGACGCGGGCGACAAAAAAACATGCGGCTAGGATTGTGGACTTAACTATATAGCAGCGCTCTGCCATTGAAAGGCGGAAAGTTGACGCCACCGAGAGGCGTTTCTCAGCGTTCGTGCGGAGGTTAGTCCAGGTTTCGCGGGCTACTTCTCCGCTGGCGAGGAATACTACTCCCAGGACTTTCACTCCCTGCACCCACTCCACCTCGCCCGCAAGGTTCGGTGTGAAGGTGCCAAACCTTAGTGCCTTGCTTTTTCCCCTGTTCAATAGGGCCCCAGATATCTCGCTGTACTCGAGAAACAGCCGCGAAAAAGCGGCGTAGCTATCCTCCTCCTTGAGGAAAAGCGACACGTCATCGGCGTAGGCCGATACCTTGATTTGGCCCTGGCCAGGCAGAGGGAAGCCGCGTATGGATGGGCTGTCGTTAATGCGCCGGATGAGTGGATCCAGGCACAACACGAAGAATGTTGGGGAGAGAGGGCATCCTTGCCTTATGCCCCTGGTGACTGAGAAGGGAGCGCTCTGGTGGCCGTTTACGGAGAGACGAGCGTTCAGGTCTGCGTAAAGTAAGCGCAGCCTGCTGACAATTTGCGGAGGGAATCCGAAAGCTTCAAGGACTCCGAACAGATACGAGTGTTCCACCCGATCGAATGCTTTCGCCTGGTCTAGTGAAACAAAGCACCCGCTGAAGCCCGTCCCGTCCTGCTGAAGCTCGCCGGTGTTGAGGGGGGTAGTAGTAGTAGTGGCTGTATTTATACATTTGATATGGAAGGTAAAAGAATTTTTTGCCACCCCGGGATCTGCTATCGCGGCTGGAAGCACCTGAGCTGGGGCAGCGGAAGTAAAGGATAGCAGGCAGTGTGTAGCAGTGAAAGGAAAGGGGTGAGGGGATAGCAGAAAGGACAGGGGAAGGGGTACATCGTCAAATAATCTATTTACACATCTACATGACAAATATATATACAGGTCGCACGCGCGTGATGATCTGGTATGTGACAGTACAATCACACGCGCACGACAGAGGGGGGTGAGGCCCAGTTGCGTAGCTGCGTCGTGCAGGTCATCACCGCGCGCACTGTTTCCCCTTACAAAAATGAGCGTTGAGTTTCTGGTGTCATGTTCATGCATTCCTTGTGACACATTAGAAAGTCACCACGAAGTCATGTATTCATGTCTCTCGACAATAAAAACTCAGCAGAGACTCTTTGGCGTTACATGCCCAGCTTTGCGGGACATGTACTACTTGCGCCACCTGTTGGCAGCGGCGGCGACACGGCGCGTAACTGAATGGGAAGGGGTACGAAAAAAATTGTAAAACCTGAACAAAAGCACCTACAAAAAATGACCCGGGGATTTGTATAATATAGACTTAGCTGAGGAATGTGCCGAAGTTTCAGCTCTGTGCTATTAATACACGAGCGGCCCTGCGTGCTTGAATATTATACCATGCTGCCTATCGCATGGGGCCAAATTTTGCCCATTTTTCAGACTTTAAAACTGTATAGCGCCGTAACACAGATAGATATCGAAAATGACCCCCGGTTTTGGGTACTCTATGCTGTTTAAAATGGTGTGTGTCGATCTGTCATACCTTTGATCCAGGAGCTTCCCGAGGCCTTTTAGTCTGAAGCCTGGTATTGCCTAACATATGAAAGATGGCGCCTGGTAGCTAGTTACGCTGCAGAAATGGTTGAAAGTGATGAATTTCCGTCCATTTTGATGATTATCTTTCTGTCAGGAAACTTATGCCTTGTAGAAAAGAACACATGCGAGAGTTCGAAGCTAGTGTATGAACCGGGGTTTTAAACAAAGAAAGTTATTAGGATGAAAATTAACGTAGCAACAAAAATACTCGTGGGTGTTCGTAATGCTTGTAGTGGAGCAACTTCGCGAACTGTCAGCCCTGTGCTATTATTCAAAAAGTTTATTTGCGTCTGTGACCATGGTAAAAAAGGCTATGAGAGCTAGCTCATTTGAATTTGGCTATTCTTGTTACTTTGGAAGAGCATAGCGGCAGCCAGGCGGCCGGCATCAAAAAGTATTGTCAGATGGAAGTGTGTAAGTTTATTCTCTTAATGCTGATGTCAGAAGTTTGACGGAGCTTTACTCTGAGACGTTCTGTACCTGTTCAGCTTATTACATGTCGTCGGGAATAATACAGAATTATGTCTAGCAGCAGATGGCCTCTGGTTAGAAGGTCAACTGTCGCTTCCATCTGTGATGCTTTCAAATTAGTGATTTGTAGCGCTGTCGGAATAAGGTGACTGGGGTTTGGACTTGGGGTTTTAACCTGTGTTCAGAACCTTTTTTTTGCCAACCGATTTTAATAAAGAGTTTTCGTTTCAAGACCTCGAAAATATATTAGTGTCAATGAACAATTTCACGCATTATAACCATTCGTACATTAAAAAAAAAAGCTATAGGCGACTTCTTTTTGGTGTTATTTCATTCAAACTTCTTTCATATGCATGCATGATGTATAGCCAGGATCCTATCTGTGGGGTATCACTGCAGAAATGAGGCTGCGCTTTTGAGTCACCAACGTTCCCTTATACCACGAGATATCACCAACTTTGTTTAATTGTTGCGAAGAAAGTGGTGAACTTAATTTTGTCCACTTCCGTCCTACGGAAAAGCGCTCTTATATGGGCCCCGGCAAGAAAGCAGTTTATAAATGGCACATATAACTGGTAAGTATAGCGGCTGAAGCATATTGCTGCGCTGCCTGTCGGGAGATTGCATACAGTCGGATACAGCTCAAGAATTCAGTGGCAAATGCCAGACAAAGCAGACACTCCAGCGAATGGCAGCGGTCGATTGTCATGGTGCCGCGGTTAATCCCACCGCACCTCCAACAGTTGCATTGCAGGGGGCTGGAAGGTGCAAAAGCCTTAACCGCGGATTAACAGGATTCGCCGCGAAGTCATGTCAATTGGTTGATGCCATTGGCTTGAGGGCCTCCTTTGAGGAGCGTTTGCATCTGTACTCTTGAAGCTGTGCAGTAATCATATAAAAAAAAAAAATTATTGTATATTACCAGTGTAGGAGATTAGTTGCGTTATCACTCACAGCTTTCTTTTACGATTCATCTTCCTGCTCAAAATGCAATGAAACCGAATAAAAAATTGATCGCGAAAAGCCAGGTCAGAGGATGTCGAAGGGGAAGAAAAGGAACAACTAAACAGTCCTGCCCAAGCCAATACAAATACTATGTTAAGAATCTTAAAAGAATGAAAACTGGGAACATATGTTAGGATGGGCAATAAAAAAAGGGAACTCTCCTGCTCAAAGAGCATGACGTCAAAGGAACAAGTCAAAATCGCGCACTTTTGCTTCTAAACTGGTTTTGTATGTGTCGATCATTTTCCCGACGCCTTTCTTCTACCGATTAGAGACGCCTTGGTATGACGAGGGTATGAGTAGCACCTGGTGCCCCTCCCGATCTGAAGCCCCATGATTTGCCCGCCACACCACAGACACATGCGCCGATGACGTATGCCGGGAGAAGTCTCTTGGAAGTGGACGTATTCTTTTTGGTTCCTACCTCAGCAGTTATGGAAATGCGCAACACGCAGAGGCGAATTCGGATGCGCGTGAGGAAGGAAGGGACGAGTGTTGGGCATTCTAGGGCACAATTGTTACGTGGTGCGGGGGCAGCCGGTTGCGGGAGGGAGGAGAAGGGGCTCTTGAAGAAGCGTGGCGACGCCTCGTGTTGTCGTGAGTCATACCATGCACTCACTTGTTCTCTATTTCGTTTCCGCGAGTCGCTCCCCGCAGCATGAGGCAGGTCTTGGAATTTCGTCCAGTGTTTGTGTTCTGGGTAAGCTAAGAAGTGGATTGCCGCAGTGTAAAGCCCCAACTCCAAACGACACTTCCTGGGCGTACGCGCTCAGCGTCGGCGCTCTTGGCGTATGCCGGAACCGGTATGAGCATGCGCAATGCAGGAGACGCCAGCGAACCTTGGCGAGGCGCCGATATCTGTCCGTGCTAGATATCGGCGCCAGCGCATGGGCGCTGGCGCACGCGTCGGAAGCGGGGTCAGGTTGACAACAGTCGGAGGACCGCGGGGCTCTCGGGACTTTTTTCTTCATGGCTTCGTGTTCCCCGAACTTTTCTTCGCGGTTTAATTCGTCCTGTCAGCGCCACCCAACCCCTTTTCTTCTCGGCTTGAAATTCTTTCCCTCGACGACACATCCTGGGCGTACGCGCTCAGCGTCGGCGCTTTTCGCGTACTCCAAGGGGCATGCATCTCCATGTCCCTGGTGCTGGCTCGTTCCCCCTCTCGAGTCTAGGGAAAGAATTTCAAGCCTTGAAGAAAAGGGGTTGGAGGGTGCTGAAAGGACCCATTAAACTGCGAAGAAAAGTTCGGGGAACCCGAAAGAGGCTCAAGTCATCGGCGCCTCGCCGAGGTTCGCCAAGAGAGAAGACGCTGGGCTCGTACGCTCAGGAAGGGCCCTTGGAGTTGGCACTTAAAACTTGGACTGAAATTTTGGTCGTGTTCTCAGGGTACCTTTGTGGTAGTTGCAATCTGGATGACCGGTAGCTCCGTGCGCTCCATCAAGAAGTTCTGAACGAAGTTCTTGCGTTGATTCTATTTTTCTGCTTTTCGTTTCACCAGTGCATGTCGTCAGGCACTTCCCACAAAGGATTTCGTTCATTAGGCCTTAATCTCTTTCTTTTTGGTGGAACGAGGAATATTTATCTTATGAAAAAGATGCACACAAATAAAACTAGTACAATGCGTAGCCGAGTGCGCCATTGGAGAGACAGTTAATGGGAAAAAAAACATGAAATACAAACACACAAAAAATTAGGGGGCACCTAAGCAATTCTTATGATGTGTAACTGCGAGAGGACTGCTTTTCGCTGAGTTGTTGCTGGGAACTTGGGAGCTGAACGTTCCTTCGCTGCAGCAACTCGCTTCGCACGTTTCCCTGCGTTGTGTTGGCCGCGTATTTCATTGGCAGCGAACTGCCGCCTTTGGCCACGCTTTCCTGTCTCGCCTGTCGATGTAGACGCGAGCGATTCATAATGGACGGTGAAGGCTCCATAGCACTGCAACCTCATTCACCTAAAGCTTAAGGTCGGCGGCGGCGGGAACTTCCCTTTTGTGTAGTATCTAGCCGCGTTTACATGAATACGACAGTGGCGAATCGTATTTCCTAGCGTATCTCTCGGAGGCGACACGCCATTTTTTACATGTACGACAGCAAGTCAGGCGGTACAGTGGCATCTCGCCCAGTGCCTGCGGGAGAGGGGCCAGCCGCTCCCATCTTGAGCCTGGTCTGCTTTGTTACACGAGTGAGGGCTATTGTATAACGACCCCAGGAATGCGGTGGGGCGCCCCTAAACCTGTTTCCATTCATCACTTAAGTCGTCTTGTCGCACTGATGATGATGACGTCACTCGCGTGCAGAGGCTCTGCCACGCGTGCCTTCTAGTCTAGGTAGTTCTGGCCTGCCACGGCTTTCTGGTTACGTCGGGGTTTTCGTATAACGAGCCGAGTGCCTTGTCGCACAGGCAGGTTTAGTGACACTTTCGCGAAATGCACTTCTCTTGAACGAATGACACTTTAGGTGCGCGCTGTCACACGGCAAATAGGGGTGTCATTTGGAAATTATGGCAGTGGCGAGGGATGTTGCAGCACCTTTGAGAAATTCTTTTCTTTTTCGCGCAAATACCTTCACAAGACAATTTTTTTCGCAAATGTAATTACTTCGAGTCAATTTTCAGATATACTTCCACATCTGAAAAAATGTTAACGACAAAAAGCATCACGATCCGTGACAAGTAATACCCCTGCTACACGGGAGTTTCGAACGTCTTCCAACTGAGTGTCATTCGACTCGACTGCCGCATTGTGCTGCTAGACAATTTTTTTAATAGCATTCTGCTGATATACATTCCAGTCAACGGACAAAAAAAAGACAAAAAAATTCACTGAATGAATAAAAGTTACAAAAATGCATACACAATTGCAGTCGAGTGAGGCTAGAGAGAACAATCGTAATTACCATTCACTCGCCCTTTATAAACACCTTCAGTGCTTATACAATTAAAACGGCTAAAGCAAGCGTGGTCACAAGGAGAAAGGACTTACGGAAAGGGAAGTACGTTGAGAACAAAAAGAAAGCAGTAACAGGCCGAAAAAAACAAGTAGTTTAATTGCGGCTTTCCAGTGACGAAGCCAAAGACAATCATTCGGAGATTTAACATTTTCATGTGTGCTCGCTTTTTTTTTCCTTCTCTTTTAGCAAATATTTTTGTGTAGATGCTAAATGAGTGCTTGAAGACCATAGTACATGACTGAATATTTACCGCATAAGCGCGAAATTTACCCAGGAATGCACCGATGAGGACGACTGCACTCCAGTACTCTTGTTTACATCGCTGTGTACAAACTGCTATAGTGCTCATGATTAAAGAATGCAGCGCGAAAAGACAAGGACAAACGAAGAAGTGGACAGGACTGGCGCTGTGACAGCGCCAGTCCTGTCCACTTCTTCGTTTGTCCTTGTCTTTTCGCGCTGCATTCTTTAACCATGCTCACTGACCAACAAGCCCAGACAGCCACTTTAGTTCATAGTGCTCGTTTGCATGACATAACACTCGAGCTACGAATTAGTTATCTTAATTAATCTCATTTTTGTAACGGTGGTACCCTTGCTTATTTGCAAAGTGCGACAACACTGTAGGAAACGCCGATGCGACTGCGCGCCAAGGAAACACTTGGTAGCCTGGTTGCTGACATCGCGTAGGTCTGGCGCTTATCGGTAATCGTCCTGGCTTTCTCCGATGAGACGAATACCTCATTTTGAATCAGTTTACGCAGAAATATATTCGGTGACCGTTCGCATACATTGAAACGGCGTTATTTGTCATCCACAAGGGACGGCAGCGACTGTTGCTGGCTGCCCAAAACATTGAGCGGCAGTATAAGTCCCACCGGCGCTTCAGTGCGTGCGCGTCCTTTAATGTAAGCGACAGCCGATTTGAGGTCACCTTTAGCAAAACTACACTCGCTCTACATTTGGGTTCGCTGAAACTTGAGAATTCGCTCTCCCCAATCACCGAAATTGCGTACACACACCCTGTGGACTCATTAGGGCTAAGGGGGTCACCGTCGTCTGCAAAGCGAGAGTAGCTGTTGAAGTGTGCGCATTATTTGCGCAAGCTTTCATTAAAAGGCGCGATCAAGAAAATAAGATGGAGATTTTTAATTCTCAGAACAAATTTTTGAATGCCGCAGAACTGCTGTTGAGGCTACACGCTCGCCTTGTCGGACGAAGTGGAGGGAGCCCACCAAACTCACTGCGAGGAAAGTGCGTTCTGCAGCGAGTGTCACTAAAGCTCATCGTGTGACAGTGCTCAAATGACACTTTAAGCAGATGTCACTTGTTGAAAGTGAAGTGAAGTATAGTCCTTTCGCATTAAAAACTGTTCAATCCGTGCTACACCTGGACTACCACATTGCAGTAATGCATGCGTAGTGTGCGGTGTTTTGGTTTGGTTTGGTTTATGGGGTTTAACGTCCCAAAGCGACTAAGGCTATGAGAGACGCCGTAGTGGAGGGCTCCGGGAATTTCGACCACCTGGGGTTCTTTAACGTGCACTGACATCGCACAGTACACGGGCCTCTAGAATTTATCCTCCAAAGAAATTCAACCGCCGCGGCCGGGATCGAACCCGCGTCTTTCGGGTCAGCAGCCGAGCACCATAACCACTGAGCCACCGCGGCGGCCGCGCGGTGTTTTGTAGCAATGTAGAGATATCGAGCGTTGTCACTACACACACCTTTATGAATTTTTATCGTTGCGCTTGCATTTCGTGCTGTCGTCCAGGACGCCTTCCGCGTGAGGGAAACTTCAAGAGAAACCTCATTTAGTGTTCTCACTCTAAGAAAAAAGGGTGTAAGAAGGGTGCATCTTCACGACTTATGCTATCTGAAGGCGCATGGACTAACGATGCACTTTGCAGAGTGCATCGTTACACCCGTGTGGAGGTGGTGGAGGCCGTTAGTCTCTTTCAGAAAACTTACCCCTTTTTTTACTCTTCAAACCAGCTGTGTTCCCTCTGCGCGAAGACATGTACAGCAAAGTATGCAGCCCTCACCGCCTCCCCTCTCGAAGACGGCCCTCTCCCGAAAGCGGGGTGGCGGGGTTATTTTGAGGACAATAGTTAAAAGCTACGCTGGCTCACGCTCCCCCACTGCATTGATCCTTTCATCCGCGCTGGCGAAACTGACCGCGCCTCCTCGCTTCTTCAAGGGACCAGAAGCTATTTCTTCGAAGAACACGTACAGCGATCTTCTGCCCATCTCCGCCTGACATGGTCGGCAATAATGGCGGACGAGGCGGCTTGGAGGATGCACAGAACGTTACTGAAAAAAGGTGCATTGGCCGCGATAGGCCACGACAACCATCACGCCTGCAAACATGCTCTTGGTTGCTAACGGCCAAAATAATCACTAATATTCGGTGCATGTGCTCTCATACTCATGATTGGATATCATTTTAAAAAAGAAGTAAGTCAGCAAAGACAGACGGCATGATCGGTGCTGCTACTCCTTTGACCAATCGCAGCTCTGAACGAAATCAACAGTTTAGCGCTTCAACACACCAGAGGCATGAAAATTATTGCGCTTATAATTTCGGCTTGTGGTTAAGCTTTTATTAAAGTGGTAATAAAAGCTTTAAAAGGAACAGTTTTGCTTCACAGCCAGCGTAAGCGCTATTAGTCAGCGCTGTTCTTCATTTTCTAATAGCGTATACGATAAACACCAGGGGGCTTAATTCCCTCCGTACAATTTCGAATAACGTGCACTGCTTTTCGAATAACCCCTCGTTGTGGCACATGTTCCTGAGCAAATAGCAGACGAATAACAGAAAGGGTTCAGGTTAACATGCATACAAGTTAATAAATCAAAATGGACGAACGAGCGAGATTGTTGACACAGTAATTTTATGTTAGCTGAAGATGCAGTGTAACGCAAATCCTGAATAAATTGCACTCTCATATTTCTGCTCCATTTCAACAACAAAACAGAGCCCTACTCGCTGATAGATGCGTGATCTTCACCACTAATATTGACAACGCTGAAAAACAAAAATGCAAGAAACTAGGGAAGGAATAATTCTGCATCCGAACTGAGTTGTGAACGTGGCCTGAACATTCCATATATATAGGTACTTTTTTGTTTAGAGCACTTTTACCAAGACACGAGCCAGGCCTCAGAGTCGCACTTTTGCTGGTCTACTATGAGATCACCAGCATTTGTACATCTGCTCGTAAATTCCTCAACGCAGCGTAAAAGACATTTCTACGTTTCCTTTCCAACAAATGTACGGATCCTTTCTCTCGGCACAAGATAGCGAAGCCCATAGTAATCAGTTTTCGAGATAGCTGCATTTCCTGATCATGTTTTGGCGCATACAAGTATTTCACATAGAAGCAGTTCAATTTCAGCTTATTTTAAATTTATAAACAGGGAGCGAGGTGACTAACGCGATTTAAGTCTATTCGAACTTCTCTTGCGTATGAAATTGTGCTGCACGCCTACAAGAGCAGAAATTAGCTTAAACTCAGTGTACGTGTACGTAACTTTTAGCTTTTAGGTTGTTCCGCGCAGCTTTAATGCAGTCAAGTAGTACTGATAGTCAGAAATGAAGTTGACTGCCTCCAATTTTTTTTTTCGAACTGTGGCGCTATGGAAGCATCGAATTCCGCAACAAACCGGGTGCCAGAGGAAACAGTAATCAAGGCGCTTATATTGCGGCAGTGCATTGTGAATTCTTATGGAATGGTTCATGCGTCAGGAAATAACTCTTTCTTTTAGAGGCTAATGATAAGCACTAAACAGTATATTGCACTAGATAGACGCAGCCCGAAGACCCAAGCTCGAAAATAAATGAAGCTACGGCGTATAAACTGGCAGGTTTTCCTTCATCATCGTAAGTTGCTTCGGATGACTGAGACTTTTGTCTCGTACGCACAAATAAAACTGAGCTAAAGGACACATTGTATCGCACTGACGAACCAATCTTTAACAAAAGCATAAATTCAGCGGTGGCAACTGCCTATATTGAATAAAATGAAAGCGCGTATAATAGACGGAATCTCCCGAATAACCAGTCGGTTGAAGCGTCTTAACGGGTGCTTGCTGCCATAGCGTTGCCAGTGCTCCATTTCTGCTCTGTTGACCCATTTTGAAAATATTTTGAGAACTTCGCGAACTCTGGAACGATGAGAGGTGAGAACTGCTGCATCAGCAGTGGTCGACTGCCGCTTGAAACCCTCTTCTGCGCCAATTCTTCAAAAGTTCAAATCTCGTGAATCCCCTTTTTTTGCCTGAAACTTCTTTCTACTCGGTGCGGCTTTAATAAATCCATATTTCTATAGCTGTGTCTATTTCGCGTGAACTAAAATATTTTTGAACTAGAGCTGGTTTTTTGCTTTTTTCGAATTCTCCTAACACGTGCGGCCTCATAAGCAAAAAGAAAGCTGAAATGTCATACCAATATTGCAAACTGTATGTATCTGACGTGGAATCAGTAATGCTCTAGAATTTACATCGCTTTTTTAGATAGTTCTATGAATGACTTAGCAGTGCAGGAAGGGCAGTTTATTGATATATATTTCGCAGTGCCTTCCGCGTGCGGCAGTAAATGAGAGCTGACGAGAACGTACGTTCCACTACTCTGAAAACTATTCTGTTGCATACACCGTAGATTTACGGCAGCATCTGCGTAACAGCCGGCTGCACTAAATATTTCAAACGCATACTGCAAGGCGCTCGTTGTACCCGAGAACGAAAGAGCTGTGAACACGCGGAGAGCGCGGAAAAATCAGTACCACATGGACAGAGCGGCGCACGCAAAAAGAAGCGAACACGCCAAAGGCTGTTGCCCCGCACGCGGGCGGCATGACCTTGGAGCACTGGTTCCCTCAGTCAGCGGAGAAAAAGGAAAGAGGGGAATCGCGTTGCCTCGCCGAACAAAAGAAGGCGCAAAGCAATGGCAGTGGCTTGTAGTTTTTTCCTTCTCTTTTTCGGTCACGTGCCTGTCTATTTGGATTGGCTATTTCCTCCCCTAGAGTCGAAGACGAAGCCGCTGCTTACACGTGACGCTCGTCGTAGTTTTTGCAGGGTGTCGTGCGTGCGAGTCAGGGCGCGCGTTCCTCATTTTGAGCTGTGTGGCCCGTGCGCGTTCGTGTTCGCTTGTGCTCAGCGATTACTTCATCGTGCACGCTTCATCGATGTGTGACGCTGCAGTGGGCGACATCTTCGCGAAAGAGTGAACGCCTGGAAGAAACAGCGCACGCCAGGTCGTCGCGGCGCAGCTCATCGTACGGATTCTTCGCGCCAAATTTCAACCCTACAAGTAAGTGATCTATTCGTTTGGTCATTCGAGTTGTTTCCTGCCATCAGATTATGGTGTATTCTGTAAAGATGCTTTATCATGGATTGTGCGCGCGAGCCGCTACTTGTTGCTATTTCTTGTTTTGAGCCTGTCGCGTGCGGCCTATCGTGTACAACACACGATCGCAGCGGCGCAATATGCAGGCGTCTTTCTCATGCTTTCTTTCGCTGCAGGCTCTGATCCTTCGTCTGCTGTGCGAAAGAACATTGCCGGTCGTCTCTTCAACGCAAAGTATTCGTCCCTGCTCACGACCATTCAGTAAGGTAAGTCCAAACCGCAGTCTCCGTTCAAAAAGGGGCGAGTAAATTAGTGTGCGCGCTTCTGTGGTACGTACTGCGCGCAGTGCTCACATCTACCGCAGCACTGTATGTGATTCTTATTGGACAGTAATCCCTTTATAATTTTAGCGCTACAAGGCAACTCCTTCTGCCAAGCCGCTTTTTTTTTTTTTGCGAATGGACGGCGTGAGTTTTTTTTTCTCTTTACCACGGAATAGCTAGCAAACGATAAAACAGTAAACGTGAAATTTATTTATTCATAGGCAAGAAATTAGCAGCTCATTTGTGCTCTGCGCTTCCTGGCATGCGGCCGTTTTCGCTCACACCTTGCAATATTTTTGCTAACTCAGAATGTGACTTATCATGACAGCAGTTTTACTGCATTCGAATGGCAAGATGCGAGTGCTAATGGTGTTAAGTTGATATGTAGCTGGCTCTTCACTCAGGCTGCGAACTAATAGAGAAAAGTAGACTTGTTTAGTTCTTTTTACTAGTGAAAAGGTCGGGGCTAGTTGGTGGCCAAACATTAGCTCACAAAAGCGTACAGTCTATGTCACCTCTTTTCGTGCTCTTGTATTCTCTTGTGAAAGAGAGACGTTAAGTTTGATGTCGCTGTAAGAGCTTGAATAGAAGAATACGCTAGTCTCTAAGCTTTTCTGTTTAGACCAATAAGGATTTTGGTTGCACTGCTGTAATCTGTCGACGAAAAAAAAATTCTGTAATGAATACTGTCAATCTCGTAAGCAGTAACAGTATAGTTCTTTCTTTTTTCTGCAGTGGCTGTTAGAAAATATGTTAATTATGTTAGGCACTTAGTGACAATTAACTGGTAATAGGCCATTGTGCTGTAGAAGTTTGTCTAGGCTTATTGTGCCAGTGCATTGCATCAATTATGCCTCTTATAACTATGTGGCAAGTGCTGTAATGGATAAAATTTAGAATAAAAAGTTGTTTCTCATTTTCAAACCATTCCTGTCGTTTTTTGAGCATGTGTGCTGCCATTACATGGTTTAATGAACATATAAGTTATCACTAACCATTACACTAATACTATAAATGACGCTTCTATTGCAGTGCACCTGGGAGAAGGAGGGATGCAAAGGTGCACAGCCATTGTCACTCCTAGCACCGAAGTTCAGCCTGGATTCTTCAAAACCGTACAAGTGGCCGGGAATAGATGTGTGTGGTATGTATGTTTTTATGTAATTGGGACATTGTTGCAAGTTCATCATCTCTTGATGTCCATCCGTGAACATAGTGTTCTATGTTGCACAGCTACAGCCATTCTATTAGAGATTTTAGAGCTTTTCAGTGTTTTCAAGGACTTAGTTCTGAAAGAATTTTTAAATAATGGTTTGAATAATCGTGATCACTTTTTATGGCATGAAGTATAAGTGTAGTTTTTTTTCTGCAAAAGTAGGCTGGACTTAAGCAAAAATTTCATATTGAATTAGTTTCAGAGGTGCTGCCTACAATTCATGTTGCTGGCGTCAGAAAAAAATGACACACAGTTATGGTAATGCTTGGCAGGGTGGCATGCTACCAAGCTTATAGGACTAGCACCGTTTATGCATGTGAAGCTTAATGTGATAAGCAGCTACGTGAGGCTGTTAATCTTCTTTGCACTGTTCACACTTCTTTTTGAGTAGGAAGGTGCTGTTCGCTGATGTGAATAATTTCCAATAACTAACATAAACCCATATTAGTTTTATTTCACATCGGAGTGAACTTAAAATTTAATTAAGCTCACGTGTCCTGCATGTGACAGCAGATATGGAAGGCAACTGTTTTAATAGCCATTCTTGCATGCTGTCAGTCAGTGTTTACAATTTCATTATGCTGAGCATCTGAAAAGATGTGTAAAGGTTACATTCTATTGTGCCGGCAAAATGTAATTCATGGGAATTACTGCTGCTGCATATGCTGCAAGCATTGGATGAAGCAGCACTGTCTAAATAAAAAGACGAGATTTGTAATTTCCTCAAGCAAAAATAGTGCTTTAGAAGGACTGTTCTATGCTGCTTGTGTAGTTAATGTAGTCTGTCAGTGAAGGCCAGTCCATAACAAAAGCTTTGCATAGGCATAATGTAGAGGTGTAGTATGAAACAGGCTGTGAGCGTGAATAAAAGGTACCTTTATTATAATGTGGTCCAAATAATTTTTTGGTATGACGCTATCTCATGAGTGGAGACAACTCTTTAGATGTGTAAGTTGCCCTTGCTATTATTTCACGTTTAGCTCAAAGCTCTTCCTTGTTTTACAGGAGCAGTACACTAAAATTTATAGTGCATAGCCTTTGTGTATAGGCCTTTCACCAGGTATTTAAACTGTATCGAAAGGCTGTGACAATGGAATGCACCCAGAAATGCCATCACAGGCACAAGCTTCCTGCTGTTTGCTAATTGGAAATGAATTCACAGGTAATATATGCAGGGAAAATTACTGTTGGAGGTATCGCTCATTGATGCTCAGATAATCACCTACACTTCCCTTTTAGGAAGAAAATTCACTGTATGGGCAACAAACATAAAATGGCATCAGAGACTAGAGACATATTGTTAGCAAGGGCTGCATGAAACCTTAACAACTCTAGATATGGAGAACTAAACACACGAGAATGGAGAGAAGGGTTTGTTAAATGGCATTTCATTTTATCACCTTTTAGTAGTTTCCATTTCATGCACATGTTTTTCTGTTTCTTGATATGACCCTCTTCTTAGTCTGGCATCCAGGATGCCTACAGCCTGACCGTGCAGCTGGGCACAATATTCTGGATTTTTCCTGAGAAGCCAGCGTGCTTGTGATAATGTCAGCATATGTGAGGGATTAAGTAGCTGCCATTTAGGACATGTTTTGTTTTTCCTTCATATCGTTTCTGATTTTGGTTCTCATTAATAAACAGAAGCCTGCACTTGTGGAATTGTTTTCATGCATCTCCCTTTATCCCTGCCTTTTGTGTGGTTTACACTTTTAGACCTGAATTAACTAAGTCCATGGTCACGTCGTCTGTGCTTTGTGGTTGCAAAATTCATTATATGTTTTCTTCTCTGTGCAGGTCAAATACATGGTACATACTGCCTCCACCTGTACGAAGAAGACTGCCAGGGTCATTGCTGTAATATGGTGTAGCATGTGACAAAATAAATATGATGGTATGTTTCTTTCTCCGATTCGTTTATGAATTCTTTGTGTACATTCTGCAGTAGTACCTGCACCTGAACACACAATTACACAGACCATCTCACATGAGATTCGTCGCAACATTCGGACACTGCCTGCGCTTCCAGAAAGACTCGGGCTTCTACCATGTGGGTCAACTTTAGACCTGCATTCAGTGGGCAGGTTTACGCTACAGAAGGGTAATAATGCTCTCGTGTGGACAGTATAAATACACCACCGAGTAGTGCATAGATACCCTTTGCTGTAGGGCATTACTTTGTACCACTAGAAGGGTAACTTTATCCATCATGTAAGGGTATAAGCTTGCACCACAGGGGTGCAAACTTTGCTCTGTTTATGACGGTATAAGTTTAGTCTGACAAAGTAACTTTGCACTTCTATACATAGCATAAATTTACCTGCTAAAGGTGCAAACTTGCACCTTGCATGCTAGGATATGTTTATGCTTTCCTCAGGCTAACATTTACCCCTTTTAGAAAGGCGTAATGTTATACCTAACTGGTTTAAAGTTACTCTTCTTATGTCAGTGCAAGTTTAGGCTATTAGAGTGTAACATTACTCTACGTGCGAGAGCATAAATACTTAGTCTCCAAGAAACAGCGTAACCTTACCCCCAAAAAGGTGTCAGCTCAGCGACAAGTGTTTTACCCCCCAAAAAGACTAAGATCACACCTTTTTTTCTTGGAGTGTGGCTTCTTTGGCCAAGTGTCCAAGGGCTTGGCTAAACTACATGCTGGAAACGCTACTGCATGAAATGAACGTCGCTTCTCAGCTCTCGGTCGCTGTTTGCGAAGGTGATCTCGGCGCCTCTTCACCGCGACAGACGCCCCGGCCTGCTGTCGCTTTGTCGTGGCGCTTGCCGAGCCAGGCGAAAGTGCGTCTCGTCGGGCTACTCCTTCCTCCTCTGTTCCCATGCATGTCGCCAACTCCGCTTTACTGTAGAGCCTAGGCCATTCATTTAGTGTTTATGTCTCTTGGCTCCGTTTCTAGTCTTTTCGTGCTCCTTTTCTGCCACGAAGGAGTCGCTTCCCGCCACTCAGCGTAGAGCGCTAATGACTCCTAGAGACTTGCACTGGTGACTTATGGTGATGTTCGAGCTGTTTACAAAGCCACACACTTTTATGGTTGCGCACTTAAAGAAGGTTAGAAACACGATGAAAGTTAAAATTATTCCAGATGTACTTTTTTTTTCGGCTGACTTCTTGCGTCAAGTCGAAGGTGTAGCCTCGAAATGCATGCCTGTATTAATACACGCTTGAATAATACACTCATGGCCACAAGTGAACAGCATCGAACAAAAACAAAATATATCACCTTATCGCATGGCCGGAGTCTAGGAAACAATTTCCTCGTTTTCCTTCACTCTCTGATTTCTGTTACTATAATTTTACTTGGTCGACGAGGCAGACAGCGTGCTCACTTATTACTGAGTAACTGTCACCATAAAGAAGACTAACAATATTTTTTATTCTTGATTTTGCGATTATGGTTGTTTTCTCAAAATTCAGCGCATCTTGCCAGTGCTATATTTGCTCAGTCGGCCACATGACACGGCACAGATATCCGGACGCACGCTACGTGTGCTTTCGGTGCTCCAGCTTGCGTTCGTGCGTGCGTATGTGTAGCATACCGCGTGTGCAGCGGTAAATACGGCGCTGGAGAGACACGGCACACAGTGTATCACCGCGTCTCTACATACTGGAGGCACCTTTTGGAAACCTTACAACTCGTCAAAAAGAATCTCAGAAAGCATCCTCGCCCCTTCAAGCGATTCAACAAGCCTGTCAACCATCTTGCCTTTCCGTCCCCTCTTTCTTTTCCCACTAGGCGCCTTTCTGAGTATCCGATTACTCAGTATGCGTTCGTCAGACCCAGAGAAGGCTTCACGCCACATTGATACTTTTCTTTCGCCCCCAAAGCCCTTCCTCCTCCCCCTTCCTCCCACAGTGTTGAAGGTATTCCGAACAAAGGTTAACCCGACCGCCCAACCTGCCCAACCCCGCCGCGGTGTTCCCTCCCGTCTGCCCGCGTGGGGCTATGCGAGGCAGGAAAGGGGCAATGAGAAGACAGAGGAGGAGTTCAGGGTGAAGCGGCCCGTGGTGGCAGTCTGCCGAACTAAACGGCCATGTCCCGCAAAGCTGGGCTTGAAACAGAAGATTTCCTTGTGTCATTGGCCATCAGCCACTCAAGTGACTTTTCTCGTCGTTAACCCCCATGCAGAAATATAGCACAACATATTCAGATGTTATTTCACACGAATTTCTCTTATGCCATTGCCTTTGTGGTACGCACAAAGGCATGCATGAAAGAAATGCAACAAGCGGCGGAGGCACTTGGGGGGAGGGGGCTGGGGGGGGGGGGTTAATATACGCTTTTATGACAGTGTCGGCAGTCTGGAAAGAGGGAGGTTGTTTACTGGCCAGTGAAGATTTTCTTGCAAAAAACAAAACATTGTGCTCCTCTACAGCCAGCTATTGAAACATTACACGAAAAATTTGATTCTTTTTTGTTCTTTAGTGTCCAGATTAGTGGTCGTTACCTCTGATCGTTATTCAATGCGGTGAACGTATCGCGCGGTGGCGTTAATATGAGTGACCAAAAAACGTGCTACCAGCAAGAGTGAAAGGAAGAACTCTTTTTTTGTCTGCAAAGTGTAGAATTTAGGCTCGAGTGATACAACAACGAACAACGTAATATCAAAGGCTCGCTCAGTCGCAGGCTCCACACAGTGCGTCACGTTGCAAGCGTAAGCGCGCGCTGTTTTCAATATAACTCCGAACAGTGCAGAAAGGAACGCAACAAGAAAAAAAACCAAGTGACTAGCTTGCGATGTACCAGTGTACAAGGTAAAAAAAAGACAGCGCAGTATCTCGATCTTCAGTCACCTCATCATGTGTGTTTACATTATTCAAACTTTAGCTGGATTAGAAAGATGTGTGTCGCTACCATGCTCGCAGGTTTTGAAGCTACCTAGCGCATTATTCCAGTAATTTATGCCCCGGAGTGCAGTTTTGAACAACGATGTGGTCTGTACCAAGGATTACGAGCACTAAGACAGTAAAACAGACAGCTGTCGTTCTGAGACTTGCAGTTTCGAAAGCGGTTTGATAGGGCCAATGCGCTGTATGTCAAGGCTCGGAATACGTTGGCACTCCCAGCAGGCCTGAAAGGTCCTTCTGAACAACGCTGTTTTCCCCTGCGAGCATGTACAGAGAATTCAGTTTTATCTGGGGAATTAAAAAAATTCTTGTGAGCAAACTACTGGCCGAATCGAGAGCAAACCTCGCTCACGGGGTAGCATATTATGGTCTACGTTATTTGAGACGTAATTAAACGTCGGTACTTGCCTGCATTTCCTGAAATTAAGAAGAAACTGCTGTCAACTGCGAGTAAAGCTGTCGCAGACGCGGGCCTAGCAGCTGATGATGATGATGATGTAGCCTTCCCTTTGTAACGGGCGGGCGCCTACCAAAGGTGCCCTGGCTGGTTTGACAGCTGGTTTAGGGTGCCTCGATGCCTGCGCCGCCGTTCAGGGTGGAGACAACATCGCGGGCGCCGCCATATTGAATCACACGGGACCACTGCTAGCGTGTGTAACGGCGCCACTATTACTCTCGGCGGGCGTGAGAGTGCTTTTGACTAGAACAGTCTTTTTCATCAACATAGCACTGCGCATCTTTTCACTCATAATAGCCATTTTAACATCTGAGGGCCGAAGGCATAATTGCATGACTTAATTTTACAGCTCCAGGTGGTCGAGGTTGAACATTTACTGTTCCGTCTGCTGGTTTGAAAAACGCGCTAATATTTTAAAGATTTGTTGCCGGGCAGGTGCTCGCTGCACCAGGCGGATAGAATAAATTGCTGCCTCTGTTTTTTTCGCGATATTTTGGATTTTAATTCCCACGTTCTGTTAACGCCCGCGTGTCGTCAGCCGCCCGAGCGCTGCGGCTGGTTTCGCTATCGTCGTGCAGGCTGTTTCCGTTTCTTCTGCTCGCAAAAACTGGTGTCTATCTGCTTTATAATCTTTCAAAGGATGACTGCGAGTTGCTCGCCCGTTTATTGCTCACAAGGGCGCAATTACATCTGCTTATGGGGTGTGCGCTGGTATATACAAATGATGCCGCCGCATACTGACGTTGCCACTGCTTCTGCGTTTTCTTCCTCGAGGCCAAAGAAAACAAATCGCCCCTCGTTGGCAATAGCATAAGGATTACTGGAAGTTTCTCACTCGTTTCATTTTTATGAGGGACGCACAACCACCGAATGTTCTTGCGTGCGCTCGCGTGCACACTTCGCTTGCGCCATGGACATAACGCACCGGTTGCTCTCCCGCGATTCCTCAGTTTGTGAAACACAATTCTACACATATTTTTTTTCATATTTTTTATTCAAGCCAATCAGTATTCATTAATAAACCATGCATGTAAACCTGATCAAAAAAGAGTGTATTTTAGTCATTAAAAAACTGCAGTTATTCTGAAAATTTTAAATTCTAAATCGAATTAATCGACATTGAAAATAACGCTTTTCGAAAAAATCGACCATGGAGTGTTTTGTTAAAAAAACGCGGTTTTTAACGTTGGCTATCCGTGTATTCCCTATTCTGTCTACAAAATTGTGTGCTGATGGGTTAGGCTGTTCGAAAAATAACTCCTACCTAAAAGTTGATCTTTATTGCTGATGAAGACAAATATGTAACATAGCTTTCCAGCCTACCCTCTTACAGAGGGTACAGAGAACAAAACAAAATACAATGCAAATTAGTCATTTAATGCCAACTGTAGTTGCAGGTCATGAAAAAAACACGAACTACAGTATAAGTAAGGAAGACATTGGGACAGAAAAGTGGGGCATGTACCGTGGGGTGTAACCTTAAAGGAAAACATAAAAGCACAGCATGAAAAAGGTTGAAACCAAGAAATAAGTCAACAAGACTTAGGGGAAAAATGTTGTGCACAGTGTGGTGTAACCTTCGCCGCAAAACATGAAAACAAAGTATGAAAAAAAAAGATGCAAACCACGAAATAGCAGAACGAGACAGAGTGGTGAAAAGCACAGTGAGGTGTAACATTTAAAGCAATGTACTCTAGGGCTGATCCCGCTTTACTTGAGCTTTCCATTTTTTTCTTCGCTCGGAGTCTCGGGGGAAGCGAAAACAGCGTAGACCTTAACGCGCTGACCCGGCGCACATTGGCATACAACAACTTGAGAACTTGAGAAGCTCCTCAGTCATGCGGTAAAGCACTGTCAAACAAATAAAGCCACCAGCGATCGTCCGCAGCCACTGGGCTTCGAAAAACGGAAGCTCAGCTGCTTGCACCAAGCAGTGCTGCCAACCTCCAGAGCCGCTTCTCCCCCAAATTGCAACAAAAAATTCCCTAGATTTCCATAGATACGAAAAATAGTCTTCAGTTGTATATTGTAAAATTGTTAAATTGTATATTTAAGCATAGATCAGTAGCAAGTTTTATCATGCAGCACCCTATTACCAGACATTGGTAAACAAACTAGCTGTAAGTTTTAATTCAAGGATGTAAAATGAAGAATTTCTAAATGAAGTGACAAGATAAACCGCAGCGCTCTTTGGAAATTGCAAATTAAAGGCTCTATATCGTATATGTCTTTTTTACCTTACGCAAGATATTAGTAAACATGCATGGGCATGTGGAATTAATTGAATTTTTTTCCCTCATGTTGTGTCGGTTTAGACTTCAGCCGAAGGATACCATGTACAAAATTCATGGAGGTCGCTTGAGGAGTGCACGGAAACTGCGATATAAAAGCTGCTTGTCCATTTGCTGCGATTGCTCGAGAGAGTGGCTGACGTAACATTTTGAGTCAATTAAAACAATGAAGCAGTGATTGCCTTTTGTATGCCTCTTGTGACCTCAACTCACTTTGTACGACGTCGTGGAACTGGAAATTATGGTTTATGATTTTGGAGGGTCTAACGTCTCAAGCGACCCAGGCTATGAGGGATGAAATAGTGAAGGGCTCCGGAAATTTCGACCACCTGAGGTTCTTTAACGTGCATTCACATTGCACAGTACACGGGCCTCTAGAATTTCGCCTCCATCGAAATTCGACCGCCGAGGCCGGGATCGAAGCCTCGTCTTTCGGGTCATCAACCGAGCGCCATAACCACTGAGTCACCGCGGCGGGTGAACTGGGAACTGTTCCCTTTGTTAGACTAGCTCAGATTTCCAACACGGCGCTCCTTTATATAAAAAAAAATGGCGCCCTTGTTCTTTCCTAGTTATCAAAACAAACATGCAGATATGCTTACTAAATAGGAATTTCACGTCGTGCAGTAAGCTCCAAATACAGTGCGAGGAAGGGGCGCTCGTGTTGAGGGAAGACGGTGGTGCGCCAGATCACATCAGCGGGTGCCACTGGCCACATTAGGGACCATACACGTCCGACTACGTTCGTGTAAAGACTGGTTCACATGCATGCAAGCGACTGAAAATTGAGCAGCGCAGCACTGCGAAAAATTTGAAACTTGTTGGAACATCGCCGCTCTGACTGCTGGAGCCGCCGCGATCGCTTGAAACAGCTTTTGCGCTGCAGCAACAAAGCGTTTTCACCTGCACGTGAAACAGGCTGTACTCGAGCGCGCGGCGGTGTTGTGCGGGCCTCTGTCAGTTGTAGAGAAAAAACAACGAAAAGCCTGTACTGCCTTCACAATTTCAGGGAGAAAAAAAATTTCCCGAGAAAATCAAATTTCCCTAGATTATGCAAAAAATCCCTTTCCACCTAAACGACGTCCAAATTTCCTAGATCTAGAGAAAAATCCCTAGGGTTGGCAGCACTGGCACCAAGCAACTGAGACCAACCCGACCGACCGCTGTGATTCAAAATGGCGCCGCCGGGAGAGAGAGCGGCGTTGGAGCGGTCAAAGGATGGCACCACCCTGAACGGCGGCGCTGGCATCGAGGCACCCTAAGCTGGTTTGGCAGGGCGCGCCATCTGCCGGAAGGCGAGGCAAATGACGTCCCGGCTCAGTGGATGGGAGGGTAGCGCGCTGGCTTTGAAGATGCGGTTCGTCTGCTCGTCTAAATGAATGCGACAAGAAAGAGTCGTCGCTGATAACACTAAAAACCACGGTGAAAATGTGACATCGATAGCACTGCACACAATAACGCTAACTTGTCGCTTGTGGTCGCGCGTTTGTTTCGGCGTCGTGGTCCATGAAAGGCACCGCAGTTGAAGGCTCCGGAATGATTTCTACCCGAGGTTCTTTAACAAGCGCTGACATCACACAGTGCACGGGCGTTCTTGCGTTTCACCTGTGTCAAAGTGACATGGTGCTGCAGTCTGAAAAGGATGGGTAGAGGGTGGCCTGGGTATCTTAGGTTGCTAGAAAATGTGCTTAAACTTCGAAGTGCCCTCCTGCAGCCTGAATACATCTTTGCAGCCTTTCTTCGTAGCTTCTGAAAACCGATGCCCTCATGCGGTCCGTGACTTTTGAGCACGCATCCTCAATCTGCTGCTTGAGCTCGGTACAGGTTGGCACTCCACCCCGGCTGTAAACTCTGCTTTTCAAATAGCCCCACAGAAAGAAGTCGCACGGAGTTAAATCAGGCGAACGGGGAGGCCATGGCATGTTGGGCGAGCCTCGTCCCATCCACATGTTCGGAAAAGTGCTGTTGAGCCAGTTGCGGACGCTTTTAGCGTAGTGGGCCGGAGCCGCGTCGTGCTGAAATATGCATACTTCCTTCTGCATGTGTCTGTCTTCCAGTTCGGGAAGGACCAGATTTTCGAGCATGTCCAAATATCCATCAGCGGTAACTGTGTCTTCAAAAAAAAATGGACCGACGAGTCCTTCGCGCCAGAGTCCACACCAAACAACTGTGCGTGGGGACTGCACATTCCTTGTTGAAAAAAATCTTGGGTTAGTCTGTACCCAATACCGTGTGTTGTTTATTGACCCGGCCGTCAAAATGGAAAAGGGCTTCATCTGAAAATAACAGAAACTGGGGATGTCCACCCGCGGCTATGCGCTGTTGTTCTGCGCGGTAGAAGTCAAGGCGACGCTCCTCGACACCTTCCGACAGCTCTTGCGCGGTTCTCATTGTGTATGGATAGTAGCCTTTGCGTTTCAAAGCTCGATGAACAGTTGCCGGCGACACGCCGAACAACAGCACAGCGCGCTTGCAGGACAACTGCGGCTCAGACAAAAAATTCAGGGGGCACTTTGACTGTCTAAAGTGCGTAGAGGCGAAAGCGTTTTCTGCACCACTTTCAGTGCTTCTGTGGGACTGGTGGCGTCACATGTAATTGAGTACTAATTACTAAGTGATGGCAAATCACTAATTAATGGTTAATTACTGATTAATGCCTTAATACTAATTAACTGCTAATTAAGCTTAGGCTTAAGCTTCGCCTTTAGGAGTGGAACGCGACAGCGTGTTGTAGCGCTGCCAGGGAGTCCACGGAACGCCACCACCCGTTCGGCGCGATGCCTTGCCGTTCAACGCAACGGTTTTTGAGGAAAGGAAATGGCGCAGTAAATCTCTGTCATCTCGGTGGACCCCTGAACCGCACCGTAGAGGAACGGAGGAAGTGGGAGTGAAAGAAGAAAGACGATGGCCCGTAATGATGAAAATGAAAATTGTATTAGAGGAAAGAAAATTACGCAGAAACTGTCTCACATATCTCGGTGGACACCCGTCAAAATTCAAGGGGGGGGGGTGCACTTTTTTTACCTAAAGTGTGGTCACTGATGTGTGGTTAAGATGTTAAGCTTCGCCTCTAAGAGTGGAACGCGAGAGCGCCTTGCAACGCTGCCAGGGAGTCCATAGAACGCCATCGTCCATTCGGTTCTACGCCTCGCTCGTCGGTAAATTGGTTTTTGAGGAAAGGAAATGTATTTCTCTCTCATATCTCGGTGGACACCTAAACCTCGAAGGAAGGGAAGGGAGGAGGATGGCAGTGAGCGAAGACACCGTATTCACTAGACGTGCCTTTGTTCATTCCAAACCATCGAGCTGGCATGGCGGAGTGGATAGCATGCTCGTCTCGCACTCCGAAGACCGGGGTTCTATTCCCGAGCTCGACCAATTTCTTACTAGGTTTTATTTATTTATATGACCTGACTAGAGAAGTTAATTAGGCTAATTGGGTAATTAAGCAATTAACTAAGCTCAGTCCCACTTACTTGGAGCATCACTATATGGTCCCTTCAATTGGTTGCATGGTTACTAGCCAAAATACAATTGGCCCCGTTTGAAATTGGCGCACTGTGACGTCAAGACCGTTTCGACCAACTGAAAAGCGTGACATTCTCTGTCGACAACTGCTGCTTACAACGATGAGACATTAAAGGCTTTCACCTTAAAATGCGCCTTCAAGGGCATCGGCGATGCTGCGTTGGGTTTTACCTGCATCGGTTCTCTTCTTTCTCGCCACACTGCCTCTTCCTAGGAAGGTGCTTTTCCATCTCAGCACAGAACTTCCAGATGGAAGGCGACGGCGAAATTTTTCTTTGAATTTTGTGCGCACGAAGTGGATCGAGCCAGGTTCAAGGAGCCACGACACAGCTGCAGCCTTTTGGTTCGTTGAGTACGCTGGCATATCACCACACTCGTAATAGAAAATACGATACGTGACAATTCAAACACAAACTGTTAATCTTTCCCGCAGGCACAGAACGGAAAGCAACTCAAAGTCGTCAGAACAAACAAACTGTCGCAAGCAGACGACGCCGAAACGAACGCGCGACCACATGCGACAAGTTAGCGTTATTGTGTGCAGTGCTATCGATGTCACATTTTCACCGTGGTTTTTAGTGTTATCAGCGAGACTCTTTCTTGTCGTACTCATTTCGACGAGCAACGAGCCGCATCTTCGAAGACAGCGCGCTACCCTCCCCACCCACTGAGCCGGGACGTCGTTTGCCTCGCCTTCCGGCAGATGGCGCGCCCCAGCTTGGCCCGCGTCTGCGACAGCTTTACTCGCAGTTGACAGCAGTTTCTTCTTAATTTCAGGAAATGCAGGCAAGTACCGACGCTTAATTATGTCTCAAATAACGTAGACCATAATATGCTACCCCGTGAACGAAGTTTGCTCTCGATTAGGCCAGTAGTTTGCTCACAGGAATTTTTTTAATTCCCGCAGAGAAAAATTGAATTCTTTGTAGACGCTGCTGCTACATTTGCATGCAATGGAAAGAACAGTAAACCACTGTGGCTACACATATTACGGCACATAAGTTGACTAGTTAACATGTGGATCCGTTCCCTACACCATTGTATCGGCAGCCTTATCTGGTGTCTTTGGACATCAGTGTTCTAAAGCGTGTTAGGCGGATGTGCATTCAGGCAGCCGCTAAAACGTTCTTTTTCAAACTACACACAGCGACGCTGCCTGTCAAGACATTTCTTAATGCCAAGGGGATGTTTGTACCCTGGAATGTGAATTGCCGTCTGTGTAATGTGCCTGAGACAATTGATCATTGCTTCATCCTGTGGCGTGATGCCATGTTCTTTTGGGACATACTACAACGAACTCTTAAGAAGGACATTTAAATTACACCATATACTATTAGATTTCTACCTGTTGGCAAAACTTTGTTGTGCCTTATGATCTGTTTGTGTTGATGGGAGTATTCAGTCTTTGGAAAAGCCGTATGATGGACAGACATGCCGAGCCACCAAGATCGTCCAAATCTTTGTTTCGTGAACAGTGTGCTTTGGTGAGGAGTGTATATGCCGCACGCGAAGAACCTCCAAGCTGGCTGCCGTGCCTAGATGTATGTGTGTGCCTCCCTGATTTTTGATGTTTTGATGGGGATGCAGTGTTGAGTTAGGGCTATGGCGGGCTCCTATTAAGCAGCCCGGTAACTTGAGACGTGAACCAGTTTGATTGAAGTTTTCCCCCTTTTTACGGAAGTTCTTCCAAGCAATAAAGAAAAGTGGATAGTGGACCAGTGAACATTTTCAAATACCACTTTTCTTTATTGCTTGGAAGAACTTCCGAGCAATAAAGAAAAGTGGTATTTGAAAATGTCCGAGCACATATCTTGGGGTGCCTCTTGATTGCTATCGTGAAAGCGATTCGGACTGGAGCAAGAAGGCCGGTGAAATGAGAGAGATGACATCGAAATGGCGTGGGCGCGGCCTTTCAGTGTTCGCGCGTGCCACGGTATGCAATGTTTTTCTAGCAGCAAAGATAATGTACATTTTGCAGGTGTTGTACTGTAAATGACGAAATTAGAAGGCGCCGACCAAAAGAAAGGGTGAGACGTTTCGGCTCCCCCACGGGAGCCTTGTTCACAATCTTTGTACTGTACACGGGTGAATATACAGAAGTTCCATCGTATCTTTGCGACATTTATATGGCAGTCCAGTTGGAGAGAACCTCCCGAATGAATCTTTTTCGGCGAGTCGCCGAGGGGGGTCTGTCCCTCTCTCACTTGTTTTTAAGCCAAGTGGTCCTGCGCTTCATGTTTCTCCGCGAAAGAAGAAACCCTTTCCTCCAGTGTTTTGTTCAGTTTATGTTGCCAAATGCACTCCCAGACTTTGTAATCTCCTCTGCCGGAGGTGGTCGCTACAGTGTGTCCCGTTACCTCCTTGAGGTTGTCGCATCTTATCGATTCCTTGTCACCCGTTTTTCCGGAGAATATTTGGCAACTGTGAAGAAAAGGCAACTTAAGAAAGACTTATTACACGTCCTTTTTCCCGCTCCCTTGTATCGGTCGGCCTTTGGGGCCTCACCGGGACAAAATGTGTTAAAGAGGGTAAGAAGAATGTGGGTAACGCCTTCAGCGAAATCTTTCTTCTTTCAGCTGCACACAGGTACCTTACCTGTTAAAAGCTGGTTACATGAAAGAGACATATACGTCCCGTGGGGCACCCATTGCCTTCTGTGTAGGAAGGAGGAAACAGTTGACCATGTTTTTGTCGACAGTAATAATGCAATCTTCTTTTGGGACGTGTTGCAGCGAACCATTAAGAAAGATTTGCCGCTCACTCCGCACGGCATTAGGTTTCTGCCTGTCGAAGACGGTGCAGCTCCATATGACACCATTTTTCTGCTTGGCTTGCATGCAGTGTGGCGTAGTGCCATGGCATATCGCCATTGCGATCCTGGAGCCAGATCTGTGTATCAATATTTTGTTGAGAGTGTCCTGAAAATTTACGATGTGTTAAAAGACCGAGGTTCTGACGAAGAAATTGTATCCCTTTTCCAGAATCTATCCCAACTGAAGAAGTAGGAATGGTCGCTGGAAGCGAGGAGTGCTGTAGCCATGTAAATAGTCACATATGTTGTAATGCACTGTATTCCCACGCCTTTGAAGGCAATAAAGAAAGAAAAATAAAGAAAAGTGGATCCGTGGTAAAGCGGTTAGCGTGGTAAGATAGGAAGTTTAAGGTCGGTAATTCGAATCCCCGTGCAAGCCGGCAGTTTTTTCCATTTCTTTCTTTTTTTTTGTTTTTGCTCTACTTTTTTATTTTGCCTGTTATTTTGCTTACTGATCCCCATATTTGGATCGGGTTTCGCAATGGCAGGTAACACATGAGAGAGTCACGAAAAAATCATCAGAAAAGCATACATTAAGAACACACTAGAACCACGGTGGCCAATTCATTTTTGAAAGACATTAGGAATTCATTAGGAAAGTCACCAGAAAGTCATGAGAAAGGCATAAGATCCTAATGTCAAAAGTCACTAGACTTCTCCACTGCCCCACGCGCAGTGGTGGACATTAAAACCACCCACGATGATCTGTCGCGGGGCACAGCATGATGACACTGCACGGAACCACAGCGCGTTCCACGCTACAACTGGGCGCACGTAGACACAAGCCACCGACGTGTCAACACCACCGACCCCACTATGAGCACGAAGAGGTAGACGCTTGCACCGGCGTGAAACGGTGGCTTAGCTGCGGAGTCAAGGTCCGGTCGCAGGGAGCGTTGGGCTGCGGTCGTTGCGGGGTTGTGGGTGTAACAAAAACCATAAGATTAAGGCACAGCGCGCCGACGAGTCGCAGATATTGAAAGAAGGAAAAACAGAAAGAAATGGCGAATCAACACGAGAGAAAGCCTAAATGCTAACAAGGATCGTCCGCGAAGGTCGCAAAGGATGCTGTGGCATTCAACCTACAGCTCCCAGTTCCTACAACGTACAATGCGGGGAGGGGGCGGAATGGCCTTGAATGACCCTCCAGCGTCTCGAGCGGCTAACCGTCCACGCGAGAGGTCGAAATCGTCGCCGCCGCACCGCGAAATGTTTCTGAAAAACAAAGGCACCTCGGCCGCAAAAGTAAAAGAAGGACAAGGCTGGCACGAACTTTGTGAGAGTCAGGGTGGATGTTTGGGCGAGTTTGTTGCTCATGATGAAAAACTGTTGCGCTCGAGACGAGGACACAACGAAGACATGTGTTTAGCGCATGTGTTGTCGTCTTCGTTGTGTCCTCGTCTCGAGCGCTACAGTTTTTCATCTTTGTGAGAGTCACCAAAGGTCCTACATTATCGCTTGCATGTCTGTAAATGGAGTCATACATTGGGCAGCTGTCTGCAGGGTTCATTACGTCGTGTTGAATTAATTTTAAAGCGACATATGAGATCGTGTGGCCGCCGCGGTGGCTCAGTGGTTATGACGCTTAGCTGCTGACCCGACAGGCGCGGGCTTGATCCCTGCGCGCCGGTCGAATTTTGATGGATGCGAAATCGAAGAGGCCCGTGTACTGTGCACATGTGATGTCAGGGCACGTTAAAGAACCCCAGGCTGTTGAAGTTTCCGGGGCCCTTCACTGTGGCGTCCCTCATAGCCTGAGTCGGTTTTTGACGTAAACCCCTGAAAATCAAACCAAACCATATGATCTCTTGTCAAAAGTGAAGAGCTTGTAAAAACGGTTTTTCTTTTTTTTTTCCCGCTCACAGCCATGCGGAAAGGGCAACCTTGTCCAGCCCGATGCATTCCGTTAAGCGGCTGCCTCCTTAGAGCCAGTTTTTTAGCCCCGCAATGGAAGGCTTTCTCAGCGAGCAGAGGGACTTGGCTTCCACAAATCCGCCGGAAATGACGAAAAGGGGGCATTTGCGCAGTGCGATGCTGTCGGCCGCGATAACTTTTCCTTCATGTCAACCTCTCTGCGGGAAGACGACATACAGAAAACGTAGAGTTCTGCTTTTAGCCACATAGCGTCCTCCAGGCAAAGTTCAAGAGCGCAAAATGCTGGGGCTAGATGGTTCGCAATACACAAAGGCTGAAACCAGCGGAAATGGACGCAGGCCAAGACAAAGGAGGCACACGCACACACAACACTGCTGTACTTGCAACTGATTTATTCCGGTAAAAAAAAAACATTTTTTTTCCTGCGCAAGATTTTCGCTGGTTCCACCTTCATTCCAGATAATGAAATTGCATTTCCAAGATGGAATGTTCGGTGCTTGTATGTGCCTGTAGATTGTTTGCATTCTTCGCAGCTAGGATAACACCCCTGGCAAATTAAAAACGGTTGTTGAGGTGACCCTGCTGAGGAGCCATACGCTTTGTTCCATCCCTAAGTTGTGCCTTATTGCTCCAGCGCAGCTGGGCTCAGTCCGCTGTGTAACGCTGTTAAAGCGGTAAAGCGAACCGAGCACGCCTGATTCGACTTCGTTTGACACTATATAGTATGTTTCGTTTCTGCTATAGCGGTGTCGAGTCAGGATTAGAACCTCTCGAATACATTTTGTACCGGTTACGATTTCATTAAAACAGCCGCAGTGCCATACGTTACATTTGCATAGAGAACCGATGTGTCTAAGTACTAAGCACAAGCAGTGGTTAGCCCTGCAGCTAGAACACGAGTCATAGTTATTCCCTTGTTGTGCGCCTAAACTGCAAGCCGCGAGAGTTATGTGAAATACTGCGCTTTTACATTTTCCCGCCACTCTTAAAGGTGCAGTGAAGGGGAATCTGAACTCGTCTTTTTGCCGCGGGAACTCGATCTACACGTTACGAGCATTCTTTGAAACTTCGACTTATTGCCCTGTGTGGCCGATTTCCCTAACTAAATCGGATTAACGTCCGGCTCCCACCTTTTTTTTTTTAATGCTGCCCGTACGAGGGGCGGAGTCGACCAACGCGAGGAGTGCCTTTTAGCCAGCTCCGTGGTGGCTTTGCTTTCGCTTCATTTTGTGTTTTAGGTTTCCGTGAATAAATAGTTTCATTCGCAGATAATATAGCCGCATAATAAGCCTGCAAGAAATAAAAATACCCACGGATTATTTGCTAGTACGGATTACTACGTATCACTCCGCCGATGGCAGAGCGGCAAGCCTCCATATTTGCGAATGAAGGCTTTTTGAAGAGCAGAAATGTGCTCATCACCCAGAAATCTCATACGAAATCATTAGTGTCAGTTTGGCCTAATTTATTTCATTATTTGTTTGAGCTGGAATGTCTACGTACCAAACAAACACTGGGGGAAATAAGGCACGACACAGTGCCCTATTGCCCCCAGTGTTGCACAGTGCACGGCTCAGGTTTACTTTACACTCATGGAAGAGTTACTTCAAAATAGACTGAAATTTATGCACACCAATGTAAATGTAAAGATCTTTAATTCCAAACGAAAGATGTACGGTTTGTTTGTCGCCGCAGGATAGTTAGTTTCTCCCTCATCAACAATTTTTACCTTAGGTCTTTCCCGTCTTTCTGCTCGTCGCGGTAGTGAGCGCTTAAAATAATTTCTCAATCTTGTCCGAACCCCTCGTTTTGTTCTACTGCTCGAGTACCTGCATTATGGTAAAAGTTAATCTACAAGGAGCTATCATCCCTTGAATGTGTCGCCTATTCAGTTTCTTCCCTAATGCTGTTCAACGCTGCAAGTCCCTGCATGGTGATGTACAGGCGCTGACAAAAGTAAACGGAGCACGCAACTGCCTTCGAATATTTTTCACGCGTCACCTAATTGAAATTTCCAGCAGTGGTACGCGCATGCTGGTAGAGGAGGTTGGCGGGCTTTCTTGTAGACAAGCAACGCTTCTTCATTACCAATGGAGAAAGTGTGATTGCACTTCGAACGCGATAGCGTGCTCCGTTTACTTATGACCGCGCCTGTACGCTCGCTGCAATTAGACCACTTTTTGAATATGGCTGCAAATATGTGATTATGCTGCTGGCAGTTCTCTACGCTGTTTTTTCTCACTCCTGCAAAAACCTCACCGGGGCTGCAGTATACGAAAATATAATAAATAAATAAAATTTACAACAGGAACAAGCGATTTTCCAAATCCCAGCTGTTATCAAAAGAGCTTTTCCGACCGGGCTTTCAGCTTGTCTCTGTGTGCAATTACTTGTATGCTCCAAAACACGGGAGAAAGCGCCGCTACTTCGGTATACTTCGGTTACTTCGCTTTTCACATACCTGTAGACATTGAAGACAGAACTACGACGCCGTGAAAGATCTTTACCCGATTGATAAACTTATAAGTTTTGAGTCGTTGTCCCTTTGTTAAGATCGAAAACAGCTAAGCACGAAAATCGAACCACTAAAATGGAGCTGGCGTTGATATGTCCGTGCGCACAAAAAATCAGGGGGTGGCACTTTGTTGACCTAAAGTTCGGTGAGGCGAAAGCCTTAAGCGCGGTGTTGCTGCTTGTGTCACTTATGTGTGGTTAAGATGTTAAGCTTCGCCTCTAAGAGTGGAACGCGACAGAGTCTTGAAACGCTGCCAGGGAGTCCACAGAACGCCATCGCCCGTTCGGCTCTACGCCTTTCTTGTCGGTAAATTGGTTTTTGAGGAAAGGAAATGTATCTGTCTCGCATATCCCGGTGGACACCTGAACCTCGCCGTAAGGGAAAGGAGGAAGATGGAAGTGAACGAAGACACCGTATTCACTAGACGCGCCTCGGTTCATTCGAAAAAATTGAGCTTGCATGGCGGAGTGGTTAGCGTGCTCGTCTCGCACTCCGGAGACCCCGGTTCGATTCCCCAACTCGACCAATTTCCTACTCGGTTTTATTTGTTTATCTGGTCTGACTAGAAAATTAAGTAGGCTAATTGGTTATCTTACTAATCAACTAAACTCAGTCCCATTTATTTGGAGCATCAGTATACCTGCCCTTTAATTGGTCGCATGCTTACTGGCCAAAGTACAATAGGCCCGGTTTGAAATTCGCGCACTTTGACGTCACGACCATTTTGACCAATTGAAAAGCGTGACATTTCTGTCGACAACTCCTGCTTACAACGATGAGGCATTAAAGGCTTCCACCTTAATATTTTATACTTTCTGCAGCGCTGCTGAAATCTTCCACCTTCAGCATCATACAGCACCTAAAGCCATTGAAACGAATTAAAGACGCATGACATGCTGGACCCTTTAGCGTCCAGGATTCCGCTTGTGATTTTATAATCATTATTGTATTTTTCTCTGGCGCTTTTCGTGACCTGCAGAAAAAAATCAGCCTTGTTCTTTCTTTCTGTTTCAGTGGCCTTTCTGACCAGCGCACAAGTAACATTATTGGTGCATGACTTATGAAAGACATTTTAAATGTTTTTCTGAAAATAATTTTCTTGCTCGCCTTCTTCACTGCGATCACTTTTTTCTTATTCGCCGTCTTTCATGCATCCTTCTCTCTATAAACATGACTCTGTTCAAGTCGCCAAACCAAACATTCCGCTGCCTAAGCCATGCAGAGATCCACGGATGATGATGATGAAAACGTTTATTAAAGCCTTAATTGAAGGGAAGGCTGATCGGGTCCCTAGTCCGGGACGCCATTGGTGAAGGCCGCTGCCCGTGCTCTGGCGACGAGGGCTCCACGGTAAACTCCAGCAGTTCTAACTGCATGAAAAAGAACAACTGCACGGAGGTATATGTCTAGTGCGGAATATAACGTACTCGATGCCAGACTGTGCTTGGAAGACTTCTCGGCAGTCGTAACTGCCGACGAAAAAGTACGCCGGTTCGTCGTGAAACTGTTTCGTGCAAGAGCAGTTTTGAAAGTAAAGTAACGCTCTGACCTTTTTTCTTTTTTTTTGTATGTTCATATCAGTCTGTGGCGCGTGGGTCATGTGACCTTAATTTTCCCGTCCACTGGAGCCGCCACTGCTCGTGGGAAAAAGTGTCTCGTACTCCACGGACTGAAGTGAAGAGGCAGGCGTTGGAGCGCGCGCGCCAAAGTCGCGCGACGTTTGAGTACCGGCAGCAAAGCTGAACATTTGTTGAAGCACAGCGCCGAAGTCAATCCCGCTTTTGAGATTCTAAACAACCGTATGGCTGTTACTAACGGTAAACAGCAAGCCCCTCATTGCAACTAGGCGCCTATCTGTAATTGGCTGAAAATTAACTATTATAAATTTGTTAACCAGCGTGTAGTTAACACGACTCACATGTTTTCCGATGCCCGACAACACTGTCATTGCAATGCCGCAGAATACATGTCTATATCTCAGTAAGGTATATCTTGGATAGCTGGTAAACCACGTAAGACACGGACGGGTGAGGACGACAGACAAGAGCACTCGTCTTTGCGGCGAATCTATACCTCGAAAATCCTACGTTTAGAAAGTCTTGTTCACCTTCGCTGACACCGGTGAGAAGAGTCCAGTAACTCTCGGGCTAAAAAAATGCAAGCATCGTGCTTGATGAGTACACCTTCGGTGCTTTATACTTGCAATATCCAAATGTTGGACGGGCGATGGGGATGCACTGCATGCTCGAAGCGGGTTGTGCTTTCTTCATCCTTGCGCTGCCTCCGCTGCAGATGCGCGTGAGCGTGGAAGGCAGCATCCCGGGCAGCCACCGCGTGTCCGGCACGGTGCAGTACGACATCCACCGCCGCGCCCACGGCCCCGCCATCAGAGGCTGGGGCCAGGGCTCGCACTCGAGCCCCTCCGGTGCCAGCGGCCAGGTCGGAATCGGCGTCTCGATTCCCATCGGCGGCCGCCGACATCGCCACCGACCGGAGATGAGAGCGGCGACCAAGAGAAGATACGGCTCTGCGGCACGAATTAAAAACCATTTAAACTGTTTGGTTGTATCGAGCCGGCCTTATATATACATGACTGGAGCCGCATACAACCGGCTGCCTTTCATCCGGCTTGCGTTCAAGGTGGCATAGTGGGATTTATGCTGCAGAGAGCGTAATAGGACTTGGACCCTCCTGAATTTGCTCCCAGTAAATGCAGAGAGACTTTTATGTTGTAGCCTAGCACTACTATCGTCCGTTCACTGCACATGAACTGTTCCCAAGCGAATTAAGCAACCCTTTTCGAAACCCACTTTGTCATTTACCTCCTGACATAACGCAAGAACTACAGCTGCATATTAAGGAAATTATTTATGAAGAACTCAGGAGTCCCTATGTCGTAGTCTTCAAGTGCTTTCCCTTCCCTCACTGTGCAAGAAATGCTTGGTTCGGAAGCGCCCTCTTCGTTCGCCATATATTGCAGCCGGCAGTACCATCGCAGCCGACTCAACTACGGGAGTGGTAATCGACCGTTTGGAAAAGTCGCTAAATTCTTCAAACACTTCCGGCAGTTGCGAGTGCCTCATCTGCCTGCGATGCAGCGTTACCAACGCAGCCGGCGCCGCTTGTCGTGCTGGCGGTGCCACGTGAGTGCAGCAATTCGGTTAGAGCACGGGCACTGCACCGCGACTTCCAGCGGCGCTCAGTAACTCGTGTCACAGCTTTCTAGGCGGTGATTTCGGTCCAGAATCACGTCATTATCAGACATAAAAGAGACCGCGAGCCCAAGGAACCGCGTGAATAATTCGTACGCAGGGAATTTAGAGAATAAAGGAGCAAAAAAAAGCACCAAAGGCTCTAACTGTTACTTTATGCGCCCAAAATGCAGCGCTCCTCCCCTACGCCATATCATAGTTATCGACAGCCGCGTCGACGGTGTTACTTTGTCTTATTATCAGATGCCTTTTTCGTTTTGTCACTCAGTGGCTCTGCTAAAAGGGAGGTGCGGTATGTGCCTTTGAGAGAATGGAATCAGGCATAGGAACTTACCATGGTTCTTGGCGCTGCGTGGTCTTCCTTCAAATTCTTTAACAGTTAGTAATGCATGAACCAAAGTAGCGGTTGCATGCAAACATACGCGAGAAAACGCATGAACCATGCGTTGAGATGAACAAAGTGCGTGCGGATCTAAGTCTAGCAGTCGGTAATTCTTTCCTCGGCTGGCCTGTCAGCTTCTTTTACCGCAACTAGCTGCATGGGTACAGGCGCTTTTCCTGCCTAGAACTTGCGTTCATCTTACAACCGTAACCAAACAGTGCTTTGCAAAGCACACAGTAAACAATTTTAAACCCTTCAAGGTGTAGCACTCATGGCTGCACCCTTTCCACACCCTTATTTTTTTTTTCGTTTTTTTTTAAAGGGTGCGCTCAACATGTTAGCACCTTGAATGCACCCATGGACCCTTCAATGGTGCACCGGTGCAAGGGTGTTGTAGCTCCTCCGGGTGCAAGAGTGCGTGAGGGTGTACGGGTGTTCTCTGACTTGTTGAACAACATTCCAGTAGTTCAATCAAGCGTGCTTTTAAAATGATGTGAGCTATTCGAGCTTTCCATTAAAAGACAGCTGCAACTTTGATGCGAGCAGCTATGACTGCGATCTGCGTCCCCACAATGTGATAATTAACTGAATTATTTTAGCTGAAGTGCTAAGCGCCACTGATTCTAAATAGGGGCTCGCTGAAATGGCATATATCAACTTAGAGAATGTATGCGCGTTATGGCAAGTAGGTATTGCGCGCAGCAGTGGTCTCTTCTTTGTTGTACTCTGTCACCTTAGTAGCTTTGTGTGACTCATTCCAGTTAAGCTCATATATACCTGTTGATGTTCCTTTGGCAAAAATATGTGGCTCATTACAGCATCGTGTGACTGTGCTAGCGGGTTTGCCGAGAGTTGACCTCCTTTGGCAAGCTCTTTTTCTCTTTCTTTTTTAAAAATATATTCAGCAAAACAACGCCGTGAACATCACGCAGACATCACAAATGTGACTCCACAGCAAGGAGGTTCAGAAACATCGTGAGAGACACACCTGGGTATTATAGTTATAATTGGAGATGCCGTAACGTTACTGCAAGCCGACGACCTGCAAGACAGGTCGTCGGCAACTTTTCGTAGGAAATGTTTAGCTTCCATTCACGAGTGCACCCCAAAAAAATAAATTGAAAAAGCGCCTTTTAAAGCAACCAAAACCTATGAAACTGTACAGCAGTCGGAGAAAGGATGCGACAAGCATACTTTGCACTCTTAGCAAGGTAGTAAAAAAATAAGGGTGCAACACCCTCCCAAAAGGGTGCAAAGTATGCTCGTCGCACCCATACCAAGGAAGGGAGTTAACTTGAAACACTGGTCATCCTGGTCACGGCACCAGTTAACTTTCATCCGTTGGCTGATGATCGTATATAGCACTTCACGTCTTCGTACGCTCGTCCGGCGAAACATTGCCGGTTGGGGCAGCAACTCCAAACTTCTCGATAGACAAAATTTATTTATTGAAGACGGGACCGAATACAAGAACTTGGAGAAAAAGGCGGTTTAAAAAAAGGCTTTTAAAAGAAGGGCTGTAGAAAAGCGGCCGAGACTGAGACTCGTAGCTTAGCGGAGTACGATTATGTGTGCAAATCACTGACAAACTTTTTTACTTTGTATCTTTAGCATAAATCTATTATTTTAGGGCAAAGGAAAGTTAAAGATATGTCTGCGTTTCTAAAAGTCGCAAGATGGCGTAGTCGAGTAATGCGTGTGCCGGCCGACGGCGTAAACCGGCGTAAAACTGAAACCGGGCAGCTTCATTTCTTCTCACGACCCCTTTTAATGGCATCTCTACAGGTGTCCGTAACGAACTAAAACAACGAGCACGCGATGCCGGAAAGAACGGCTCAGGAGTAAGAAATAAGAACAGAAAAAACGAAAAGAGGAGAAGAGGAGAACAAGCCTCGTCTCTCGCAGGCGTCTGTGGTCGCGGGGAGAAACGAAAGACAGAAAAGAAAGAAGGAAAAAAAAAGGAGCGCGAAGGAAGAAAGGGCGCCGACGTGAGTCGCAGCACAGCGGCAGAGAGTGCACTGTACGGAAAGTGACAGCGGCGGAAACATAGAATAGATCTGAGATGCACTCACGTGTTGCTGGCCTAAACGAGTGAACAAAATAAAAAAAAAATTATGGAAAGGACGGGGGACTTCCGCCATATCTAACTCCTTCGGCACGATGAGTCAAGGCGGCTCCAGTGGAACGTAACTAGACACGCGTGGGCTGTAAATGCACACATCCACAAAAACAAAAAAAAAGCAGAATAATACGCGACTTTGGGGAAGAAAAGTCGCCGGAGGCCACGCAGGAGTGTTCAAGCGAGGGTTCTATGATTGAGCAGCGCTCGTCAAGGTGGTCGGCTCGGGGGTAGGGAAGAGTGCGGTGTGGGATGAATACATCTGAGTTTCAAAAGGATCCGACTGGGGAGGAACGGCCAAGGCATGTCAAGCCGAGACTCCGAAGGTCAGCAGTGGCTTTGCAAGGGGCCGATGGAAGAAGATAATACGCCCACGCTTTCGTAAAAAAAAAAAGAAAAAAAAACCAAGGCATGTCAAGCCGAGACTCCGAAGGTCAGCAGTGGCTTTGCAAGGGGCCGATGGAAGAAGATAATACGCCCACGCTTTCGTAAAAAAAAAGAAAAAAAAACTTGTGCACATCTTCCCGAACGTTTGTTTTCGGGCTCTCATAGAGGGAGATGTGACTTACACCTGCAAAGCTTTTTCGTGTCTTGCCTTGGCGCCGGCGCGGCGACGACCACGGTTCCGGTGGCCAGCAACGTCGTCGGGGCGGCAGGGAGCCACCCATCTATGTTTTTTTCCCCCCATGGGACACAGCGACGCCAGCGAAGGGATCATCTCTTTTGTTGGCTTGTAGGAGGGGACCGAGAGCGGAACAAACCCCCTTCCCCGAACTGCCGCTAACCCTGCTAGTGAAACGCCCGGGCAGGTGATTTGACCTTCCTGGCACGCCGATATCTTCTCACTATCCTCGCCCTTTCCCTTTCATTTCCGCCGGCTGCAGCTCGGGTGCTTAGATAGCAATTGCCGCGGCCGGCAACACTCTTTTGCTTCTTTTTTTTTCTTTTTTTAATCAACCACTACCACCACGTCCCAAGTAACCGTTGTTTATTTATTTATTTAATTATTTATTTATTTACAAATACTTCTGTCTCGGAGGAGAGACGCAGCAGGAGTGGGTACATGTGGTAAAAAAACAAATAACATCAGTAGTAGAGAAGTAATACGCAAATATTGAAAACAGATTAACAGGTCATAACTTTAGGCAGGTGAAAAACGAACTCTTCGAATGGCAATGAGCGAAGTGAGTCGTCCAGTCTTTTCCAAATTCCAACAGTTAGTGTGAAAAAAGAAATTTTTGAACGATCCATATGTGGCCTGAAAGGAGCAATGTTTCATGAATCGTTCTGTCGGGTCGCACGCGCTCTGTAAGCTACAAAAGAGAATTGTGCCTGGATGCTAGACGACGAGTGAACGATCTTGTGCAGCATGATAATGCGTTCACGTGTGCGCCTGTGTTCCGACGTTTGCAATGATAAACATGTGAGCTTGTGAGAAGAAGATGAAAAGTTACGAACATAACGACCGAAGACGAATCTGACTGTTTTTTTTTACTGATTTTAAATGGTCAGTGTCACGTGTTTAACGCGGGGACCAGACAATTGAGGCGTACTCCAGGATCGGTCGAACTAGTGATTTTTAAGCGGTTAGTTCACATTCCTTTGTTGCATTTTTAAGAGTTCGTTTAAGATAGTCATGTTTGCGAAGTGTTAACCCAGAAATATGGTCAATGTGAGCTTTCCATTCAGGTTATATTTAAAAAATAACACTCAAGTATTTGAACTCGCTAACATCGGTCAGGCAGTTACCGGTATTACTGCAAAAGAAATGCACTGGCTTCTTTTTGTTACCAAAGGTCATCGTGACTGTTTTAGTAAAGTTAATTTTCATCTGCCGCGGAGGCCTGCGGTTATGGTGCTCGGCTGCTGACCCGAGTGAGTGAGTGAGTGAGTGAGTGAGTGAGTGAGTGAGTGAGTGAGTGAGTGAGTGAGTGAGTGAGTGAGTGAGTGAGTGAGTGAGTGAGTGAGTGAGTGAGAGTGAAAGACTTCATTGTCCACTCCCTGTCAGTCGTGAGGTGATGGCCAGGAAGGACTGGGGCGGACAGGTTCGCCGCGTCAGATGCTCACCTGGATTTCTTGAATCCCGGCGGCCTCTTCACCCATTCGGACGGCGAGCAGCGGCTGCTCGGGGTCCGGGCTACACAGCGGGGTCTCCCAGGCGTCTCTACCATCTATTTTATTCGCCCTGCCTGGGGACTTTGTGCACTCCCAAATAATATGGTCGAAGGTCCCTCTCGCTCCATATTTCTTTCATTTGTCATCGTCAATGTCCGGGATAATATGCTTAATTAGTATGGGGTGCGGGTAGACGCCTCTTTGAAGACGTCTCCACGCCACCGCTGACCCAAAAGACGCCGATTCGATCGCGGCCGCGGCGGTAGAATTTCGATGGAGGCGAAATTCTAGAGGCCCGTGTACTGTGCGATGTAAGTGCACGTTGAAGAACCCCAGGTGGTCGAAATTTCCGGAGCCCTTCACTACGGCGTCCCTCATAGCCTCAGTCGCTTTCGGACGCCAAACTCACATAAACCAAACCATCATTTGTTTTTCATTGCTTCATTTGGAGGACAATGAAAATACCTTATGGTATAACATCTATATCGTTCGCCATTTATTTATTCAACAGCAAAGCACACAAAAATTGTTGTTCAAATAAAACGCAAATAGAAAACAGTTGCTTCTATAGTTTTTTTTTTGGGTGTATGGAAATTTTCTGAGCGCTGCATACCCCCCCTCCACCTCACCTCCCCGTCCCCTCCGGACAATTTTCCGGCCACGGATTGAACGAATGATTATATGCTTGTAGAGAACTCACAGAAGTTCTCTACAAGCCGCGACCATATTTTAATAGCACGCTTTTTTCCTCGCCCCACAGTTCCGCGTTGAGTTTCAAACAGTGGTCCTATAATTTTTTGCTTCAGTAATTATTCAGGAATTTTCTGATGCATTTGTGTGCCCTGTAGTTTATTCTTGAAAAGATTTATGCAGGTAGTCGGGGCTCTATTACACAAGACGGAAGTTATTGCAGAAAAGTCACTCATCCTCGCCATTGCACGACGTATGGCCCTCCTTTTAATTGTAGGCAGAGTTCATCCTATTAAGCATAACTTTTCACGTCAGCCTACTTCTTCATCTTTTGCATTGTTCTCAAATCATTATGAAGTATCACGAAAATAAAAAAAAACGTTTTTTTTAATGACTGTGCGGCTGGGCACAGGTTCACATGCATGGGGTAGAAGTTTTTACAAATGCCATTTGATCGCAGTCGCTGACTTTGTTTTACAGCAGAAGTCTTTGTGTTGTTGTATATTTTGCGAAAAATATTGTAAATAGCCGGGAGTTTTAGCACGAGTTTTTTTTTGTGAGAGAATAAATTTTCTTTACGAATCAAGTCCTCAGGGTCCTGTGTCCACTCGAATTTTTTATGTAAATATTACAGTCAGCGAAACAACTAACCCTTAGGATTTATTAAAGCAGAAAAATGTTTAAGATATTGTTTGGGTGCAGGCTCTCTTTCTTTTATCTTTTTTTTTTAATCGGTGGCGCATAGCACCCCCAGAAAAATATTGCTAGCTACTCCACTGCCCAGGTGGTTAAATTTTTTTTCAGTGTACCAGAATGCTTCGGATGTTTTGCGGTCGTATGTAGACTACGTGATGGGGAGTAGTTAAAATTTTGGCGAGGCGCTCACTTCGTTCGAGAAAGTTTAAATGCATTTTAAGGATTTTGTTTACGTTGGAGGGGGGGGTTACTTGTGAAGGTAAGTACCAAGTTTGGCCGGCGATCTGTTTCTTCGCTGCGCCAACGTCCCCCTAGCATTTCCTCTCGGTTGTGTTTAGATGCCCTTCGAGTTGCATCGTCGACAATAGCGGAGGGATATCGTTGTTTGGCGAGGACGTCTCGCTTGCGCTTGGAATTCCTTACGAGATCTTGATCATGGGAACAGATTCTTTTAAATCGATGTTCCGTTATCGGGCCACTGCGAGATACTATAGTGCAGCCAGGATCATCCTTTTTATGGATTTTCGGTAGCATGTAAAATCGACCTGGCGACGGCTGTGGTGCGGTGAGGGCTTTAGATAACCATATGGATATTTCCCTCTTTTTTTCGAAGGTGATCTAGAGTCTCTGCTTTATACTGTTGGTATTGTGGAATGGGGTATCCTTCAAGACGTTGATAGAAACAAGTGTTAGAGGGTTGCCTTATGCCTCCCTCAATGTATGTTTCACTGTCGATGACTACTATAGTGCCTCCCTTATCCGCTGGCTTTATCTGTCCGTCTGCTGAGAACCTTCAATGCATGCCGTTATTTTTCTGGACAGGTTCGATCTCTTTGGAGTGTGTCTTTTGTAGGCTCGAATTATGTCATTCTGGGCCGCAATAATACAACACGTGGTTCAGCGAACACTTTCAAAAAATTTTGAAACTTAGGCTTTTTGGAGTAAAAATATGCATAGTATTACCAATGTTTGCGGACACCGGAAACCCGGTTGATTGTTTCAAGTAGTATTAACAATTTTCTGATAACCAACTTTTTAACTATTACATATAGGCAGCTGGTTGCAGTTACAGATTTGTAGCCGGTCGTTAGTGATAGCCATATCAGTTTTTAGAATTTCGAGAACGCAATTACCCTCGCCACTGTGGCTCAACAAAATCTGGGTGCATCGTGAGCAATTGCATGCGCTTTTGAAAGCATGCACGCTAAGCAACCCTTCCAGCGCACGTAACTAGTCGGAAAAGCCAAATTTTGTCTAGCCACAGCGCCAAAGGGTAATTGCGTTTTAGAAATTCTAAAAACTTATAAGGCTATTACTACCGACTGGCTACAAACCTCTAATTGCGACTAGGCGCCTTAATCTACTAGTTAAAAGTTAATTATTAAAATTAGATAACCAGCTGACTACTTAAGACGATTCACCGGTTTTCTGATGTCCACCAACACTGGTAATATTATGCCACAAAAGCCATATTTTTGCCCGAAACCAAAGCTTATCTTTGAAAATTGTTGAAAGTGTTCGCTGAAACACCAAGTACATGTCCAAGTGTTTGTCTGTTCCCATGTTAGGGGTCCAGTTTTGGTTTGTAACGCAGAATTCTTTGCTATCCCCAGTAAGTTGGGACCTACCAGAAAAGTATTCATTGAGTGCCACCTTCATGCAAAATTGTCCAAATCTTTTAAAGCCGCGAATTCGTTGCATTTACTTGTGGCGGGACAAAATATAAGGTCTCGAGAGAGAACGTAGATCTCGTCCGTGGTTAGGGCACTGGATCATATATTAATAATGTTATCTTGGAAACCAGAGTCTGTAGCCGCAGGATAATTATTAGTGGCTGCTCCTGCTCCAGATCGTTATATGTGCGTTGTCGGTGTTAATATAGTTTGTGTTGTTTTGTTGATTTTTTGTTAGAGCTTATCGTACGGGTCCAGAAATCTTTGTCAGATGGAGCACAGAAATGTCGCAACATGAGTAAGCCGTGAAGCGGGAGTCGAACCTGTACTAACCAATGCATGGGTGTCTATGGGAGCGTGTCGGCCCTGTATTGCAAGCTCTTTGTGGGTCGAAAGCGATGCTATCGTATTGTGACACGTAATCAGCGATTAAATGTCCTCCAAAGTTTATTAACAGAGGCAGTGGTATTTATACCGAACGCAAACAGAAGGGAGACCACATGTCCAGTCGACACACACAAGAAAAAAATGAGGAAAAACTAACCAACAGGATTTATTCATGTTTAATTTCGTCATTTTTTTTTCGTTAGTTTGCAGCCCGACAAATGGCCTCCTCTTTTTTTGGGGAGTGTGTGCCGTAAACACCGCTGGCTTTGTCAGTGAGCATCGATTGATAGTCACCGCCTGTTCCGTCTTCTGCGGGGTTTTCCCGCTGTTTTCTTTCACGTAACACGAGTACCTCAAGTTCCCTCTACACCCTCTCGGCGAATCCCGAGCTGTGTCCGTGATTGTTGAAGGTAGCGGAGATGTCACGTTCCGTCCAACCGTTCGCTGACGCCTCGAGCATTCCACATAACATGGAAGCAATGGCGAAGTTTTCTGTTCAAACATTTTTTAAACGGACCTGATAAAGCGCGTGCACATCTGAGACTTAATCAAGCTTAAACTCTATGTTTTTTTTTTCTTGTATGAAAAATAGCGCAATAAACGAGCAATAGAAATAAATACCACGAACGGTATTGCACAGGGCTTCAGGTTTTCTTTATTTACAAAAAGCAATCAGCTGCGTGGATTAGACACACCATGGCGAATGCTTTGGTAGGCTTCGCGCCTCACAAAAATAACTGCAAGAACACTGTACGGTCAGGGGTTTGTTGCAGGTAATCGGTCCTGTTACTTGACAGCAGCAAGTAAGGATTCATAAAGCAACTGTGGCATTAATTATTTCTTTAATTAAAAAGACCTCAAATATCTGCCTTGACTCCTCTGTGGGAAACCTGAACCATACGCGAAATGCGTCACTAAATGCTCCATGGCAAGAGCGGGAGTCGTTCAAACTGATGTACCAAACGCCCTCCCGCTTGCGAATTGTGAATAGGAAAAAAAATGCCCCTGCAATCAAGTGGCATTCTTGGAAACAGCTGGAAAAGACCCATCTGAGACGCATTTGTAACGATGACATTATTCTTCAATTGCAGCACTTCCAAGAGAAATGTAACGGTTTTAGGTTGAAGCCTTCAGAAAGTCAATTTTTAGAGCTAAACTCATGCTTTCTTCTTTTTATCCGTGAAGCCCCCTTCCCGTAAAATCTTGTCCATCAATGTAAATGCCTGAGTCAACCATTGCGAAAAGTAATAACTCTCATTTGATTTTCATTTTATCCGTGAAGCCCCCTTCCCGTAAAATCTTTTCCATCAATGTAAATGCCTGAGTCAATTATTGAGAAAAGTAAGAACTCTCATTTGAATGAACAGCGGCGTCTTACAAAACAGTATTCTACATTTTCTGGAACGGGGTGAATTAAATGCTTAAAATGCTGCCCTGTTGTGAACATTTGCGGAAAAAAAGTAACTCCATTTTTTTTAATTGAAGAGCGCAACTTAGCGAATTCTGTGCTGTAGCCTTTGTCGTAGCAAACTGCCCCTATTCACGCGCACATTATCATCACAAAAAAAAAAGAATGCCAAATTGAAATATTGCGCTGCTGCTGCTTAACTAATACTGTTATATTCTCATGTACCTCAAGGTATTAACTGCGTTTACATGAATAGACGCTGGGAGCCTTCAGAACGTTACATGAGGCTGTCATGACTCAGCTTGCGACCCGCGTTCGACCAGGCGACGACCCCAAAGAAGGATTCCGCGTACAAAGCTCTACCCTGTCCTTTCTCGCTGTCGCTCCCCTCTGTACTTCTCCTCACTATCCTCTTCCTTTCCCTTTCGTTTCCGCCGGCTGCAGCTCGGGTGCTTAAGATAGCTCTACCCTGTCCTTTCTCGCTGTCGCTCCCCTCTGTACTTCTCCTCACTATCCTCTTCCTTTCCCTTTCGTTTCCGCCGGCTGCAGCTCGGGTGCTTAAGATATTAGATAGCAATTGCCGCGGCCGGCAACACTCTTTTGCTTCACTTTTTATTTTTTAAATAAACCACTACCACCACCACCTCAGAAAGTGGCTGCGGTATTTTCCCACGCTTCGCTGGTTGGGGATGAGCATTCCCGGCGAAGGACGCCCGGGGGCAGCGACCCACGACGGACGGAACCCAAGGGCGCCCCTTCGGGGAAATGAAGGACACGGAGCCCGAGGGATTAGCCGCTTCTGTCAAGAGCCGGCCACCCCGCAGACAGCTCGTCGCCGCAGTTGAGGGTCGCAGCGTCGCTAGGACCACATGTGTTTTCGGCCACACGGAGTCGCTTGCACACCTGTTGCTTCAGTCTTTCCTCAGCCCGAAGACTCAACACGCTACCAAACGCAGCCCAGGTTCGAGTTAGCCTGCGCGCCACGACAACTGGTGGCAGCGGTGGGATCCGAAGCTTGGGCGCCGTGACAAGGCACTTGCACGCAACAAGCTTTGATTTTAGAAAACGCCCTTAAATCGCCATGTGAACGCTATGCAATGCAACTAAACAAAAAGCATGGCCGCATAAACTGGCACGCTAAACCAGGAAGAAAGTGAATCAATTTGCAAGCATATTTAATGTCGAGAGTAACAGACCACAGAAGCATCCTCTTCCGTATCAAAAATAATGACAAACGAGAAGAACTACCACAGCAGAGAATGAAATAAAGAGATAGAAGAAATAAACTAAACCATAGTGACCTGCAGGAAAAGGGCCACGGACACCCATATCTCGCTTAGTTCAGGTACAATAGCAAACAGAAAGAAGCAGATATCTAGTGTTGCCTGGCGGCCTCACTCCAGGTGTGATACACACATTTGGTAGTAACCGGCATGTTAACCACCGCTGGAAGGAAAAATTCAGGGGGCACTTTGGCTGTCTAAAGTGCGTAGAGGCGAAAGCGTTTTCTGCACCACTTTCGCTGCTTCTGTGGCACTGGTGGCGTCACATATAATCGAGTACTAATTACGAAGTGAAGACAAATCACTAATTAATGGTTATTACTGATTAATGTCTGAATACTAATTAACTGCTAATTAATGACGCTTAAGCTTCGCCTTTAGGAGTGGAACGCGACAGCGTGTTGTAGCGCTGCCAGGGAGTCCACGGACCGCCACCACCCGTTCTGCACGATGCCTTGCTGTTTGAACGCAACGGTTTTTGAGTAAAGGAAATGGCGCAGTAATTCTCTGTCATCTCGGTGGACACCTGAACCGCACCGTAGAGGAACGGAGGAAGTGGGAGTGAAAGAAGAAAGACGAAGATGGCCCGTAATGAAGAAAATGAAAATTGTATTTGAGGAAAGAAAATTACGCAGTAACTGTCTCACATATCTCGGTGGACACCTGTTGAAATTCAGAGAGGGGGGGGGGGTGCACTTTTTTGCTCTTAAGTGCGGTCACTGATGTGTGGTTAAGATGCTAAGCTTCGCCTCTAAGAGTGGAACGCGAGAGCGTCTTGCAACGCTGCCAGGTAGTCCATAGAACGCCATCGCCCATTCGGTTCTATGCCTCGCTCGTCGGTAAATTGGTTTATGAGGAAAGGAAATTTATTTATTTCCCATATCTCGGTGGACACCTAAACCTCGCCGGAAGGGAAGGCAGGAGGATGGCAGTGAGCGAAGACACCGTATTCACTAGACGCGCCTTTGTTCATTCCAAACCATCGAGCTGGCATGGCGGAGTGGATAGCATGCTCGTCTCGAACTCCGAAGACCGGGGTTCGATTCCCGAGCTCGACCAATTTCTTACTCTGTTTTATTTATTTATATGGCCTGACTAGAAAAGTTAATTAGGCTAATTGTGTAATTAAGCAATTAACTAAGCTCAGTACCACTTACTTGGAGCATCACTATATGATCCCTTCAGTTGGTTGCATGGTTACTAGCCAAAGTACAATTGGCCCCGTTTGAAATTGGCGCACTGTGACGTGACGACCGTTTCGACCAACTGAAAAGCGTGACATTTCTGTCGACAACTGCTGCTTACAACGATGAGACATTAAAGGCTTTCGCCTTAAAATATTATAGTGCACTAACCCGATGCTAGCCGGCTTCTCGTTATTTGCGAGAGTGCATATGTTCGGGCGGTGCACATAACCGCAAGAACTTAGCCAGAAGAATTTTATTCCGCCCTTCATGCAGGTCACTGACGTCATCGACTTCGAGTGAAGAGCTTACTGACAGCCGTTGAACTGAAACGCCACACGTGCTTTCGTCGCCGTGCCTGGCGCCCTGCCATCATCACCTCCCATCTACTGCCTACAGCCTGCCATGTACCTGAAGAAACCCTCTGTATAAGAAGCGCGGCTGCACCTGTTCCCCACTTTGGCAGCAGCGGTTGCGTCTATGCAAGCTTCTGAATTTGATCCCGCACTTCATCCTTGTTGCTGTACTATCGCTGTGTACTTTTCTCTTTGGCCTTGCGCCGCTACCGCTGCTGGCTCAGCCTCAGTGCTTTGCTCTTATCACGCCCATCAAGACCGAGCAATGTAAGGAGCTTGACGGTCTCCGTGCTCAAGTAGCTGAAACGCGGGAGAGCCCAAACATGTTTAACACGCTCTCAGAAACTGTAGAGGCGCAAAATGAAGCCTCCAGTAACGAAAACAATGGGTTAAGGGAAGACTATAAGCAGCAAGCTCAAAGAATGCCTCATCTCATGCAGTACTCTAGCCTAAAATATGTTGAGATTGTAAGTATTCCACCCAGGTGTGGAGAAAACTGCCACGCAGTAAGGCAATCGGTGAGAAAGTAGTAGCAGTAGTGGTGAATTTGAAAATAATAATAAATGAAGGAAAAGATTTGTTTCAGCCCCGGCATCTGCCATCGCTGCGGGAAGCGTCTGAGATGGGGCAGCGGAAATAAAGGGATAGCAGACAGACTGGAGAAATGAAATGAAAGAGATGAGGGGACAGACAGAAAGGATACAGGGAGAGAGCTACAATATACAAGTATTGAATTTACACTGATAACATATATACAGGTCGGGCGCGTGTGATGTCCTAAATCAAATATGAAAAATTAGAATGCCCAATTTCAACCACTGATGTTTACAGGTAGTACCCCGTGTCACAGCACCTGGGAGGCGTTTCTAAGCACCTGGGACGCAGTGGCAGCCGCCCCCCCTCCCCCCCCCCCCCCCCAAAAAAAAAAGCCTGTGCACATTTTCCCGAACGTGCGTTTCCGGGCTATCATAGGGCGAGTTGTAAATTTTGACATAGAAATGGAAAGTTTTTTCGTCTGTGATGAGTCCAGTAGTCCCCTACTTTGTACGCTCACCGTGCTAGCGCCTGTCTTATTTCACTACACGTTTGCAGTTATACGAGCATAATTCGTAGTGATTGTCCAGGTATCGTGTTCCTACTTGACTTCCCGCTTGCTCTTCGCCAGGTAGTGCACGCGTGACACGAACGCTCCATGGGTGCTTCTTCGCACGGTATTTGGTACGACATGGCGGACGAGGCGGTGATGGCGCCGCTGCTAAGGCGTGCGCACAGTAGAAGCAAAGCTGCTTCTTGAGATTGTGGCATCTTTCATTCGAGATTTAGCGCCTAAAAAAGCGCAGTAACCTATTAATATCTGCCCATTCTTGAGTTTCGCTGCATTAAACGCTCGAAATAAATTTTTATCTATATGAGCATGGAACTGCTATTTGGCAACTGCCGCAAAAACTTCGTCTACGTTGAAACTTGCAAACTGAGCAGAGTAAAGTGCGACAAACACTTTGAACTGCAATTTTTTTTGCGCTTTCACTTTCTTGTTCTTTCGGCACATTTCTGTGCGGTGATTGCAGTCAATATGGGGGTAAGGGCCTGACTTTTTTTCGCAATTTTAGTCACTTTCGGCGCTCACTCGAAAGCGGAATTCTACAGTCTAGGCTTTAAGCTGGTGCCTGAAGAATTTAATGACTCAGACAACCAGACGTTATATTTGGTGCTTACACGAGTGCGGCCTTTAGCCGCATAAATACGGCAGTGTAGTTATTGCGCGCTGATCCTATAAGGAAACAAAAAAAAAATCAGCAGTTGGTAATACTGTGCACGGTCCGTGGCGTCCGGGGCTACTCCACTTACCAATTACAACAGTGATCAAAATATACTTTTTAATATTTTTCTGTATAAAACAAGCCAGCAACATCAAGATCCTTGAGCCCACAATTTCAACTTGTGATCAGCTGCTTGTTTAGATAAAAAGAAAAGCTTTACCAGTGGTCTACATTTTCTCACGAAGGAATTGTGTTTGGCGGAATTGTGTACTGCATGTGGGCGGAGCATCACTGCAGATTGAGTTGTATCCGACTATATTTTATCTGCAGTGTACGCAGGGCACATATGCGGTGATAGAAAAGGGAATGTATACTGTTGTTTGAAGCGGCAGCCAGAGGACCATTTCAGCTCCATAACACAGTTGAAATTAACGCTCAACTAGTGGGAGAAAAGAGCTGTGATCGAGTGAGCAGACAACATTTTCGCAGAAATGTTTGCTGTTACCCAGCCACTTTGCACATTATATCCGAGAAATGAAGTTTTTGACATTTATATCGCAATTTAGCAATCAGGTTGTGGCCATGTTTAATCTAGACCAGAATGGACTGAAGCTTGATGAAAAATCTTTGTTTGCTGGAAGCGGTCGTCTTAAAATATAACCAGTTTGCTTCATGTCACCTCAGCGTGTAAGCACTGCACTGCTTCCATGCAGCTGTAATACGCTACGTTGGTCACATAAACAAAACTTTGAACAGGAATGCATTGACGACACGGTGTCGTGGCTTCAACTAAGTACGTCGTTGGGGAACAGACCGGACATGGGGCTGAAACATGTTACCAACCTGCTGAATATATTTAATCACTGCTTTTTTAACAGTTTACGTGTTGGCAGAAACAAGATGATTGCTGTTTCGAATGTTCGCACATCGTAGATTAACAGAATATACTCATTTTTGGCGCGTATCTTACGCTTCAAACCACTGCGATTGCACGCGCCGCGCAGAGCGATCACCGGCATGGCCGGGCTAGAGTCGCCCCTCTAGCCCGGCCATGTCACCGGCTCGCTGTTTCAGGAAGAGGCCGCGTGGCGCCGCCACAGTCGCTGGAACGACCGGCGGCCGGGCGCCGCACCCCGGCCGCTAGTATGCCGCTAGTGCAGTGTGCCGCGCGCGCCATTAGTCCGAGACAAGACGCTACGTGCGCGCGGCTATGTATACATAGAGTTTACTTCTTTTGTAAGTGATTGTGCGCAGTGGCCGCTCGCGCGCGCTTATTTTCGGACAATGCTTGGACATTAGCGCGCGAGCGGAGCGAACTTGATTACTTTTGTATTTTGTAAATAGTGTACAAAGCTCCCCCCTGTCCTTTCTTGCTGTCGCTCCCCTCTATACTTCTCCTCACTATCCTCTCCCTTTCCCTTTCATTTCCGCCGGCTGCAGCTCGGATGCTTAAGATATTAGATAGCAATTGCCGCGGCCGGCAACAGTCTTTTGCTTCACTTTTTTATTTTTAAATAAACCACTACCAACACCACCACCACCCTGTCCCCCCTCGTTGTCTTGCCATGCAGCCGGCGCGGCGACCACGGCGACAGCGGTGCCATTCACGTGCGGTCACGGTGGCCAGCAACATCGTCGGGGCGCCAAAGAGCCACCCATTCATGTCTTTATCCCACCATGGGAGACTGCGACGCTAGCGAGGGGATCATCCCTTTTGTTGGCTGGACAAGGAACGCCGAACAGCCGCCTTGAAGGAGGGGAGTGAGGGCGGAACAAAGCCACTTCCCAGAACTGAGGAATGAAGGCCGCTAATCCCACTGGTGAAATGTCCGGGCAGGTGCTTTGACCTTCGTGGACATTCCTTGGCGAAATATCTCAGCTGTCGGTTTGTTTCGCCTGGTACCGAAATGAATATTGCTCGAGTAAACAGTATCATTCAAAGAATGAGTGATGGTATAACATCTATATCTTTCGCCAATTATTTTTCAATAAAAAAGCGCACAACAATGTTTGTGTAAATAAATTAAATAAAAATCGTTAAATGAAAAATTTAAATAAATTAAATAAAAATCCCTTTCTTTGATCTCCTCGTCCAGAGGAACAACGCTAGGCTCGAATCCTCGGTGTATCGGAAACCGACGCACACTGGAAAATACCTATACTTTGAATCTGCACACCCTATTGGACACAAGTGTTCGGTCGCCAAATCACTGTTTAATCGCGCGTTCACCCTATGCTCGAGCCCGGAAAAGCGCCGCTATGAAATCGCCAAAGTGAAAGCAGATGTCAAATGCAACGGATACCCCCAGCAGCTACTGAAAAGCCAAGAGCGCTCCGCCCAAGCATCCAGACTTGGCCAAAAAGAGAAAAACAGGGAAACCAAGCGTGCAAGTATTCCGTACGCTGCGGGGGTGAGCGAGGCCCTTGCACGCATTTTCAAAGGATATGATGTGCACATTGCTCATCAGCCTACCAGCAAGTTAGAACAGCAGCTGGTCCGAGTTAAAGACCGCCTAGAACGCTCAAGATACCCTGGTGTTGTGTACAAGATACCATGCCGGGGCTGTGAGGCTGCCTACATTGGCGAAACTGGAAATTTCAGACGAAGGTTCAAATAGCATCAACAGGACACCCCATTAATTGGGACGCAGCATCTATCATTGCCACCGAGAAAAACTTGTCGTTGCGCCTGCTTTTGGAATCATTCCATATACATAGCACAAAGCATGCTCTTAACAGGACACGTGGTAATCTGCCGGAAATCTATAATCGCTCACTAGGAAATTTTAACTGTATATCAGCCACTGTCGTTCCATGCAGCGCTCTTGTGATCAAGAAGACCCGTATGGGCCCCGAAACGTCGTTTCCTTTTTTGAAGAATTTGGCGAGTGTGTGTTTGTTATTTACGCTAAAATCGTTTCTATTTTCTTTTCTTTTTTTGGCATACGGAAGCCATTGTCCAAGAAATGCTTTCCCATCTTACCACGGCTTCTGATGCAGTGAATGCGATACAGCTCGCTTGTTGCAATAAAGCATGATACAAACACACCGGATTTCTCTAAAATTTGCTAAGAGATTGCAGGCAGCTATGATGTTGGTTCCTGACGGCGAGAACAAATTCTCAGTGCACAGGTCATAAAAGCCTTTTCAGATGACGTTAGCATTCTGTATAAAAGGAACCCCAATGTATCTAAAAATGGAGCGTGGGGAAAAACATGCTTAGTCATGGTAAATGTGGCTTCATTTTTTTTTTCACAGTTCTTTTGGAAGCACAGGTCAATTGTCAACAGCAATTTTGGTCTTTGAAACGTTGTTCCATAGTGTGGCGCTTGAAATGTTAATGGACATTTATATGGACAGACACTACAAAGACGGAATAGGTATCCGCCACCCTTAAAAATTGTGAGTCCTCTCAAATCTTCATGCACGCAGTATAACCCGGCAGATCTAAATTAATCCCCAGACTTTCTGCCCGACGTACCTCATAACAGCTGCAATGTCACTTTACAAAGTATAATCATTTCATATGCACATGCGCGACTCTGCGTGCAGTTGGTGCTGAAATTAATTCACGACCATACCACAGTGCCCCCCTCGATGGCGCCACGAGGTCGCGAGTGAAGATAACTTCCTTTCTCTGAAGAAAAAGGATACAAGCCGTGCTGCAAAGTGATGCTTTCTATGGACGTTCTCTTTTCTATGCACACTACCAACAGCTTTCGCGCAGAACCTAAAATCGATATGCACCTCCGATATACCCGCGCAACACGATCTTTTCGAAGGCCTTCTAACCCACGGCCCATCGATTCAATGGCCAGGTGAGGGTGACCACATAGGCGGTTACTGCATATATTTACCAGTTAATTTAAACAGGAGGAGAAGTACAAAGGAACACCACCAAGAAATCTAAAGTCTTCGAGCGCTGGCATGTGAACATTCAGAAGCGAAAGTAGTAGTGGTTTTTATTTTGCATTGAATATGGAAGGTAAAAGAATTTTTTCTACCCCGGCATCTGCTATCTGAGCTGGGGCAGCGGAAATAAAAGATAGCAGGCAGTGTGTAGAAGTGAAAAAAAAAGAGGGGAGGGGATAGCAGAAAGGCAGCCCGCAGTCTTTTTAAATGCCACCTGGTCTCGTTTGCATACTCCGCAGATATGTTTCGTGCAGTCTCTCCTCGATCCCTTAAACATTAAGCTCACAGATATCCATCCACTGCATAACATCTCACCTTCAGTCGAGATTGCATTTGATAACATTTTCCCATCGAATGCCAAGCTCCAGCCTTTTCCTCTCCTCGGTTTGTTACAGGACCACCTAAGATCCTTTCCTTTCCATATTCTCATTGCTACCGATGCCTCGCAGGATCGTGAAAAGGCAGGTGTGGGCATTTTTTCACCTGCATTGGGATGGTCCTTTTCTCTCCGTCTCCCTGACTTCACTCCAATTTATCTGGCCGAATTATTAGCTGTCATTCTAGCCTTACGTAAATTAGATCCTGCCGTTTCCAAAGTCATGGTTATGACGGACTCTCTATCTATTTGCTTTTCATTATCATCAACCTTTGAGTCTCGGGCATTACGCCTCTTTAAGCAGCTGATCCCGCTTCATCTAAATTCGGTGAGGTTGCTTTGGGTACCGGGTCACGTGGGCATTCAGTTAAATGAGGTTGCTGATTCATTAGCAAGGGCCTCTCTCTGTGGCCCAATAATTGCTGTCCTGCCAACCTGCGCATATACAGCTGCGGTGAGGTTTCGCAGTTACACAATATTTCAGGAATTTTCAGCCTCGGCGCTTACTTCATCCCCCGAATACAAGCATCTTCTGCACCCTTGGAGCAGCAAAGACTGGAGTTCGCGCAGACTGGAGGTCTCTTTCACGCGTTTGCGATGCCGAGTTCCTCTGCTTAATTTCTACCTTCACAGATCTGGTCTGGCGGTTTCTCCACTGTGTCCATTTTGTGCCGAGCCTGAGACAGTGGATCACTTCCTGCTGTTCTGCCGCCGATTCTCTTCTTTGAGGAGGCGCCTATTAGAAAATCCGTTTCACCAGCTGGGTCTGCCTGTGTCCTCTGAGGTTGTTCTTTCCTTTGGCGCTACTTCGCTTGGACGAAGCAACAGGAGTGCGCGCTGTGCAGTTCAAAAATTTCTTTTAGAAACACAGCGACTCCCATGCTAATATTATTTTTTTTTTCTATTTGTTTTCATTTTTCTGATTCTCAAACTTTTAATTTATTATTATTATTATTATTATTATTATTATTATTATTATTATTATTATTATTATTATTATTATTATTATTATTATTATTATTATTATTATTATTATTCTTTCTGTCTCTCTTTCAGTCAATACAAAATTGAACCATTCCATATGTTGCATTCAAATTTGCACATAATGCCGTCCTCCCATCTTCGATCTCCCTGCTAACAGGTCCCCATTCGTTGCGTCGTCCAATCTGTCAGCCTATACCCTATTAATACTCCTTTACCTCTAAAACTCTTAATCATTCAAACAGTTCACTGCCTGTGTCTTGGCCACTCCCCCGTAGTGGGTATGTGCCATTCTACTTGAGGCCAACCAACCAACGACAGGGGGAGGAGTACACTGAAGATAAATCTATTTACATATATACATGATAAATATAAAATATACAGGTCGCACGCCCGTGAAGGTCTGGTAGAAAACTGCTCGCTCAAAAAAAAATATGTAAGCGCAGCGAAGAAAGATTACTTACCGTAAAAATGAATTTAATTTACCTGAAATGAAAAATGCTCCTTCCACAAAGATTTTTCATTGTATTCCTTTTCAGTTCAGTGCACCATTTCCTGCTTATTCAGGACTCCCGCGAGCTAGCACTGACGAAGAGGAAGCATGTCATGGGCGTCCAAGGGCGCCGCAGCAACTTTCGCTTTTCCGCTGGACAAAAGCCCTTCAGCTGACTTTAGTACCATTGCCGTAGCTGTACATGCAGCTCTCAAGGTGGCCATGGACTGACCAGGCAGCCAACAGTAAGAGCCGCAGATGCGGTAGCCTGCAGGCTGCTCAGCTAGACCATCAGCGTGCACTGAATGCACAGTCCACAGCGTTTTCACCAGAAGGACTACCAGTTCGCCTTGCCTGAGTGAGTGATAGCTCGACCACATCTCATCGCTCTGTGACGTGGCACCCTCGACTCTCCTGCCATCTACGCAGAGAGGAACACCACCATCTCGTAACACTCCTCAATGGCATAGCATCTTAGAACGCACCTTTAGGCGTTGATTTAAAAAAAACTGATGGCATCCCTTCCTGGGTTGAAGCCTCCAAGTACGAGCTCCGAACGTTGTGCGTCGCCCTCGAAGACCTCCACGGTGAATCTTGAAAGTTATACTCAGCAACAAAGTACCAATACCAGGAATACCACAAGTGATGCAGTGTTACCAGATGCCCCCAAATCATCCTTGACTCTGCTTAGCATCAATCAAGAGCCCCCCGCCAAGCACGAAACACCTCTAGACGGTAACGCTGATGGCTCGTCTTTTCCAAGCACTTCAATGGAAGTACTGCCCCGAAAGAGGACAAGGCAGAACCTACTGCAAGAAAATAAGCCCCTCATCACAGATTATTCCGACGAAGAGGATGTCGTCATACCGAAGAAAAGGCGGAAAAGAAAGAAAAAAGGCGCCTCGCGTCGAGGTCGCCCGAAGGGCGCGACAGCCATCAGTCGGACCAGCAAGCACCCGCCCAGAAGGCGCTCTCTCACCTTGGACGCTCAAGAAAATAACCCCCTCAGCACAGATTCTTCCGACGAAGAGGATGTCGCCATACCGAAGAAAAGGCGGCAAAGAAAGAAAAAAGGCGCCTCGCGTCGGGGTCGCCCGAAGGGCGCGACAGCCATCAATAGGACGAGCAAGCCCCCGCCCAGAAGGCGCTCTCTCACCTGGGACGCTCGCCAGAATCACTTTATCAGTCACAGTGACATGAAACCCAAGGATGACAAAAAGCAGACCGTCAATCACTTGGCCAGCCAGAAGGACACATTACAAAAAGTCAATGGCTGGAAAGTGTTCCACTTGACAACGCAGGCAGATGAAGTGTCTAACCTGGAGGAGGAAGTACAGAGCCGGCTGTCAGCACTACGGAACTTCATTGAGGACAAGCCTGCTGCCGTGCAAATGAAGCCCCTGGACTTGGAGGAGGAAGAGATACTCAGCAAGATCAACGACCTCACCGACGGCAGTCTTCAGCAGAGCAAGATTGTGCAGGACTGGGTGTGCCAAGCCAAGCAGCAGATTCTCAAGGTGCTCGAACACAAGCCGCGGATAATGGAGGTAATCGGCAGGTACAAGAATAAACGGTCGCTCAGGAGTCAACGGCTGCAGATGACGAAATAGACGATTCAGGACTGGGTAGCATAAAAAGGAACACGCTTCATGACACGAATGCTTCTTGGCGTCGCTCTGTTCTTGTCTGCAAAGAAGGAATAAAACATATGCTGGGCCCACAGGGCATCTTAGTATTGTGGAAAGTACTCTTCGAGACGCTTCGGCGTGAATAAATTACGGTGGGCACTTAAGACAACTTACGAGCTTTGAAGAAGGCATTAATTTCTTCATTGTTTTTTTTCTGCCTTTCTAATGACACACCTTCGCATTAGTGCAATGCATTCAAGCAACGCACTCACAAAGTTCAACTTTCTTCACCAAGAAGCAAGGCGGTTTTGCTTTCTTCACCAAGAATCAAGGCGGTTTTGTTCCCTATGGGTTGCGTGCTCGCCTCGTAACATCCCCGGTTCAATTCCCCGTACCTCTTCTACAAAATCTTTTTCTATGCTGATGAAGTCATTGGGGTTTTTTTGGACCACGTTTCCTGGACAACGACGCTCGGTCTTGTCGCTAATCGGCCATACAAAGCTTTCGCCTTAATAAATGAGATGATAGCTGTGGGGATGACATTGGCTCCTACGCTGCCGGAGGGTAGTGCGCCCTTTCAACCACATCACACAACTAGCGCTCAGCGAAAGCCTTCTCTGGGACACTACGCCTCAGCGCAGCACCAAAACAAAACTGCACTCACGTCGAGGTATGCGTGCTTTCATTATTACAACTTCTTCGCAATAAACACTGGCCACTATGACTTTCGCAATAAACACTGGCCACTATGACTTTTCTACTCCTCTGTAAAACATACGCACGCGAACACAGTGGCGCAGTGAGGCTAACATTTCTCAAGGTCTTATTCCCAGCCACAACGGAAAGTTCAGCGGCAAAGTAAGGGTATCTCCCACCGGGTGTTTGTGGTAAAGGCTTTGAGCGCACGAAGCTTTTGTACGCCACCCCATAGCTGCATCGTTCTCATGCGTGCCGACGTCACTGCGACCGGAAGAGAGCGAAAAGAACAGCAGGCTTTTGGCGATATATTTCGATGCCTACATATAAAACACTTGGGTTGCTGGGGCGTCTACGCGACAGAAGAAAAAGGAGCGCGACAGAAAAACGTTCACAGCAGAAAAACAAGGCACCGATTCACTTACATAAGGGTATATGCCACAGTACAAACAGGCAAGGGAAAAAAATGAACTCAATTCCAGTTGTTCAGAAGTTTTCGATTCGAGTACGTGTTCTTGAGTGTTCATTGATGGCCTTCGCTACGCTGTACATCTATAAATGTTTCTATACGTTGCCAGCGCTTTTTAATGTTTCCCAGTGATACAGTAGCACTGGTACGTAACCACCTTTTTTAGGGCGAAAGCACGTTATATTAGATTAGCAACGAAACGCTGCGTCGTGTACAGGAAATGTGGTCCACAAACCCCCCAATGATGTCATCATTCAAGAAAAACTCTTCCTCCTAGGGTGCGGGTAATTGAAAAAAGGACCTTCACACTGCGAGCCAAGTGGGCAATCCATAGACCACAAAGCGTTTTTTTTAGACATGGTATTTATTTCGCCGAAATATGTGCCATTTAAATTAACTATTTACTCAAATTTTAGGAAACTGCATGAAAGACATCTCCAATAAAATTCGTACGGCACTTAAGTCTGCTTACTTGGAGGAATGCAAAAGCATGTGTTTTGAGGAAAGTAAATGGCGCAGTAGCTCTCAGATCTCGACATCTCGGTGGACACCTCAACCGGGCCTTAAACTTTTATTGACCTATTTTGTGGCTCATGACTCATGAATAATGACTCATGACTTCAGACCAGGTTAATTTGTTGTTAATGGTGATGTCAAGATAGCTGTATGATTCTATTTCGGATAGTGGTGTGGAACTTAATGAATACGGATAGCTGAGGTTATTTCGCTTTCTCGACACATGTATGAACTTACATTTGGAAATTTTCAGTTACATAATCCATGACGTACACCAGGTTTCTATGACGTTTAAGTAGCGTTGAAGCGGAGTCTGATCATCGGGAGTAGGTATGCGGCGGTAAAAGACACAATCGTCTGCGAAGAGGCGGATACAAGATGATACGGCATTAGGAAGATCGTTTATAAATGTCAGAAAAAGGAGTGGCCCTAGCACCGATCCCTGAGGGACACCAAAGATGACCGTAGTATTTTTCGATCTGTGGTTGCCTATTACTGTATATTGCGAGCGGTCGCGGAGAAAGTAGTGCATCCATGATTGGTTTGATATAAAGGCAGGAGAGTTTTGCCACTAAACGCCGCTGTGGAACACGATCGAAGGCTTTGGAGAAATCCAGGTAAATGACGTCAGTTTGAAAAGAAGAATCTCACTTTAAGTGAAGGTCTGTAGTGAATTCGATAAGCTGGGACTCGCAAGAATGGCCTGACCTAAAACCATGCTGTTTTTTTATAAAAGAAAGCGTTATTGTCGAAATCTGATGCGATCTGCGAATAGAAAATGTGCTCCAGTAGCTTGCATAGAAGGGATGTTAATGAAATTGGGCGGTGATTAGAAGGGTCGGATCGATTGCCTGCCTTAAATACTGGGATTACTTTACTAGTTTTCCAGAAATTTGGTATTTCACCATGTGAAACGTACTGCTGAAAAATAATTTGCAAAATACGGCTAGAAATGCTCACAGTTCCCTTCAATATTTTGGCAGTTATGTTTTCTGGACCAGGGGCGCTTGACAATTTAAGTTTGTCGATGAGTTTAGTGATACCTGCATGGGTTGTAAAAGCTGGTGGCATTTGGGAAAAACTAGTGGAAGGTATACGGGGAATATGGAGTGCAGGTTCGAGCGTGAATATAAAGGAAAAACATGAATTCACGACATCTGCGCGCTCATTTTCAGGGACATGCAAGCCGTCTTGGTTAATCAATCAAATTTTTTGAGTACGGCTTTTGCTATGAGTGACCAGATTCCAGAATTTTTTGGGGTTGACGCGCATTATGGTTCCAAGATCTTCGTGAAATAATTTCTTTTCAGAACGCCGTAGTAGGCTAATGTATTCATGTAGGCACTTGCTATACATTTCCCTTTCTTTAACTGAATTCATATGCTTGGCCGCACGATAGAGGCGCTTCTTTTTGTTTGCTAACTGTCGCAAGGTGTTGCTATACCAGGGCTTGTCACAATCACCACGTATGCAGATTAGAGGGGCATAAGTTTCAACAAGGGATCAGATTTTATTCTTGTTGAGCAACCAGTTTTGTTCTACTGATCTAGTGGGCGCGGCCTGGTGGAAAAGGTGGAAAAAGTTTCTAACTCGCGGTTAATATTGCGAAAATCTGCTTTATTGTAGTCACAAAAGTACTTTAAGCAGCGTTGCTAGGTGTGGATGGGAACGAAAAAATTGCATACAAGCACCTCGTGATCGCTCAGACCGGTGATGCTTGTTAATGACTCAGTTAACTCAAGTTTAGAAGCGAGAACAAGATCGAGAATGTTGTCACCACGAGTAGGCATTTTAACTGCCTGGCTGAAGTTAAACGTGAGCACCAAGTCAATAAAATTGCTCGACGTACCAGAAGGTGCTGACAAGGTTTCCCAGTCAATATCGGGAAAGTTAAAGTCCCCACAAAGTAGGAAGTTGGCATGAACAAAGCGGGAGTGTAAATCAAGTAGGACGGAGTGAAGGTCGGTAAGAAAGGAGGAGTCGCAGTTAGGAGGCTGATAACATGCAACAATTATATTTGTACAGGTAGGAAGGGCCAGTTTAACGCAAAGTATCTCGTGAGAGGAACTAACATGAACGGGGGATGTATGCAATTCTGATTTCGAGAGAACAAGGACACCACCACCCCTTCTTCCCGCTCTGTCGCGCCTGTAAGCAATAAAAGATTTCGTTTCGGAAAGAAGCTCCGTGTCCTCGATATCGGGAGTCAGCCAAGACTCGCTAAAAATAGCATTATCGGCAGTACTATCTTCAAGGAGGGATCCTACTGCTTCTTCTTTTGGGAGGTAACTCTGGATATTTCTCAATAATAGTGACATTTTCTTACAAGCTAGCGCATCTCTGTTTGCTAATGATGATTGATGTTGGCTGTCCCGTAGAGGGCGGAAAGGAGGTGGTGGTGAGGGCTATGACGACGACAGCTCTATTACAGAATCGGTTGTGTCATTGTTCACGAATTGCTTGCTACCAATAATAAGTTTGTTGAAACGGATGTTGAACGCAGCGTTAGTTTGATAAGCATAGTCAAAAAGTTTTTTTCGGGCCACCTAACACGGGCTGAATAATCGTCGCGAACATTAAACTCCGAGTTTTTAAGCTGAGATGTAGATGAAAGAATTAATGATTTGGTTTTGAAACGCGCAAATTTTACAATAATGGGGCTATTCTTTGCTTCCATGTAACGTCCCATTCGGTGCGCACATTCAATGTCAGCGGGATCAATTGACACACCAAGTTTCTCGGAGCATAAAGAAACGACATGCTCTTCAGATCGCGCCAGTTAACGAATGCTCGCCGATGCAACGAATAACAATTACACGTTGGCCGATGATCGTATAGCACTTCACGTCTTCGTACGCTCGTCCGGCGACACGTTGCCGGTTGGGGCAGCAACTCCAAACTTCTTGACCGAAAAAACTGATTTATTGAAGACTGGTGCAAAATACAAGGACTTAGAGAAAAAGGCGGTTTAAAAAAAGGCTTTTAAAGAAAGGCTGTAGAAAAGCGGCCGAGACTTAGACTCGGCGCGCTCCACCCTTCTCTTTGTTCGCAGCGGGTTTTAACACCTTCGATAATTGGGCGGAGCTTTATCAAATTTGCTCTCGCTCAATTTCAACCAGTACTGCCGCGATGGCACTGTACATACAAGTGGGCGGAGCCCAGTGCTCGCCAGAGCGGTGGTGGTGCCAGAGCCCGACTCTAAAGGCGCCAGTAAGTCCACTGCTTAGGTAGACAGTCGGGGGTTTAAGAAGTCGCCGACCTCACTGTCCCCCACCCCCAGTTGACAGCTCATCTCTCTTCAATGTGAAACGGTCGCCGACTCTCTGCAGCCCTGACAAGGCTGTTCGCGGTCTGCTCCCCGTTTCCCGCGGCCTTGGAGCGCGCCCGAAGCGCGCGACGCGCTGTCTTCATTCTCGACCCCTCCAGACTTCATACCGACACGGTAGGGGGAAATTAGCTACTGGCGCCGTGGGCGTCTAGCTTAACAGCGCCCATGTTTCATCTTTTACATCCGAAATTCCAAAAAAGATAAAGTTCGACATACAAAGGCGGTTCTCGGCGTCATCAAATTTTTCGGAGAGCTGTTTGATTTCAAACCGAAGTTCAGTACTGTCCTGGCTTGTACTAATCTGTGGGTAGGGGCTACTCGAGTGATCATTCTTAACATTTCTTTCCATATCATCGACACGCAAATACAGACGATTGACAGATTCTTCTATGTTAGACTGGGCGCCGCGAATAGCTGACAACTCAGCAATTATAGTGGCATGAGATTGTTCGAGGCGAGTGCTGCACGTTCTTTCTTCGCTCTCTTTCTACCCCCTTGCATATTTATGTAACTGATCCTGGCGTTAAATTTGTTATTAGTAGTTTTCTTCCTGGGCCTCCGAGTGGCCATTTTGTTGGGTTCAGCCGCCATTGTTACACTTTGTACTTCGCTTCTACCTACTCCTACGCCCTGAGTCGCCATGGACCCTCTAAGAAAGCTACCGCCCGGCCTGCCAGGCGCCACCCGTCTCTGCTCCTACCCTTCCACTAAAATGGATGCCATCGCGTGTAAAGCGTTTGCCACAGCCTGCTCTTCGCCTTTCCCTGTTCATGTCTGCCACTTCAAGGACTTTCTCCAGGTTTAACTTCCTTATCTCTCGATTAAGATTCACAATGTCATTGGCATGGAAAGAGAAGTTCATTTTTTTCTAAAGGAACAAAAATACGAAACAAAACAGTTGAACTGAAGTCTGATCTTTCAAGCACATGCGCAGTGACGCAGCACTGAGCATGTCAGTAAGGCAGTAAGAAAGCCGACACTCGACCGCCGCGCAGGACGATAAAGTATGTCGACCATTTGCGCAAGAACTCAGCCTCGCTCATTGACAGAGCGTCCACGCATGCTTGTTCAAAGAGGCGCGTGCGGAGGCGCTGCAACATTGGAAACATTGTTCTTTGCGGACGCCCATTTAAAGAGGCCACTCCACGCTGCCGCCATGAAACAAACATGCCGACACACAGTAGCATATTTTGAAACACTTCGGGAGAACTAGTGCGCGCTTCCAGGCGGGTTAAAAACATGCGTGACACTAGTATGCAAAAGGTGCGCGCAACTACACACTCAAACATTGCGTGCTGCAAAGTTTCAATTGGCAAATGTCATTGGCAACCTCTCCGTTCCTTCCTTGCACCTTGTGCACACCACGATCAGCACTTGCTGTGCTATCACCTTTATACCGTCAGGTCTCTCAGCTAACGGGCTTCGTAAAAGCGGCGCGCTGTTCCTTGGTTTGCTCAACGCACCCGAGACTCCAGTACATGACCTTTCTTCACGTTCACGCCGCGGAAATAGCTCTGCAGGTCTGCTGCCCTTTAAAATTCGCACGGGAACACTCATATTGTCGCTCAGCCCATTAGACATGCTCCGATGTACAAATGTGAGCTAAGAAATAAATGCATGAGCGTACGCGTGAAGCACCCGATCACGAGAAAATATGTGAATAGCCTGCTTTTCTAATCGCCATCCCCCTGCGTCCCCGCCCTAATACGCTCAATCGTTGAGAGAGGGCGCTAGGCGCTGGCTCCCGCTCCCGCTAGGGTGCCTCGATGCGCGCGCCTCCCTCCAGGGGTGCGCGCATCCTCCCGCTACAGACGTCACTCCACAAGAGTAACCAGCCGCCAGCGACCAGTACCCGCAGCACCGCTCTGTAGAGTACAGTCGCTCTCCGCTGTGGTACCGCTGCTTCCGGTGTTGTGAATTACCTGCGCTAGCATCGTCATCTTCGTCTTTGTCACCGAAAATTGTGAGCGCCAGCCTGATGGCTCTTTTTTTTTTCCTTTCATGCAACCGCTGGTTTGTAGCGCGTTTTAGAGTTGGGGGAGTTTGCTGTGGTCACTTTTGTGTGGTATTTTCAGCCGGTTGTTGCGTTTCATGCTTGATTGCAGGGTACAAATTGCCCACCCTGTACTGTGTAGTTCCCTGGCTTGCCGATGTGCGTTCGTTTTTGTTAAACGATTAATCTTAACCTAAACGCAGGCGCTCGGTTGCTTATTCTTACTGGCGAAGTTTTTTTTACAAGTCTGGTGAAGTCTGACAAGTTTTGTTGCATTTTAATGCAGTTTGTTCCCGCTGGTTGCCTAGGCCCGATTTTTTTCTGGCCTGTGTGCGCGCAGGAGTGCTTTTATTTTTACATCGTTGCGTCGGTTTAATTTTTTCTCTTCCGGATGTGTGCGCAGCGGAGTATTACGTTGGCTCCAGCTTCCACAAGCTGCTCAGCTTCGCGTTTCGTCATTAGGTGGATGAGTAGTCTTCTTAACTTTGGGGGGGCGATGTGCACTGTTCTTTGTCGAGGAACGGGTGCAGCTCCCGGATGTTTTTAGTGTTCGGCCATTTGCTCGGTGTGTTATGGTCTCTGCCGCTGGATGGGGTCTCGCTGTCCCAGCTGCCCTACAGGCTGGCAGTTTTTTTTTTCTTGGAAGGGGGGGGGGGTGAGGTTGTTTTACTGGAGTTTTTTACGCATCTGCACGGAGTTATGGGCGTGTAGATACAGGAGACATTCTATGCTCATGTGATGTCATTAGCGCCTCTTATTTCTCTTACCTTCCTCTCATCCTCGTGGAGTTCTTCGAACTCTGCAGATGACAACAGGCCTTAGCGGAGCCAGCGCTTTTTTTTGATGCGGTTGTAGTGCTCCACCTAATAGTTTATCCGTCCCTCCTCCGCGGTGGTGGCAACTGGCTGGTGAAGAGTATTGTCATTGCGATCTCGCTCCGCATGCGTTCATTTCGCCTACGTGCGTCATGTTGCGCATCGGTTGTGCCGTCGACCCTGAGGAAGTCCATCGTATCTATAACTACTGCCGTGAAAGAAAAGCACGCTTGCCTTCTTGATCTGGAAGAGGGAATCGGTACAAGAAGAAACAAGCTTCCGCTTTGTATTGTCACTGATAGGGCAGCATGAAACGCTTTCCAGGACCGGCGTAGCGCATTGTAGGAAGTGCCATATAGCCTACGCACTGCTAGCCGCCGCACTCTCTATCGGCCTCGGTCAGGTTGTATACGTGTTTAGTGCAGCGTTTGTGTGCATTTCTTTGGCGTCGGGTGCGTGCGCATGGCTGCCCTCTTGCGTTTGCGTGCGGTCATCTTACAATGGAACTGGTGCCGGTTAATCGAACGTTCCCGCGCCTTTTGCGAAACCCGCGTTGTGTTCTAGGTTTTGAATACACAAGCTGGCTCTCCCATCGTCCCGCCCTGTCAGCCGCGGTGCAGCGCTTCTGCTCGTACTTCGTCGTGTACTACGTGGAACAGTTTCAAAACTTGCTGCAAATCGTGCGTTTCACTGACGGAAGGACTCGATGATACAGCGTTCATGAATAAGGGCTATTTACAACTGCTGGAAAGACTGCTCATTGTGTAGCCGTGTTTTTTTTCAGTGCTGTGTCCTCCAGTGTGCTTCAACGCAGTATAGAAAAACTGGCGGTAGACAAGTGCACGGAAGGTGTCTGTTCTACAGCGAAGGTTCTTTCGGAGAGGCCAGCGGTCTCGCGTGGCCCCACATGAACGCAGTTGGCGCCCACCATGGGCGCCGGGCTCAGCATGGGTTCGCGGCAAGGGCGCCAGAGGATGAGGAGGTTAGCACCGGCGAGAGAGCGAGAAACTCTTGTTTGCGCAACGCCCGCTCTATTGCCAATGCCTGTCATATCACCTTTTCGATGGGAGCTCATGGACGCCTCGTTCACCGGCCGTCCGCGATGCGACGTGCTCGCGTTTCGTCACTCAGGCAGTCATCCCTTAACGAGGCAGACCGCGAAAGTGAGCACCGGCGATTGTCCTCAAAAAAAAAAAAAGACTCGGCATGTTGATAGTTATGTGAATGGAGCTTAAGTGCAGTATTTTTCTCGAAGAAAATGTTTTTCACAAGTGAGCGATCTTTAAAGTTTCGGCGAAGAAGCAAAGGTTGGAGTGAAAAAATTTTAAATCAGACGTGAACCAGGGTACAATGAGAAACATTAATATTTCACTTGGTTTGTTCCTTCTTCGGACTTCGTTAACAAAGTCATGCAAAAATTCTGTTTTCTTGATTCAGTAAAAAAGCAAAAAATGTGGCGCTTTTAAAATCTGTTAATGCTTTCCCCTGCAACTTACGCTAAAATAAATTTAAATTTTTAATCAGTACTTTTTAAGAAAATTACTTAATTCTTTCCCAATTACTTAAAAATCAGTTGAAATTCTTTCCCCAGATTCAGACCTAAATTAAAGGTGCAGTGAAGAGGAATGTAGAAACTTCGATTTATTGCCCTTTGTGCCCTTTGTAGAGTGCCTTTCAGCCAGCTCCGTGGAGGCTTGCCGCTCTGCCATCGGCGGAGTAATGCGTAATAATCCGTAGTAGCAAACAGTCCGCGCGTATTTTTATTTCTGCGGGCTTATTTTGCGGCTATATTATCTGCGAATGAAAGTATTTATTCACGGAAACCTAAAAAACAAAATAAAGCGAAAGCAAAGCCTCCACGGAGCTGGCTGAAAGGCACTCCACGCGTTGGTCGACTCCGCCCACCGTACTTGGGGAATTAAAACAAAAAGGTGGGGGGCCGGACGTTAATCAGATTTAATTAGAGAAATCGGCCACACAGGGCAGTAAGTCGCAGTTTCTAAGAATGCTCGGAACGTGTAGATCGAGTTCCCACGGCAAAAAGACGAGTTCAGATTCCTCTTCACTGCACCTTTAAAGATAAATGTCCTCCAGATAAAATTATGTGCGATGGCTCGCTCATAATACACATCGACTTCTTTGCTTGTAATCTAGAGATTTAAATTCGAGTGAATCATGGTTCAGGCGAGAAAAAAAAAATTCAGACCCGCAATCAGGGGCCAGATCCCACTGCAGTTCCGATCGGGAACCAGCCTCAGATTCAGCCGAACCGCGTCTTCACAGCAGAGCCCGTACTGTTGTGCTCACAATAACTGCAACGCACAAAATGTGATGAGAGGCTCGGTTCTCGAAGTAGTGCAAACTCAACGGTGCTAGACATTACTAATGCGTAAGCATTTGTCGTCTCGTGAGTGGCGTGTACAGCATTAACGTTGGTGTACAGGGCCTGACGCCAGAGCGGGTCTGCACGAAAATTACCATTAAAAAAAAATTAGCCGGCATTGTGGTTCGAACCCTGGCACTGTGAGTGTCAGGCGAGTACGCAACGATGAGCTCGTTTCCTTCTTCACAACATGGTATTTACTGCACGGCGTTATGTATGTACGGAAAGCGGCTATATGCAATTATTTTTACAAAGCACGCAGCTAATGACTGCACTACACTAGCATGACAGAAAGCCGTTGGTTCAAGCGCGTTAGAGGGGCACGAAGTGGACACCTCGAGGTGTACAGTGCGTTGGGTGTGTGTACTGATGTTAGACGACGACGGCTTGCAAAAAAAAAGTTGCTGACGTTCAGACGCAAAATGCTTTTGCATTTCTCCAGTGCAGCCGACTGCAGTGCTCTCCAGTATTGCAGTTACCTACAAGTGCAAACAACGAAGTACACTGAACGTTTGTGCTGGTCGGGTGCTCTTGACATGGGACGTTGCTTCACCATAAAGCGGAAACGTCAGCTGGTTCCCATCGGACGCGTTGCTAGCTATTTTGAGCGCAATAGTACATGCCGTCTATTTTGACGGCAGGCGTCCTGCCATGTGAATATGTGCTGTCAGATCTTGTACGCTGAATCGTATTGAGCACAATAGAACTGGTTCTGCTCTGAACAGTTCGGCATTGTCTACCGAGGAGGCTGGTTGCAAGTTTCAAATTTTTTTCTCGCCTCGAGGAAAGTTTAGTCGAATTAAAATTTCTAGATCACACGCAACAAAGATGGTCTGTGTTATGAGCGAGCCATCTCGGGTATTTTTATCTGGAATACCTTGATCCTTAATTTAGGTCTGAATAAGAGCAAAGTCACTTTTCGCGTAATTTGGAAGTAATTTTCCTGAAAAGCTGTTACATAATTTTCCTAAGCAGTTAAGCTTCAGCGACCGATGAAAGCAGAAGTAAAATTATTTTGGCTGAAATGTTAGCGACGTTTACTGCTCCTCAACCCCCGGTAATTCCGATAATCCGGACTGCCACCACACCTGTAAGGCTATGACATCGGGAGCTCGTTTGTTCGGAGGGGCTGGCATCGGTCCATTCGGACGGGCTCCCAGAATGTGGGGCCGTGTCGCGCCATGACGTGCTCGACTAACCGATCGCCCAAATATTCCTCCCCAGGCCTGAACTGCATGTTGCATTGCTTATCAGCGCCAATCTGCCATGCGCGCAACTGGAGGTGTTTCGATGATCGGCAGGACGATATAGAGTCTGGCCTCAGCATAGTTCCTGAAACAGCGGCGCCCTGCCGTAGATTCAGTCCGCGTGATACCTGCGTTCCTTCAGAGCGCCGCGACGCCAGGTGTGAAGAAGCTTCAACGCTATCCTGTCCTGCACTGGCGTCAGTACGCGACATTTAAAAAAAATTGTGCGCTGGCTTGGCTACATCTACCCCCGCTGCCCACCTCCCGGTCGCGAAGGTTTTACGAATTTGCAAGCCTTGAGGTTACCAGGTATGTACAGTTCAGGCCTGGAAAATATTAATCAGGAGCCTAAGTGTGAGAATTAAAAAGTTGTCAAAAATTAGCTAACCAGCGTACTGTACAGTTAACATGATTCCCCTCTTTTCTGGTCTCCGCCAGCACAGGTATTACTATACCACAGAAACCTTGCTTAACTTCAGAAAGACCATACCGTGATTGAAAATGCATATTTTATAAGCTAGAAAAGGCCGAGAAATAAAATGCAGGCATCGCTTCCAGCGGCCGTTTCCACGAGCTAATTTCAACATCGCCAATGCAAGTTTTCTTCCGCGCGTATCTCTTGAGCCTGGAGTATGGAACCTTTCATTTCCAAATGGCCATCATGGAGCCTATATTGGTATTGACGCCACTACCTCCGCGGCCGCGCCTGCATAGAGACACGATTAAGTGACCGTCGGCCGCTAAACAAACATTGGCGAGCATACTTCCACAGCCCGGTTGGGTTGCAAGTGATCGCTTTGTGAAAGGGATAAAATTGATGCGTTATTAACGCAATAAATTTGACATTCACGTTAATTGTTCCGGCGCTTAGCACGCGCTCATGCTTATATTGCTACCGTCTTGGTGCTCAAATCGCAGGGGAAACTTTTTGATCAATATCAACCTTTAGATGTATGGCTAGCATGCAGTTCCAATTCCAGTGCGCTCCAGCTTAATCCTTCCTGCCGACCAAAAAGCACCCCCCACAAATTATTTATTTATTTATTTATGGCATACTGCAGGCCGTGAGGCCCAAGCAGGAGTGGATACAGAACAGAACACAAATTGAGCAATAATACCAAAGTGCAAACAGAAAACGAGCAGCGCGAAATGACATGGAAAAGAAAAAGAAACTAACAAAACAAACTAAAAACAAACTAACTAATGGGCCTTTGCTGTCGCCTGCGTGGTGCGCCAGTTTATCAAAAATTACCGTTGTGAGCGTAAATAAATATTAGCAGGGAAGCAAGTTAATTCTCAGGCCCGAAGTCGCGTCTGTTTTATTCGGAAGCTCTCAGCGGGTGTGACAGCATCGCGCAGCCGTTTGGCCAACCGTCATAAATATAATAAAATCGTGAATATTTTTCTGTGATTCAGGGAGACACCAACAGCTGAAAAATACTACGGTCAGGCGTTTACCCCGCGCGGAAATAGCAATTTAATCGGTGGCGGTCGTGCTTACATTCCCGCACACGAAATTTTGTTCATTTGGAACAATAGCAAGCTCAGCGCATGGATGCCGAAGACGTACTGGCGATAAAAAGAAGCGCTTCGCCGGGAAAACCTTGAGTCCGTAGCTCGTGTGCTCAGTTGCTATACCACCGAGTCAAATCAACAAGTCTACATTTTGATCCATGAAATTAGCACAGGTGGCAGCGCACGCAAAATACGGCAACAAACGAAACGCTAGCGCAGAAATCTGCTTGTAATTACCGGTTTCCAGTCCGCACCCTGCCTGGTAGGCTGCCCTCGGATATGTCGCCTTAACGAGTAACAGTGCGCGTCAGATAACCGCAGTACGGTCTGCTAGAGGGGAAATGTGAGTAGTGACGCACAAGGCACACCCACATACGTCAGGTGATGGAGTGCATCGAGGACAGAAGCGAACACGCGTTCTAACCGCAGTCCATGGGGGCGCGCGCCGATAGATGGCGCCTGGCGCGGCCAGATAGCATGCGGGCGCGCTGTGGCTGTATTTCGATGGAGGCGAAATACAAAAAACTCCCGTGCTCAGTGCGATGTAAGTACGCGTTAAATAACTCCAAGTGGCATAAATTCCCCCACTGCGCTCCACTTCGACACCCTTCATAGCTATCGTTGCACTTCGGGACGTTAAACTCCGCAATTCATTATTTTTTATTTAAGCCTTATTAGCCAATATCGATGACCAACAGGGAAAAAAATCTCTTAAAGCAACGTCTCCGAAGACATTTATAGCTGTCACACTCACACAAACAGACACACGCCGCATAGAAACACGCACGCACACAGACACACGCGGTGCACAAAGACGCGCGCACACAGATACGCATACACAGACACACGCACGCACACAGACACGCGCGCACACAGAGACACGCATACACAGACACGCACGCACACAGACACGCGCGCGCACTACACACAAGCGCGTACACGCCGCCGCGGTGGCTCAGTGGTTATGGTGCTCGGCTGCTGACCCGAAAGACGCGGGTTCGATCCCGGCCGCGGCGGCTAGAATTTCTTTGGAGGAGAAATTCTAGAGGCCCGTGTACTGTGCGATGTCAGTGCACGTTAAAGAACCCCAGGTGGTCGAGATTTCCGGAGCCCTCCACTACGGCGTCTCTCATAGCCTTAGTCGCTTTGGGACGTTAAACCCCATAAACCAAACCAAACAAGAGCGTACACAGAGACGCGCATACGCAGATACACGCTCGCACAGCACACATGCACGTACATAGAGACACGCATACACAGGCACACGCGCGCGCAGACATACGCTCAGATAGAGGCATAGACACGCATGCACACAAACGCGATACTGAACGTCCTACTTCGTAAAACACGCCGTCCAACCACCTCGGAAGCACTGCGCCCCGTCGGCCCCTAGAGCGAGTGGACCACCTATGGCGCCACAAGCGTTTGCGGGGAGGTAGGCTGGAAACGCTGATTGGTCAAAAAATTGTGACGTCATACGCGTAACGTCAGATGTCACGTGATATTGAGTGACGTCATGTCCAGTTAGGGACAGGCATGTTTTCCCTAGATTTTTCCCCGCCACCGCTCATCAGCGGACGGGGCTGCTCGCGTGGAGCCGAGAGGCGAGGAGGCAGCGTGCACAGCAGCGTTGCCTCCTCGGCGTGTCCCCGTCATGTCTTTCGACCCGCCGCGGTGGCTGATCCGAAAGACGCGGGTGCGATCCCGGTCGGGGTGGTCGAATTTCGATGGAGGCGAAATTCTAGAGGTCCGTGTACTGTGCGATGTCAGTGCACGTTAAAGAACCCCAAGTGGTCGAAATTTCCAGGCCCCCTTCACTACGGCGTCCCTCATAGCCTGAGCCGTTTTACGACGTTAAAACCCCAATAAACCATATACCCATGTTCTTCAGAGCGCGCGCGAGATTAAAAAGCGCACCTGTCGCGCTGCGCTGTCACACTGCCTGCCTGCTTCTGTGCATTTCTTGCAGACTCCTTTCAGTCATACTTAGCTATACTTCTGACCAAAAGGCTTCTTAAACAGATATTTCAAGTTTTATTGCTGTGTATAAAAAATATGTTTGTAGCAGGTGCGTGAGCCCGAACAAAAGAAAACTGTGTTTATTCCCCTTCAGTATTCCTGCTTATCGAGACTTGAGCATTTATATGTTGCAGTACAACTTTTTTCAGGCATCACAACTGATGCTTCGATGTGTTTGGTACATATTCATCTTCAGACATATCATATTTGTTGGGTAAAAAAAATATACGAAATAATACTTGACTGCATCAATTGTGACTGAGGCAACTAGCATCATGTATAGCACGCTCTTGAAATTCCTCTAGCTGTTGTACAGAAGTCTGTAATTGACTTCATTGTAGCTTCATACTTGCACCATTTAAACTCTGAACATAGCCCTTTTTTTACAAAAGGAAATGTGATTAGGTTTCTGAATAGAGCTGTGCACGGCCGCAATTTCGAACCCGCGCCCGACCCGGGACCTAACCTACCGTCGGAAGCCCGGCCAGACACTGAAGGACCCTGAGCACGCTCGTGCCCGGCCCGACCTGCAAAGTGGCGACGACACAAAAAGAGAATTTCAGGAAAATGAGTTTATTTCAATGAAATTCAAATTTTGACCTCGCATTCCAGATCACCATTTATCACTCTAAGTTAATATGCAAGTTGTTCATTGATGATGGCTTGATCGAAACAAGAGCGGCGCTCTTTCATTACGAATCCTGCGGCGCTGAAGGGGAGTGACAGACGTGATGTCGTAAGCCGTGGATGGCGTGCCACGACAGGAAGACTTTTTGACTTGCCAGAGGATTAAAGGCGCGTTTATACTGCGACGTTCTCGGCGCGCGGGCGAGAGCTGGTTGTGGTCGGATACGTCAGATCGGCAACGCTACGCCAAACGCAGTTCGGGAGCTCTACAGTCCAGCCGCTTGACGCGAGGCAGCGCATGCGCAGAACGTTCTTCGTTCGAAAACCGGCTGGGAGAGGAGGCGAGTGGCGAAGGGGGTAGAGAGGAGTGGCGTGGGAGGCGCGCGCGGTGCATTCTGGGTGGGCGGCTTCGGCGCGCTCTCGGCGCGGCCCGCGCGAAATGCAGCCGGCTGCATTCCGCGCCGGGCGCCGTCAGACCGCGCTGGAAGCCGCCGAGCACGCTGGCGATCGGGCGCCGCGTTTCGCCGACGTGACGTCGCCGTGCCGCGCGCGCACGCGCGAGCCGTAGTGGAGGCACCAGTGACATTCTTCTAATGCCATTCATGTGGGCACCCCCCCCCCCCCTCTTCTCTCTCGCTCGCGACTATTGTCCGTCTCCCCTGCCGGAACTGGAGAGAGTAGCTCCTGCCGGGTAGACGGACAAGAGAGATGGCTGCCAGCTCTGCGGTGCGCTGCGAAGCGTCTTTCCTAGAATGGAACCGCAAAGCGTCCCATCGTTACCTTCGGTGGATGCCAACAGTGACAAGTGGAAGAATTTAATCTTTTCCCGAGGTGCTGCTGCAAGAAAACATAGACATCTCGCGCGACGCCGTGACCCCGCGTGCGCCGTACGCAGCCCTGCCTCCGCTTCCCAGAACCTTCCATTCTTCTTACAAGGCGCCCAAAACTGGTTGTTTTTCTCCAACGTTGGTAGTTGCTAGAACCAAAAATGCGTTTCCAGCCCCAGTTAGCGTTTTTTTTAGCGGTTGTACTATCCTCCCGTCCTTGTACAATCCCTCCCGATGGTCTAGACACAAAGCAGTTCCTGTTGTGCATGCAAGACGCCCTGCGCACCACAGCCATATTCGCACTTCCACATATGATACATGCTTTGCCCAACTTAGAGCCCTGGGTGTTTGGTTCTGAGTAACACCGTATGGCGCGTAATGAATTCCCATCAGGCAGAATTAAAATATGAGAAAATTCATCGCAACCTATTTCCTTGTATGCTCTAAGTAAATTACTTCTATACTAACTCCTCTGTTCTGAAGTGACCAAAAGATAAAACAACTCAGTGTGTAAAAATGGTGAATGCAAAAATACACTACTTTTGTGCAAAATTCACGGGAAGTGCACTTAAATTGCCACAAGTGCATGGCCAATTATGAAAAAAAAAAACAAGGGCAGGGGACGGAGACCCATAACAGGAACACAGGACGACGCTGTGTTCTGTGTTCCTGTATTCTGTGTTCCCAGTTCTGTGTCCCCGTCCTTTGCGCTGGTTTTCTTTCTACAATCGTGCACCAATTAACTCGCCCAGCTCTCCACTCTACTGACCAATAAGGCATCAAGCTTCACAGTGCATTAGTGTTATATCTTACGTTACATATTTTCGAATTGTTTTTGCTGCAAAACATGTGTAAGAGGTCAGCATACACGTCTTTCATTTACTTAGGAACAAAGCAGCGCAGTCAAGAAAGTTATTCCCTACTGCCAGTGAAATTTTAAAAAATGCGGCTTTTTCAGCGCCAGTATAAAAATCCTTACATGCTGACGGCATGTTGAAATTTTTGTTAATGCACCATAATAATTATCTCATGAAGCCCCAGCTCTTGTGTCCCAGGACGAAGAGTATGATGACTTATGGCAATATTTGAAGTGCATTTATGAACCAAGTTCTTATTGCTCTAACGTTCTCCTAAGCAAATAAAACTTAGAAGGGTTGTTTTGTAGGCCAGTTGGTCATACATATTTCAAGAAATGCTTCGGCGCGGCAGAAAAGGACAAAACGTAGAAAAAACACCACAGAGCGCCAACTAACAACTGATTTTATTGAAACCCGCGTCAACGAATATATGCTTTGCGCTCATCAACGACAAAAAAGAAAAAAAGATAACATGCTGTGAAGAGAGCATTAGGCACAAAATGATTAGCACCCATGGCACGTGTGACACAAGCGAACATCGTCATGCCCCAAATCTAATCATTCTGATAGGAATTCTAGTTCTCTTGAGAAGCGTCACAGATAGATTGCTCACGCATGTGTTTGTACCCGAACGAAGGATGACTGCTGCTTCAAAAATTTCTCTTTGAAGCTTGTCTTTTCTGCGGCCTTTAAGCTTAGCTGAAAACAGGGCGTGTTTTGTGGCGTAGACGCTTAACGAAAATGGATATCAGACACGATGACAAATGGCTAAACTGGCTTGTTTTTGACGGTTCTTTAATAATGGCAAGCTCGATCGGTTATTCAGATCGATTACACTTGTGTAGGATGAATAATCGGAATGAATAAATCTAATGGCGTGATTTTGATAGTTTCTATGCTCTCAGAAAGGGATTCCTCCTGCGGGTTCAAAATGGCGGCTGCATATTCTAATTTTCGGCTCATTAATGTGGTGTAGGCTAGTAACTTTACATGTGCTGGGGCAAACTTCATTGAGCGTTCAAGATACCCAAGGGATCGGCTGGATGCTGCAGTGATGTGTTTGATGTGCGCTGACCATGTAAGATCGTCAGACAAGTGTAATTGTCACAAAGTGCGCGCATGCTTTATTTTTCTTCTTTCTTCTCCGACCAAAGTGGCCACGGCTGGCCACGGCGCCGGCCGTATGCGGGCATGTTGCGACGCAGCGGCAATGACTTTGCCTCCCCCCGCGTGGGCGTTGACCCCTCGCGACGCTGGGGCGGTCGAGACTACGCCGCCCCCCTCCTCAGGATTATCGCCGGGAAGAGAGTGCTTTCACGAGGGGGGGGACGGGAAGCGGCCGGTGAAGGCCCTAGCACCCGTCCCAACCTTGAGAAGTTAACATCCCTCCTCGTTAGGCCCATACCTTTCCTTCGCATCCCCTTCAGTTTCTTCATGTTTCTTCTCCCCCCTTCTCGACATCTGTAAATCGTTGGTGCACGGGGCCGAGAGGATTCGTTTGCTTTTATTTGTTTTTTTTTGTGGTTTGTCACGTGAACACGGCGGCGGGAAAATCACGACCGAGTTAGTTGGTTTAGAGATTTCGGTGCGTGCCGACGTGTGTAGGGTCAGCCAGGGCAGTGGTCGGCAAGCGAGCCTAGGCGGTGTCTGACGCGTAGAGCGCGGCGACGGCGGCCACGAAAGACGCGTGGAAGACGCGTAACCCGTGGCCCAAGTTCGCCCGTATCCGCACCCCCCCATCAGCACCGCGCGCTTCCGCAGCCCGACGCTCCCTGCGACCGGACCTTGCCACTACGCAGCTAAGTCACCGATTCTCACCACTCGCTCTGCTCTTTTTCTTTGTTCTGTCGCTGTTCTCGTCCTATTCTTTTGTATATTGCTTTAATCGTGTAACCTTGTTGTATAGTTCTCGCCCTGTTGTTTTCCTTCTTATTGTTAATAGTTGTTTGTGTGCTTCTGATTTTGTGCTTGTAATTCGTGTCGCGTCTCTGTATTGCCGCTGTTTTGCTGGGTTTGTTTTGTACCCTTTTGGTTGCGGTTGTTTGCTCGAGTAAAGGGCTTTCTAAAGAAACTTGCCTACGCCTCATGCCTCCGGTCAACGGCTAATCAGGCGTGGCCCCTATCGCCGGTCAGCAGTCTAACGTCATCTTCCGCAAGCGGGGTGGAGAAGTTTGTCGCTCCACCCCCTCCTAATTTACGGAGAGTGCAGTGGTGGGCAGGTTGGCCCGATTAATTATAACTTCGGCGCCAATCAAACATCCAGCCGCCCACCATATCGCGACAGTAATCCAAGATATTTGTATGCTTTAGCAGCATGTAAACGGGAACCGCAGATAAAATAGCTATGTGGGGCAGAGTTTCGTGAGACGTACCCGCCGTCTGCTATCCCAGTGTTGCCATACTATAGTGTTGCCAGACTTGCGCGACTTCCAGTGTTGCCAGGCTATAAGGTTGCCAGATTGTGAACTAAAACCCAGTGTGGCCAGACTATTTGTTTCCTCTCCCTTTTACATTCTCCTCCGCCTACAGCTACGCTGTCGCGCCGCAACCGCCCAGCTCGTTAGAGCAGCCTTGCCCGGAGTGGCCGCCGCCTGTTCGCCAAGCGAAAGAGCACGTCCGCGGCGGTTACGAAATTGTTTTTTTAGTGACTTGTCGAGCAGACGGTACGGTACCACAGACGAAATCTGCCGATGCGTGGCCCCAGTGAGCGTATTAAGACGAGAGAAACGCGTGATTTTGTTGAAATAAGCGTGCTGCGCTCAAATTCACTTGTCGAGCAGACGGGTACGACAGACGAAATCTGCCGATGCGTGGCCCCAGTGAGCGTATTAAAACGAGAGAAACGCGTGATTTTGTTGAAATAAGCGTGCTATGCTCAAATTCACTTGTCGAGCAGACCGGTACGACAGACGAAATCTGCCGATGCGTGGCCCCAGTGAGCGTATTAAAACGAGAGAAACGCGTGATTTTGTTGAAATAAGCGTGCTATGCTCAAATTCACTTGTCGAGCAGACGGGTACGACAGACGAAATCTGCCGATGCGTGGCCCCAGTGAGCGTATTAAGACGAGAGAAACGCGTGATTTTGTTGAAATAAGCGTGCTACGCTCAAATTCACTTGTCGAGCAGACGGGTACGACAGACGAAATCTGCCGATGCGTGGCCCCAGTGAGCGTATTAAGACGAGAGAAACGCGTGATTGTGTTGAAATAAGCGTGCTACGCTAAAGTGACCAGACGTCCCGATTCAGGCGGGACATGTCCCTCTTTTGCAGGCTTGGTCCTGCTGTCCCGCCAGCATGCTTGTGGGACGGCTTTTTGTCCCGCCTTCGCTACAATGGCTACACGCGCTCTGCCTAGCTAAACCAACCAGCCTAAACAATGGCAGAAACAAGCCATTGCCAGGCGGTTCGCGGAAAAGCGCTCGCAGTTTCGAGTCGCGTCTTTTCTCGTCCTTTTCTCGAACTATAGCTAGATCTAGCCAAAAAAAAACTTTGGGTGTTGGCTAGCTAGTGAGCCGAAGTTAAATCCGGGTACAAAAATTGTTTTCCTATGCTATAGTTATGCGTTTGTCCACGCTGTTCCCTCAGCGTGCTTGCGTTTGTTTGTTTTAATGCTTCTTCGTCGCACCAATGAAAATGCCTGAATGGAAGTGCAAGTTCAACGGAGAACTGGGTAAGGAGTTACTATTCCTGAAGAAAGTGAAGTCGGAGTACGATGTCCGCTGCGAGAAATGTGGAAGAGACTTTTCCATCGCCCGCATTGGACGTCTTGAAATTTTAAAACACATAGGCACCGTGAAGCACAAGCGGCATATGTCAGCTGCTGCGTCTTCCATTGCACCGAAGAAGCTTTTCAGGCAAGAACATGCCCCCCCCCCCCCCCCCCCTTAATGTCCCGCTTTGGGGTCTGAAGAATATGGTCACTTTATGCTACGCTCAAATTCACTTGTCGAGCAGACGGGTACGACAGACGAAATCTGCCGATGCGTGGCCCCAGTGAGCGTATTAAGACGAGAGAAACGCGTGATTTTGTTGAAATAAGCGTGCTACGCTCAAATTCACTTGTCGAGCAGACGGGTACGACAGACGAAATCTGCCGATGCGTGGCCCCAGTGAGCGTATTAAGACAAGAGAAACGCGTGATTTTGTTGAAATAAGCGTGCTACGCTCAAATTCACTTGTCGAGCAGACGGGTACGACAGACGAAATCTGCCGATGCGTGGCCCCAGTGAGCGTATTAAGACGAGAGAAACGCGTGATTTTGTTGAAATAAGCGTGCTACGCTCAAATTCACTTGTCGAGCAGACGGGTACGACAGACGAAATCTGCCGATGCGTGGCCCCAGTGAGCGTATTAAGACGAGAGAAACGCGTGATTTTGTTGAAATAAGCGTGCTATGCTCAAATTCACTTGTCGAGCAGACGGGTACGACAGACGAAATCTGCCGATGCGTGGCCCCAGTGAGCGTATTAAGACGAGAGAAACGCGTGATTGTGTTGAAATAAGCGTGCTACGCTCAAATTCACTTGTCGAGCAGACGGGTACGACAGACGAAATCTGCCGATGCGTGGCCCCAGTGAGCGTATTAAGACGAGAGAAACGTGTGATTGTGTTGAAATAAGCGTGCTACGCTCAAATTCACTTGTCGAGCAGACGGGTACGACAGACGAAATCTGCCGATGCGTGGCCCCAGTGAGCGTATTAAGACGAGAGAAACGCGTGATTTTGTTGAAATAAGCGTGCTACGCTCAAATTCACTTGTCGAGCAGACGGGTACGACAGACGAAATCTGCCGATGCGTGGCCCCAGTGAGCGTATTAAGACGAGAGAAACGCGTGATTTTGTTGAAATAAGCGTGCTATGCTCAAATTCACTTGTCGAGCAGACGGGTACGACAGACGAAATCTGCCGATGCGTGGCCCCAGTGAGCGTATTAAGACGAGAGAAACGCGTGATTGTGTTGAAATAAGCGTGCTACGCTCAAATTCACTTGTCGAGCAGACGGGTACGACAGACGAAATCTGCCGATGCGTGGCCCCAGTGAGCGTATTAAGACGAGAGAAACGCGTGATTTTGTTGAAATAAGCGTGCTACGCTCAAATTCACTTGTCGAGCAGACGGGTACGACAGACGAAATCTGCCGATGTGTGGCCCCAGTGAGCGTATTAAGACGAGAGAAACGCGTGATTGTGTTGAAATAAGCGTGCTACGCTCAAATTCACTTGTCGAGCAGACGGGTACGACAGACGAAATCTGCCGATGCGTGGCCCCAGTGAGCGTATTAAGACGAGAGAAACGCGTGATTTTGTTGAAATAAGCGTGCTACGCTCAAATTCACTTGTCGAGCAGACGGGTATACGACAGACGAAATCTGCCGATGCGTATACACGAACTTCCGTATACAAAAAAAATAAAAAAATAGGCACAACATTTTTTTTATCTACATTTGATTTGTACAACAACTTTTGCGCGTTTTTTTTTTTAAATAAAATGATGAACGATATAAATGTTATACCATAACTCTTGCCTTGAATGTTAACGGCTACGTGAGCAATATTCATTTCGATGCCAGGGGGAAACAGGTCGTCGGATGAGACATCCCGCCACGGTGGGTCTAGCAAGGTCAATGCACCTGTCCGGGCATTTCACGAGTGCGATTGGCGGCCCTCATTACTCAGTTGGGGGAAGGGGCTTTGTTCCGCCCTTGGTCCCCTCCGACAAGGGGGCTGGGCGGCGCGTCTTGTGAAGCCAACCGAAGGGATGATCCCCACGCTGGCGTCGCTGCGTCTCATGGTGGGATAGGTGGTAGCGGTTTATTTTAAAGAAAAAATAAAAAAAAGGCGAAGGAAAAGAATGTTGCCGGCCGCGTCAATTGCCATCTGTAGCACGCGAGCTGCAGCCGGCGGAGGTGAAGGGGAAAATATAGCGAGGAGAAGTATAGAGGGGAGCGATGGCAAGAAAGGACAGGGAAGAGCTTTGTATGCTATTTATAAAATACAAAAGTAATCAAGTTCGCGCCGCTCGCGCGCAAATGTCCGGGCTCTGTCCGAAAGCAAGAGCGCGCGAGCGGCCACTGTGCACAATCATTTACAGAAAACGACAAATTGTGCGTAGCGTCCTGTCTCGAACTAATCGCGCGCGTGGCACACTGCCTTCGTCCACTCGTCCGGCTCAGGACAGCATTTTCACTCAGGACAGCATTTTCACAAGCCTAATAAACAAATTAAACATGGACTTACAGAATATTGTTTTATGGTGTGAAAATAACTTGCTACAACTTAATCCTACAAAAACCACTTTCATGATATTCCGATCTCATCAAAAGCATGTCATCCCGAGCCCACACGTTTATCTGGGACATCATATTATCACTGCCTCCGAATCCGTTACATTTCTCGGCATCACGCTTGACTGCCATCTAAAATTTCATCTACACACGAAATCTATCAGTAAAAAAATTTCGTTTGGAATAAGGGTGTTAATAAAAACTAGACATTTCTTTCAACGCCATGTTCTCTTATCCCTGGTCTATGATTTCATTAACAGTCACCTTAATTATTGCCTGTCATCATGGGGAAATACCTATTCATGCCATGTGTCATGTATTTCTCATCTTCAAAGTCAAGCGCTTCGCATTTTATCTTTCAGCCCATACACAGCCTCTGCTTCACCTCTTTACTCTGACCTAAACATTCTGCCGTTGAAATGCCTCCTTAATCTTAGGTTAGGCCTTCTAATCTACCGCGCTCGCAATGATAATAATCAACTTCTCTGTTTTTCCGCATCTTTCCTTGCTAATAGCAATAACACTAGATTCTCTGAACAAAACAATATTCTTCTACCAAAAGTGAGTACAAATTATGGAAAACAAACTGCTTTTTTCTCCGCCATCAAAACCTGGAATTCATTAACACTAGCAATCAAATCCGCACGTTCGCAGCCCGCTTTCTACACTTTACTAAATTAAGCCTCATTCCATGCTTAAGGTTGCCTTAATCTCATTTTCTGTTCCCCACTCTGACAGCAAACGGTCACATTGTTACTCATCTGGAACCTCTTGGTTTTTCCTCCGCCTATGTTTTATATCTGCATTTATTCAATGCCCATTGCTATCCGATATCTTTTTGTGTTCTTTCTCTTGCTCTTATGCTTTGCTGTTTTATGCCTTTTTTGTTAAATTATGCCCGCTAACTATTGTATGACTTATTCATTGGCGCGAATTACACCAATCGGTTTTAGCTTAATTGTATACTTTTGTTCCACCTCCCCTGCCAAACTTGTGCACTTTTCTTATGTATTCCTGATGGGAGCTCCCCCAGACAGTTTCCACTTTGGGACCTCCTACTGTACTAACTTTTTTATGAAACTTACAGCTCATTTGTATTTCGTTTTAATAAACCTTTTAAATCTGCGCGAAAAAAAAAAACCGTTCAAGAGGCGACATGTGGAGTCATGACAAATCCGGTTCACAAAGGCGGCGATGAATAGGACTCCAGGAACGCTTCCCTCCTCGTGCGTTAGTGCACTGCGCCACGGGCTAACAAAGGCAGAGCGAAGGCAGCACCCACCCCTGAAGAAGGGACCAAGTTGGTCCCGAAACGGTGGGCAAAAAAATAAAAATATTGGTTGGCGTCAGTTTCCTCTCAACTATCTCAAAAGCCCATAAAGACGGACTTCGGTCGAAGATGTTTTCGTTCCTACAATTACTGTTCTGAATGCGGCTTTCAACGCAGCACGAGCTCCAGAGCAATTCTTAACTGCCAGAAGAAAAAAATATCCAGCCACTACGAAGTGCCTGGGCAATAATTGGATGCACGCACATGAAGTAATTATTTCTGCAAGGCTGCTTCTGAAGACGCCCGAATTTCGCACTTTTTTCGAAGCTCACCAAGCACAGCCTACAATTTCGTTGTTATCAGTTATTCAGTTCAACACTGCCTACCCCAATTAAAAGTGTTAATGTTGCGTGAATCTGAGCATAACACGCTTATTTCCAGAAAAGCATGCGTCTTTCTCGTCTTAATACGCTCGCTGGCTGGGGCCACGCAGCGGCAGATTTCGTCTGTGGTACCTGTTAAGCTAGACGCCTACGGCGCCAGTAGTTTCCTTCCCCCTTTTGACGGTAACTACCGTGTCCATCGGAAGTCTAGAGGGGTTAGGAATGGTGACAGCGCGTTGCGCGCTTCGGACGCTCTCCAAGGCCGCGGGAAACGGGGACCAAGGGGCCAACGACCGTTTCCTATTGAAAAGAGATTAGCTCTCAAGTGGGTGGGGGTCAGTAAGGTCGGCGACTTCTGAAAACCCGGACTGTCTAGCTAAGCAGCGGACATTACTGGCGCCTCTAGAGTCGGGCTCTGGCGAGCACTGGGCGCCGCCCACTTGTGCCTACAGTGCCACTGCAGCAGTATTGATTGAAATTGCGCGAGAGCAGATTTAATAAAGCTCCGCCCAATTATCGAAGGAGTTGGTTCCCTCTCTTGATCTCGTAGAGGGAAATTTGGTTAATGATGATTGTTGTAGGATTCTTGACGTCTTGAAGATTCGAATTGCTCAATCACATTGCAAGAGGACACTTTAGGAGAGGTTAACTTTTTATAACAATTAAAAGCACAAAGGAGGATACAAGCAAGGAGAAAACATATTTACACTTGACTGGCTCGCAGTTCTAGGTGACGAAACCAGCCCTCGGTCCTGCCGAAGCAGCTGGTTTTAAAACCAATGTCCCCGCCCTCGGTGGGAGAATAACCAATCAAGTACTATACAAACATCCACCCAATAACTTATTGGGGAAAGGAAAATACCACAAATCAGCAGTTGGGGAAAGAATAACACAACCAATGAATGATTGGGGAAAGAAGGTAACTCATCGCGACACTGTACACATATGCACACTTTCCACCATCACGATTTCGGATAATTATGCTTTCCCGCTGCAAGCTTCGCGAACACTCGCTTTCCCAAGGTCCGGTTGCCCCAAGTTCGAGGAAAGCCACTTCAATCCATCTCTTTCCCATCGTCGCTCCTCATGCCTGCAGCTAGCGTGACAATAGGTCAAAGCATGCCGCTGCAGACATGGTACAAAGAGCCACGCACTGTGGCGCGGGTCAGCCTCGCCGTACACACGTGCACACAGGACGCCGCCTAACGACTCAGTCCATGAGGGGAGTTTGAGGTCTCCTGTAATCCCCCGCCATTCGGCGCCTCCCTTCTCCCGCTGGGTTCACTGACCCCTTTCTGTGCGGTTGTGCGGAGGGCCTAAGAAAAAGGACTTAATGGGCATTCCCATAAAGCGACTGGATGCAGCAAACAAAGTACGGCACCGCGAACTTCACTGAAGGTATTAAAACCAGCTGCAAACAAAGAAGAGGAGCGCGCCGAGTCCCAATCTCGGCCGCTTTTCTACAGACCTTTTTCAAACCGCCTTTTTCTCCTGTTGCCTTTATTTTTGTTTCCGTCTTCAGGAAAATAGTTTTGCTTCTCAAGAAGTTTGGAGTTGCTGCCCCAACCGGCAACGTGTCGCCGGACGAGTGGACGAAGGCAGTGTGCCACGCGCGCGATTAGTTCGAGACAGGACGCTACGTACAATTTGTCGTTTTCTGTAAATGATTGTGCACAGTGGCCGCTCGCGCGCTCTTGCTTTCGGACAGAGCCCGGACATTTGCGCGCGAGCGGCGCGAACTTGATTACTTTTTGTATTTTATAAATAGCATACAAAGCTCTTCCCTGTCCTTTCTTGCCATCGCTCCCCTCTATACTTCTCCTCGCTATATTTTCCCCTTCACCTCCGCCGGCTGCAGCTCGCGTGCTACAGATGGCAATTGACGCGGCCGGCAACATTCTTTTCCTTCGCCTTTTTTTATTTTTTCTTTAAAATAAACCGCTACCACCTATCCCACCATGAGACGCAGCGACGCCAGCGTGGGGATCATCCCTTCGGTTGGCTTCACAAGACGCGCCGCCCAGCCCCCTTGTCGGAGGGGACCAAGGGCGGAACAAAGCCCCTTCCCCCAACTGAGTAATGAGGGCCGCCAATCGCACTCGTGAAATGCCCGGACAGGTGCATTGACCTTGCTAGACCCACCGTGGCGGGATGTCTCATCCGACGACCTGTTTCCCCCTGGCATCGAAATGAATATTGCTCACGTAGCCGTTAACATTCAAGGCAAGAGTTATGGTATAACATTTATATCGTTCATCATTTTATTTAAAAAAAAAAAACGCGCAAAAGTTGTTGTACAAATCAAATGTAGATAAAAAAAATGTTGTGCCTATTTTTTTATTTTTTTTTGTATACGGAAGTTCGTGTATACGCATCGGCAGATTTCGTCTGTCGTACCCGTCTGCTCGACAAGTGAATTTGAGCGTAGCACGCTTATTTCAACAAAATCACGCGTTTCTCTCGTCTTAATACGCTCACTGGGGCCACGCATCGGCAGATTTCGTCTGTCGTACCCGTCTGCTCGACAAGTGAATTTGAGCATAGCACGCTTATTTCAACAAAACCACGCGTTTCTCTCGTCTTAATACGCTCACTGGGGCCACGCATCGGCAGATTTCGTCTGTCGTACCCGTCTGCTCGACAAGTGAATTTGAGCGTAGCATGCTTATTTCAACAAAATCACGCGTTTCTCTCGTCTTAATACGCTCACTGGGGCCACGCATCGGCAGATTTCGTCTGTCGTACCCGTCTGCTCGACAAGTGAATTTGAGCGTAGCACGCTTATTTCAACAAAATCACGCGTTTCTCTCGTCTTAATACGCTCACTGGGGCCACGCATCGGCAGATTTCGTCTGTCGTACCCGTCTGCTCGACAAGTGAATTTGAGCGTAGCACGCTTATTTCAACAAAATCACGCGTTTCTCTCGTCTTAATACGCTCACTGGGGCCACGCATCGGCAGATTTCGTCTGTCGTACCCGTCATGCTCGACAAGTGAATTTGAGCATAGCACGCTTATTTCAACAAAATCACGCGTTTCTCTCGTCTTAATACGCTCACTGGGGCCACGCATCGGCAGATTTCGTCTGTCGTACCCGTCTGCTCGACAAGTGAATTTGAGCGTAGCACGCTTATTTCAACACAATCACGCGTTTCTCTCGTCTTAATACGCTCACTGGGGCCACGCATCGGCAGATTTCGTCTGTCGTACCCGTCTGCTCGACAACTGAATTCGAGCATAGCACGCTTATTTCAACAAAATCACGCGTTTCTCTCGTTTTAATACGCGCACTGGGGCCACGCATCGGCAGATTTCGTCTGTCGTACCCGTCTGCTCGACAAGTGAATTTGAGCGTAGCACGCTTATTTCAACAAAATCACGCGTTTCTTTCGTCTTAATACGCTCACTGGGGCCAGGCATCGGCAGATTTCGTCTGTGGTACCCGTCTGCTCGACAAGTCACTAAAAAAACAATTTCGTAACCGCCGCGGACGTGCTCTTTCGCTTGGCGAACAGGCGGCGGCCACTCCGGGCAAGGCTGCTCTAACGAGCTGGGCGGTTGCGGCGCGACAGCGTAGCTGTAGGCGGAGGAGAATGTAAAAGGGAGAGGGAACAAATAGTCTGGCCACACTGGGTTTTAGTTCACAATCTGGCAACCTTATAACCTGGCAACACTGGAAGTCGCGCAAGTCTGGCAACACTATAGTATGGCAACACTGGGATAGCAGACGGCGGGTACGTCTCACGAAACCCAGCCGCTATGTGGTTTTAAGTTGGAGCGTCTACGGAAATGCGTGACCTTACACTTAGCAATATTTAAAGACGTTTGCCATTTGTCACACCAGTTTCCTGCTGCTAGTAAGTCACATTGTAAGCTAATATTGTCTTACAACAGATTTATACAACAGATTGGCAGTTATACGAGTGCAATTCGTACGTGACTGTCGAGGGGATTGTGGTCCTGCCGTGCCCTCAGTTACATTTGCGCTTCATGACTGGCATGATCATTCAATTTGAAATATTGTGAGATAAATATATCGGTTTTGTTTGTGTGTTTTATCGGGGTTTCACGTCCCAAAGCGACTCAAGCTATGAGGGACGCCGTAACGAAGGGTTCCGGAAATTTCGACCGCCTGGAGTTCTTTAGAGGGGCTATGCAATGAATTAAAAGTCACTTGTAAATGTTTTCAACTTAGAAATGATGCTAAAAAGCATTCACACCAAGTATGAGTCTTCGGAACTGAGCCGGCAATTTATTATGAATTATTAAAAACCGCGTTTTTTAAAAAAATCGCGGGCCGATTGGTGTCTTCGTGGTCATCGACTTTGAAACTAAAATCGGGAAAATAGACGTCACTAGTCCCGTGACGTCGCCAGGCCACCACACGTTGTCATTCGCAGGAGCCACGGCAGCCACGACGTCACGGGTACGTTTCCGGTAGCCGTGAAAATCGTCTGCTCGAGCTGCCGCTCGACCCCCTCGGGCAAGCGCGAGCCAGGGCATGCCTTCACGCATATGTTTTCAATTTACCTCTGCCGCCTCTTTCTGTCGGGAGTTCGGGAACCACTCGCAGTGCCTTTGTCGCAGTGACAAGCAAAGAAATCCGACTTGCGCCGCGATCCAGGAAGGCGAAGAGAGACGCTGCCGACGCTGTTGCTGGCAACGTTTTTAGATCCCTTTCAAGTTTGCAAGCTCCCCCGCGCCGCGCCCGAGAAAGCGGCCCCCGTCCGCTTCCACTCACCACGCGGCGCTGCTGTCGCTGTCGGCCCGGAGGCGCCGGAGCGCTCGCGCTTGGCAGTTGCTGTGACAGCCTGTTCTCATCCGCGATAACATTGGGAGCGAACACGTCGAACTCAAATTTGCTGTAGTTTTCGAGCTGTCACCTTGAAACTTCAGCCTCATGGTTAAAGAAATGTTTCACCTGGCTAGTAAGGGTGAGATAAAGAGCAGGCTGATGCCAGTTCGCAAAAAACCAATCGTTTGCATTGCGCTTTATCGCATCACGTTTGCGACGTTTAGCGCTGATGATATGCGTATGTTGGAGTAGAGCTATCAATATTTCTTCTGGAGAATGCACGAAACATTAATTAAAGGATAAATCTAGCGATGTTCCGCTTCTAGATCAGTCACGAAATGCCGCGCTATATTATCAACGAAGCACCGCACATGCGAGCAGAATTTTGCACGTTCTTTAGAATTCCACTTTCAGAGAACACAAGTATAAATGCAGACACACTGAGCTGGATGCAGGGAGCGAATAACCTATAGAAGAGCTTTTTATTTGCAATGATCGCACAGACGAAAGCAGCGTCCTGCACTTTCATTTTTAGAATGTTAATTTCATTGAACACAGACAAGCATTAAATGCAGACACAATAAGTCGGAAGCACGGAGGGAGTGGCTACTTGAAGGCGAGATTTTTATTTGCAATGACAATATTTCTCTGTTCTCTAGCCGACGGTTCACATCTCTCGCCTAGAAGTGGATGCATGTCACTATGACAAAATGCAGCACTTGGCATGTAAAAGTGGCCATATGCTCTGCACATCCAAGCCGAACAAGGTTTTGCAATTCAAGCTCGTCTAGCAGCTCCCAAGAAACGTCCCTTTCAAAAACGGGACCTTCCTTCAAAGAAATCGGGATTGCTTTGTTTACAATGTTGGTAAACTCTAGCATCTTTTTGGTGGGATGTTTTAAGCACCCTTGCTTGAAGCTTTTGTATACTGTAAGATAAGCGTCACTGCCAACAACTGGCACAGGACAGCTGATATCTTCCATGCTGATATCTGCTGGCTGCTCCAAATCAGGCGGCGGTGACCATGGCATATGGCGAACCAACTCCCTCAGTTTTACTATTTTTTACTTTTTATGGCAAGAGTTCAAGGATGTCGCCGCACGCTCCCTCCGCAGTTTTTTTTTTGTTCCTTCATGCGGGTTTGTAGGCATGAGCCAGAACAGAAGGCGCTGCGGAAAGCGTTGTGCAGACGACGCGACGCCAAGGCTACGCCCAATCTTCTCCCGTCAGTCAGAACGATGCACCAATTGAGTGCCTTCAGCGAAAGTAGCCCCCCTTGACGTCAGCGGGGTTCAGAGTAGTGGGCCGGGCCCGTTTTTGTTGAAGGAAAGAACGAGCGGGCTTTGATTTGAATTTTCGCAGCTTTTCGGGGCGCGCATGGCTCTAGTATTTTGCAGAGGTTATCTTCGATGCCTCATCTATGCAGTGGGCTTGTTTTTCAAAAATGTCCGGACCCTGGGCAGTGGCCCTTTAAGTTTGCCACGCGCCTCGTGGTGGCAGCTCTGGTAACTACAAGCGTTTGTACGTGGCCTCCGCGATCGAAGCCCGCTTTCGCCCGCGCCACCGGAGCAGATCCCGGCGGCCACAGTTTGTACAGTCGGGGACGAAAGTCTCCGGACCACGTGTTCCACAAACGAAGCTTATAGCTCTACTATCACACAGCGGCTGGAGACCGCACTTGTGGAGATGAAAGAACAAAAATTTAACTTTTACTTCCGCAAGTGTAGTCTCCAGCCGCCTACTAATAGCAGAGCTATCGGCTTCGTTATAGGAACACGTGGTCCGGAGACTTTTGTCCCTGACTGTATGTGGCCGCCGCGATCTGCTCCGGCGGTGCGCCGTTGCGGACTTCGATCGCGGAGGCCACGGTTTGTAAAGATTTTCTGGGCTTATTTGAACTGTTTCCCGTGAAAACGCGGCTTCCGAGTATAACAGGGTACTTCCACGCGTAGTTTACGGCGGGCACTGAAAGTTATTACGTGCAGTGTATACAAAAGCATCCTTTGACCTAACGGCATTTTATCTAAAGGACTTTACCGCAAAGACCGTTACGCAGAAAGAATTTACCCTTAAGTTAACACTTTTAGCTTAAAGTGCCTTTCAATAAGGCCTTTATTGTAAAGGCCTTTGACCTAAAGGGCTTACCACCAAGGCCTTTGACCTTAAAGTCGCTACCCTGAATGCATATACCTTGAAGGCCTTCACCCGAAAGGTCGTTGACCTGAAGGCCTTTACCACAAAAGCACTCAACTTAAAGGTACTTATCACTCCATCATCATCAGCCAGACCACGTCCACTGCAGGGCAAAGGCCTCTCCCATGTCTCTCCAATTAACCCTGTCCTTCGCCAGCCGCGGCCACCATATTCCCGCAAATTTCTTAATCTCATCCGCCCACCTAATTTTCTGCCGCCCCCTGCTACGTTTGCCTTCTCTTGGAATCCACTCCGTTACCCTTAAGGACCAGCGGTTATCTTGCCTTCGCATTACATGCCCTGCCCAAGCCCACTTCTTCCTCTTGATTTCAACTAGGATATCATTAACGCGCGTTTGTTCTCTCACCCACTCCGCCCGCTTCCGATCTCTTAAAGGCCCCGTGCCCACCCCAGCGCAGCAGACACTCTCTACCTCTCTTTGAGCGAGCCTCCTCTCCTTCCATTCCCTCCTCGAAATTCTTCTCTCCCGCTCCTCGTCGAGTAGGCTCGGCAAGGCAAAATCACCCCTTCGTTCTCCGGTGTAAGCCGGAGGCGTGGTGTCTGTGGAGTGCGTCACAGGGCGACGTCATGGCCCCGCCTTCAATAGAATTCTTTTCTTGGTTTTTGCATTTTCTCGGCACACTGAACGATCGAGAGGCGCGATCGGCTCGACCACCTAGACTTGTTAGCGAGCGCATCCTTTCATACATCTGTTTGTCATTCCCAGTTAACGAGCCACCTTTTCATTTTCTTTTAGGCCTCCCCACCGTTTCACGAGCGGAGGGGCGGAAGTCGGTTGTGTTCGAAACACACGGCGAAGCGCGGACCCGGCAACCGCCGGTTTGCTTTTCTCCATGCGTGTTTGTGTTCTGTGTGTTTGTGTCTTTTCTCCGCTCCAAAGCATATGTCATTCATTGGAGTCAAGGCGTACGCAAGATGCACGAAAGATAAGCGGTGTGTGCGCGGAGCGGTGAAGTGGGCGAGCGAGGGAAAGGCTCTGCTGCACTACTAATTAAAACCTTGTTTTGGGGGGCTCGCATAGAAGAAAAGAAACTGAGAAGGGAGTGCGCACGCAGAGCGTCTCGTGACGTGATCACGGCGGGGGGGGGGGGAGGGGGGGGGCGAACCAACTCCCTCAGTTTTACTATTTTTTTACTTTTTATGGCTAGGGTTCAAGGCTGTCGCCGCACGCTCCCTCCGCAGTTTTTTTTTGTTCCTTCATGCGGGTTTGTAGGCATGAGCCAGAACAGAAGGCGCTGCGGAAAGCCTTGTGCAGACGACGCGACGCCAAGGCTACGCCCAACCTTCTCCCGTCAGTCAGAACGATGCACCAATGGAGTGCCTTTAGCGAAAGTAGCCCCCCTTGACGTCAGCGGGGTGCAGAGTAGTGGGCCGGGCTCGTTTTTGAAGGAAGGAAAGAACGAACGGGCTTTGATTTGAATTTTCGCAGCTTTTCGGGGCGCGCATGGCTCTAGTATTTTGCAGAGGTTATCTTCGATGCCTCATCTATGCAGTGGGCTTGTTTTTCAAAAATGTCCGGACCCTGGGCAGTGGCCCTTTAAAGGGCCTGTGACCACCCCCTGGTCGCAAACACTCTCTACCTCTCGTTGAGCGAGCCTCCTCTCCTTCCATTCCCTCCTCGAAATTTTTCTCTTCTGCTCCTCGTAGAGTAGGCTCGGCAAGGCAAAATCACCCCTTCCTTCTCCGATGTAAGCCGGAGGCGTAGTGTCTGTGGAGTGCGTCATATATCTACGTCATGGCCCCGCCTTCAATAGAATTCTTTTCTTGGTTTTTGCTGCTGGGTCTGTTCGAGGGGGGCGCTGCAGGTTTCCTAACACCCTCTCTGTTTTGCTCTTTGGGTCTCCTCGCGGTGTTTCGCCGCGTTTTTTTTTATTTGTCCTTCCTCTCCCCAGTTGCTGTTTTTTTTCTGTTTGAAGCTTTTTTTTCACCTTCGCCACTCCATTACCTGCCCTTCCTGGTTGGGGGTGCACCAAAACTGCTCGGCCCATTACCGGCCTGTATTCGCCCCTCGCTAAACTGGTTAGTGAGCGCATCCTTTCATACATCTGTTTGTCATTCCCAGTTAGCGAGCCACCTTTTCATTTTTTAGGCCTCCCCATCGCTTCACGAGCGGAGGGGCGGAAGTCGGTTGTGTTCGAAACACATGGCGAAGTGCGGACCCGGCAACCGCCCGTTTGCTTTTCTTCATGTGTGTTTGTGTCTTTTGTCCACTCCGAAGCCCATGTCGTTCATTGGATTCAAGGCGTACGCAAGATGCAGGAAGGATAAGCGGTGTGTGTGCGGAGCGGTCAAGTGGGCGAGCGAGGGAAAGGCTCTGCTGCACTAGTAATTAAAACCTTGTTTTGGGGGGTTTGCATAGAATAAAAAAACTCAGAAGGGAGCGCGCACGCAGAGCGCCTCGTGACGTGATCAGGGCGGAGGGGCGAACCAACTCCCGCAGTTTTACTATTTTTTACTTTTTATGGCTAGGGTTCAAGGCTGTCACCGCACGCTCCCTCCCCAGTTTTTTTTTGTTCCTTCATGCGGGTTTGTAGGCATGAGCCAGAACAGAAGGCGCTGCGGAAAGCGTTGCGCAGACGACGCGACGCCAAGGCTACGCCCAACCTTCTCCCGTCAGTCAGAACGATGCACCAATGGAGTGCCTTTAGCGAAAGTAACCCCCCATGACGTCAACGGGGTTCAGAGTAGTGGGGCGGGGCCGTTTTTGTTGAAGGAAAGAACGAGCGGGCTTTGATTTGAATTTTTGCAGCTTTTCGGGGCGCGCGTGGCTCTAGTATTTTGCAGAGGTTATCTTCGATGCCTCATCTATGCAGGGGGCTTGTTTTTGAAAAATGTCCGGACCCTGGTCAGTGGCCCTTTAACGTTACACCTATCATTTTTCTTTCCATAGCTCGCTGCGTTGTCCTTAACTTAAGCAGAACCCTCTTTGTTAGCCTCCACGTTTCTGCCCCATAGGTGAGTACCGCTAAGATACACCTGTTGTATACTTTTCTCTTCAGGGATATTGGTAAGCTGCCATTCATGATCTGAGAGAACCTGCCATACGCGCTCCACCCCATTCTTATTCTTCTAGTTATTTCCCTCTCATGATCCGGATCTGCGGTCACTACCTGCCCTAAGTAGACATACTCTCTCACTACTTCCGGCACCTCGCTACAAATTGCGAACTGCTGTTCCCTTGCTAGGCTGTTGAACATTACTTTGGTTTCCTGCATGTTAATTCTTAGCCCCACCGTTATGCTGTGCCTGTCTAACTGATTGATCATGTTTTGCAGTTCTTGTCCTGAGTGGCTTAGCAAGGCAATGTTATCAGCGAATTGCAAATTACTCAGGTATTCTCCATTAACTCTTATCCCCAACTGTTCCCTTATCACTGCCTTATTACTACCACTATCAGCACTACAATGATAACTATTGCTATCAGGAACTTCTGTTGCCTCGTCTAAAGTCTGCTTCATTGTCTGTGATCACCCATTACTGTCTTATGGTCTATACTGACGGCACGCGAAACCATTGTGTCGTCATGAGGTTTTGCTACTAGTTTTCTTGGTGAACGTCGCCGGGTTCCCTTGCTGATAAGCCATGTAATGCTCTCGCATTGAGGCATGCATTTCCTACACTTCGTTAGCTGCGCGTCTGCTCCTCTCATTAATAAGCGCTGCTGATAATATCTCAAGAAGTAAAAATTAAAGTTAGCCTTGCAGGTTAAGCTGCCGGTCATTACCATGGACACAGCTCCAGTTTTTTCAATGGGACCATCATAAACAAAAAAAGCGGTTTAGGAAGAAATACTTGTATAATTACATGATTTTGAGCCCAATCGCTCATACAACGTGGCTGACTATTCCCGGTGCTGCGATGTGAGAAAAGCTGGTTCTCAGTCGGCAGCCATATCAGTTTTGTGGCACAGTAGTTGTGCCAGCCACAACCTGCCTGCGTGCGCTGACGGGCGCCTGTTCCTGCGAAAGTTCTTTTTTTTTTTGCAGCGCAGAAACAAAATTCAACTCTCGGTCAAATGTTTAGGCGCTTTCCTTTCTAGCCGTATGGCTGCGCTCGGGTGGACGTCAGTAATTGCTCCGTTATTAAAAATTCAGCTCTGTTACCTTCACTTCGGTCAAAGTACATGTATTACATCTGATGCCGACGAAAAAAAAAATGGGGTGGGCCCCTCCGGGATTCGAACCCGGGACCTCAGGCACCTGAAGCGAAAGTCATGCCCCCAGACCAACCTAGACTTTTTTTTTTCTTTATTGCCTGTCTTTGGCTCATGACATTGCACAACAAAAATACACATAACGCTATATACATACGACACTGTCATGGTCAGCCAGCGCGAGACTGGCTTCGTCAGCTTAAAATTCCCGCAACATACACAACGGCTCTAGTATTGAGAGCCACTCGGGAGGCTCCGCAGCTGCTTTTTGGATTGCAAGAAACCAGTCCATGCTTTCCCGAAAATAAATTCGGGCCGGTCGTGCGTCTTTGTCACAATGGTAGCCTGCCATTCTGGAGCGCCATATACAGTGGAGGCCCAAGAGCATTATGAGATCAAAAGGTGCCCCATCCTCACTATCAGTGCTTAAATAGCGAATTCCGTGCGCGTCAAGTGGTAGCTCTTTCTTTATGGTCCTTTGTAACACGTCCCAAAAATAAACCCCTTCCCAGCAATGCAAAAAAACATGGTCTATTGTTTCAGGCTGTTTACAAATTAAGCAGTTCGATCCCCACGGTAAAAAGAAATCCTTTCCCTCTAGAAACTTTTTAACTGGTAACGTCCCGGTGTGTAACTTAAAAAAGAAAGTCTTTACTCCTGGTGGCACCTGCATTTTCTTCACCCTTTTTAAAACATCCCCTCCCCGGCCTCCACTGTACAAGGCCCTGTACATGGGCTCTGGGAAAACAATATCACAAAGATCATTGTACAACTTTTTCCTTTTGCTTTTCCACAAATAATCGGTGGAAAAACGTGCCGAAAGAAACCGAACGCTTGCTACAATCTCTTTTGTAGTAACCAAAAGTTCCACCAGAGAGCTCTTCTGTGGATACCACAAACTCCGGCAGCAATCGCCGCAGCTTCACTTGGCACACGGTGCGCAAGAACGGGTCTGTGACGTCGCGAAAAAACAAAAAACGGTTCACCAGCTGCCTTAAAAAGAGGTGCCCTAGCCCTAGCCCCCCGTCTTTTACCCTCCGGAACAGGTTCGTTCTGCTACAACGTTTCCATTCGGACGCCCATATGAAAACTGCAAAAATCCTGTGTAGCTTCTGAACGTTCACACGCGAGCAATGCAAAACCTGCATCACATACCAGAGTTTGCTAATAAAAAAAGATTGCAGACTGTAGCTCTGGCGAAAATTGAAAGGCTGTTGCCTTTCCATTTCCCAGCTCGGTCACGTGCGTCTTTAGTTTGCTCTTTCCAATAGTCCTCGCTATCGCGATAAGCATCGAGCGTAACGCCCAAATACTTGCCCGGGGTCGTCGCCCACGGTACGTTGGCGAAATGGTCCGGGTGGGATGGCCACCATCCATGCCAGAGCCCAAGGCACTTGGACCAGTTAACCCCGCTACCTGTGACTTCGCTGAACGCGCGTACACACCCGACAGCTTCACTTATGCTCCCCTGATCAACCGTAAATACTGCAACGTCATCTGCATAGGCCAGCAGCTTAACTTCAGCTGCTTGTAACCTAAAGCCATTAATACTATTGTTTTCTATGATTTTCATGCACAGCGTTTCGATGTAAATACAAAACAAGAGAGGGCTGAGGGGGCAGCCCTGACGCACCGAACGCTGCACGCTAATGGGGGCCCCCAAACTCTTGTTAACAATCAGTCACGTCGTGCAGTTTCGATACGCCAGGGCCTTACGTGGCAGAGTTTCGTGAGACGTACCCGCCGTCTGCTATCCCAGTGTTGCCATACTGTAGTGTTGCCAGACTTGCGCGACTCCCAGTGTTGCCAGGCTATAAGGTTGCCAGATTGTGAACTAAAACCCAGTGTGGCTAGACTATTTGTTCCCTCTCCCTTTTGCATTCTCCTACAACTACGCTGTCGCGCCGGAACAGCCCAGCTCGTAAGAGCAGCCTTGCCCGGAGTGGCCGCCGCCTGTTCGCCAAGCGAAAGAGCACGTCCGCGGCGGTTACGAAATTGCTTTTTTAGTGATCAACTTGTCGAGCAGACGGGTACGACAGACGAAATCTGCCGATGCGTGGCCCCAGTGAGCGTATTAAGACGAGAGAAACGCGTGATTTTGTTGAAATAAGCGCGCTATGCTCAAATTCACTTGTCGAGCAGACGGGTACAACAGACCAAATCTGCCGATGCGCGGCCCTAGTGATCGTATTTAGACGAGAGAAACGCGTGATTTTGTTGAAATAAGCGTGCTAAGCTCAAATTCACTTGTCGAGCAGACGGGTACACCAGACGAAATCTGCCGATGCGTGGCCCCAGTGATCGTATTTAGACGAGAGAAACGCGTGATTTTGTTGAAATAAGCGTGCTAAGCTCAAATTCACTTGTCGAGCAGACGGGTACACCAGACGAAATCTGCCGATGCGTGGCCCCAGTGATCGTATTTAGACGAGAGAAACGCGTGATTTTGTTGAAATAAGCGTGCTAAGCTCAAATTCACTTGTCGAGCAGACGGGTACACCAGACGAAATCTGCCGATGCGTGGCCCCAGTGATCGTATTTAGACGAGAGAAACGCGTGATTTTGTTGAAATAAGCGTGCTAAGCTCAAATTCACTTGTCGAGCAGACGGGTACACCAGACGAAATCTGCCGATTCGTGGCCCCAGTGAGCGTATTAAGACGAGAGAAACGCGTGATTTTGTTGAAATAAGCGTGCTATGCTCAAATTCACTTGTCGAGCAGACGGGTACAACAGACCAAATCTGCCGATGCGCGGTAAATTGGTAAATTGGTAAATTGGTTTTTTGAGGAAAGGAAATGGCGCAGTATCTGTCTCACATATATCGGCGGACACCTGAACCGCGCCGTAAGGGAAGGGAGGAAGGTAGGAGTTAAAGAAGAAAGAGAGAAAGAGGTGCCGTAGTGGAGGTCTCCGGAATAATTTCGACCACCTGGGGATCTTTAACGTGCACTGACATCGCACAGCACACCCCAGTGATCGTATTTAGACGAGAGAAACGCGTGATTTTGTTGAAATAAGCGTGCTAAGCTCAAATTCACTGGTCGAGCAGACGGGTACACCAGACGAAATCTGCCGATGCATGGCCCCAGTGAGCGTATTAAGACGAGAGAAACGCGTGATTTTGTTGAAATAAGCGTGCTATGCTCAAATTCACTTGTCGAGCAGACGGGTACAGCAGACCAAATCTGCCGATGCGCGGCCCCAGTGATCGTATTTAGACGAGAGAAACGCGTGATTTTGTTGAAATAAGCGTGCTATGCTCAAATTCACTTGTCGAGCAGACGGGTACAGCAGACCAAATCTGCCGATGCGCGGCCCCAGTGATCGTATTTAGACGAGAGAAACGCGTGATTTTGTTGAAATAAGCGTGCTAAGCTCAAATTCACTTGTCGAGCAGACGGGTACACCAGACGAAATCTGCCGATGCATGGCCCCAGTGAGCGTATTAAGACGAGAGAAACGCGTGATTTTGTTGAAATAAGCGTGCTATGCTCAAATTCACTTGTCGAGCAGACGGGTACAGCAGACCAAATCTGCCGATGCGCGGCCCCAGTGATCGTATTTAGACGAGAGAAACGCGTGATTTTGTTGAAATAAGCGTGCTATGCTCAAATTCACTTGTCGAGCAGAGAGCCCGAAAACGTACGTTCGGGAAGATATGCAAAGGCTTTTGGGGAAGGGGGGGGGGGGGGGAGCGCCTCCTCCGCCCTTCGGACCGCCACTGCTTCGCGCCTTCGTCCACTCGTCCGGCGACACGTTGCCGGTTGGGGCAGCAACTCCAAACTTTTTGGGAAGCAAAACTAGTTTCTTGAAGACGGAAACAGAAATAAAGGCAACAGGAGAAAAAGGCGGTTAAAAAACAGGTGGTTTGAAAAAAGGCGGTTTGAAAAAGGGCTGTAGAAAAGCGGCCGAGATTGGGACTCGGCGCGCTCCTCTTCTTTGTTTGCAGCTGGTTTTAATACCGTCGATAATTGGGCGGAGCTTTATTAAATCTGCTCTCGCGCAATTTCAATCAATGCTGCTGGAGTGGCACTGTAGGTACAAGTGGGCGGCGGCCAGTGCTCGCCAGAACCCGACTCTAGAGGCGCCAGTAATGTCCGCTGCTTAGCTAGACAGTCCGGGTTTTCAGAAGTCGCCGACCTTACTGACCCCCACCCACTTGAGAGCTAATCTCTTTTTAATAGGAAACGGTCGTCGGCCCCTTGGTCCCGGTTCCCGCGGCCTTGGAGAGCGTCCGAAGCGCGCGACACGCTGTACCATTCCTAACCCCTCTAGACTTCCGATGGACACGGTAGTTACCGTCGAGAGGGGGAAGAAACCTACTGGCGCCGTAGGCGTCTAGCTTACAGGTACCAACGACGCGTGCTCAGATTCACGCAACATGGACACTTTTAATTGGGGTAGGCAGTGTTGAACTGAATAATTGATAACAACGAAATTGTAGGCTGTGCTTGGTGAGCTTCGAAAAAAGTGCGAAATTCGGGCGTCGTCAGAAGCAGCCTTGCAGAAATAATTACTTCATGTGCGCGCATCCTATTATTGCCCAGTCACTTCGTAGTGGCTAGATATTTTTTTCTTCTGGCAGTTAAGAATGCTCTGCAGCTCGTGCTGCGCTGAAAGCCGCATTCAGAACAGTAATTGTGGGAATGAAAACATCTTCGACCGAAGTCCGTCTTGATGGGTTTTTGAGATAGTTGAGAGGAAACTGACGCCAACCAATATTTTTACTTTTTTGCCCACCGTTTCGGGACCAACTTGGTCCCTTCTTCAGGGGTGACTACAGTGTGCCAGCAGCAGCGGGGTGCTGCCTTCGCTCTGCCTTTGTTAGCCCGTGGCGCAGTGCACTAACGCACGACGAGGGAAGCGTTCCTGGAGTCCTATTCGTCGCCGCCTTTGTGAACCGGATGTGCCATGACTCCACATGTCGCCTCTTGAACGGTTTTTTTTTTCGCGCAGATTTTAAAGGTTTATTAAAACGAAATACAAATGAGTTGTAAGTTTCATAAAAAAGTTAGTACAGTAGGAGGTCCCAAAGTGAAAACTGTCTGGGGAACCTCCCATCAGGAATACATAAGAAAAGTGCACAAGTTTGGCAGGGGAGATGGAACAAAAGTATACAATTAAGTTAAAACCTATTAGTGTAATTTGCGCGAATGAATAAGTTATACAATAGTTAGCGGGCATAATTTAACAAAAATGGTATAAAACAGCAAAGCATAAGAGCAAGAGAAAGAACACAAAAAGACATCGGATAGCAATGGGCATTGAATAAATGCAGATATAAAACATAGGCGGAGGAAAAAAAAAGAGGTTCCAGATGAGTAACAATATGACCGTTTGCTGTCAGAGTGGGGAACAGAAAATAAGATTAAGGCAAACTCAAGCATGGCATGAAGCTGAATGGGTTGATGAGAGATGTTTTTTTAGTAAAGTGTAGAAGGCGGACTGCGAACGTGCGGATTTGATTGCTAGTGGTAATGAATTCCAGGTTTTGATGGCGGAGAAAAAAGCAGGTTGTTTTCCATAATTTGTACTCACTTTTGGTAGAAGCATATTGTTTTGTTCAGATAATCTAGTGTTATTGCTATTAGCAAGGAAAGATGCGGAAAAACAGAGAAGTTGATTTCAACAAAATCACGCGTTTCTCTCGTCTAAATACGATCACTGGGGCCACGCATCGGCAGATGTCGTCTGGTGTACCCGTCTGCTCGACAAGTGAATTTGAGCATAGCACACTTATTTCAACAAAATCACGCGTTTCTCTCGTCTTAATACGCTCACTGGGGCCACGCATCGGCAGATTTCGTCTGTCGTACCCGTCTGCTCGACAAGTGAATTTGAGCATAGCACGCTTATTTCACCAAAATCACGCGTTTCTCTCGTCTTAATACGCTCACTGGGGCCACGCATCGGCAGATTTCGTCTGTGGTACCCGTCTGCTCGACAAGTCACTAAAAAAATAATTTCGTAACCGCCGCGGACGTGCTCTTTCGCTTTGCGAACAGGCGGCGGCCACTCTGGGCAAGGCTGCTCTAACGAGCTGGGCGGTTCCGGCGCGACAGCGTAGCTGTAGGCGGAGGAGAATGTAAAAGGGAGAGGGAACAAATAGTCTGGCCACACTGGGTTTTAGTTCACAATCTGGCAACCTTACAGCCTGGCAACACTGGGAATCGCGCAAGTCTGGCAACACTACAGTATGGCAACCAACGTTTTTAGATCCCTTTCAGTTTGAAAGCTGCGGTGCGCGGATTGTCGCCTTTCCGTTTCCTGCCGCGCGGTGGCGCTCGCCACGCTGTTTGCCCGACCAGCGTGGCCCTTCGCGTCTACGCCATCGTCGCCGCCGCCTGATTTGGAGCAGCCAGCAGATATCAGCACGGAAGATATCAGCTCGCCTGTGCCAGTTGTTGGCAGTGACGCTTATCTTACAGTATACAAAATCTTCAAGCAAGGGTGCTTAATGCATCCCACCAAAAAGATGCTAGAGTTTACCAATATTGTAAACAAAGCAATCTCGATTTCTTTGAAAGAAGGTCCCGTTTTTGGGGACGTGTTTTGAGAGGTGTAGACGAGCTTGAAATGCAAAACCTTGTTCGGCTTGGATGTGCAGAGCATATGGCCACTTTTACGTGCCAAGTGCTGCATTTTGTCATAGTGACACGCATGCACTTCTATGCGAGAGACGTGAACCGTCGGCTGGAGAACAGAGAAAAGGTTATCATTGCAAATAAAAAAGCTCGCCTTCTGTAGCCATTCCCTCCGTGCTTGATGTCGTGTTCGTCGACCAAGCGACGCCAGGCCGCTCCATTAACACTTCCGACTTAGTGTGTCTGCATTTAAAGGGACTATGAAACAAATTTATTGAGATTATGTAAAGATAGGCAATCCATCACTCGTCACTCCAGCGCAAGAATTTTTGAGCTAGCATCAATAACAACGAAGTTATAGGCGATTAAAAATCACCCTCCTCCTCTCCCCCCTCAACTCGTACGCGCGGGGCACCATGAAAAAATAAAGAAAACAGCTCCGGGACTGGGCTCCGCCCATGAAAACGTCATTCGCTGACGTTCGGTTTACAACTTCCGGTTGTCGCACTCGCGAGGAGCAGCGTGCGTCGGCAGCGTCTCTCCGGTCTCGGCGCTTTCTTGGATTGCGGCGCGCGTCGGGTTTCTTTGCTAGTTGGCAGAATGGACCCGGACCTGTTCCCGGCTCACACAATGTTTTATTTTTTTGTGCGCTGGTTCGGCCGTCACACCGATGCTGCCAAGTCTTGGTGTGAAACACCGTGCATATACTGAGCCTAGCTCTCGAATGATGTTGGACACCCGGCTGCGGGATCGCAAAATCGCGCCGCCCGACTTAGAACACAAGGAACATACGGTATTACGGTCGTAAAACAGACGGGAGAGTCAAAGAAGGTCGGGACCGAGTCTGCATGTCGAAGCAGCAGCCGAATGTGAACAGCAGCAGTACGTAGCCGTCAGGCCAAGGCCCTCCGCGACAGCTAACGCTTCGAATTCGTCCTGTGCCCTAAGTAAATGCGGCACCTTTTTTTAAGTTCTCGTAGATAAAATTGTCTTCCATCGCAGATCATATCGTGTAAACGTCCATACCGATCGCTGTAAGCTGGAAACTCACCTTCCCGGCGGGAAGAAACAGTGTCGGCAGCGACTTCGGTCAAAGCTTCAGCTGCTTGACATTCATGTCTGACTATCGAACGAGCGCTGGGTTATAGTAGTAAGCGTCAGGTGCGAAGTGTCGACCGCAAACGCGGAGTCTTCGGCGTGCGTGCGACGCTGGCAGTCCGATGCGCTCCATCCAGGCTGCTCTCTCACGCACGTCTCTAGGAGTAACATGCCTGAGTTCAACACCTCGCCAGTCACTGGGTTTGCAGCCGACGACACAGCAAGGCGTATTCATCTTGGGCGGTCGAAAAAGGCACTGCTAGTGGCTCCCGAACTCGCGACAGAAAGAGGCGGCAGAGGTAAATTAAAACCATATGCGCGAAGGCAATGCCCTCGCTCGCGCTTGCCCCAGGGGGTCGCGCGGCCGCTCGAGCAGACGATGTTCACCGCTACCGGAAGTGTGCCCGTGACGTCGAAGCTGCGGCGGCTCTAGCGAATGACAGCGTGTGGTGGCCTGCCGACGTCATGGGACTAGTGACGTCTATCTTCCCGGTTTTGGTTTCAGAATTGCTCCCTACGAAGACACCAAGCGGCCCGCGAATTTTGAAAAACACGGTTTTTAAAAATTCATAATAAATTGCCGGCTGAGTTCCGAAGACTCATACTTGGTGTCAATGCTTCTGAGCATCACTTCTAACATTTGCAAGCGGCTTTTAATTCTTTTCATGGTCCCTTTAATGCTTGTCTGTGTTCAACGAAATTAACATTCTAAAAATGAAAGTGCAGGACGCTGCTTTCGTCTGTGCGATCATTGCAAATAAAAAGCTCTTCTATAGGTTATTCGCTCCCTGCATCCAGCTCAGTGTGTCTGCATTTATACTTGTGTTCACTGAAATTGGCATTTTAAAGAATGTGCCAAATGCTGCTCGTTTGTGCGGTGCTTCGTTGATAATATAGCGCGGAATTTCGTGATTGATCTAGAAGCGGAACATCGCTAGTTTTAACCTTTCATTAATGTTTCGTGCATTCTCCCGAAGAAATATTGATAGCTTTACTCCAACACACGCATATCATCAGCGCTAAACATCGCAAACGCGATGCGATAAAGCGCAATGCAAACGATTGTTTTTTTTTGCGAACTGGCATCAGTCTGCTCTTTATCTCAGGCGAAACATTTCTTTAACCATGAGACTGAAGTTTCAATGTGACAGCTCTAAGAGTACAGCAAATTTGAGTTCGACGTGTTCGTTCCCAATGTTATCGCGGATGACAACGGGCTGTCACAGCAACTGGCAAGCGCAAGCGCTCCGGCGGTTCCGGGCCGACAGCGACAGCAGCGCCGCGTGGTGAATGGAAGCGGACGGGGGCCGCTTTCTCGGGCGCGGCCCGGGGGAGCTTGCAAACTGAAAGGGATCTAAAAACGTTGGGCAACACTGGGATAGCAGACGGCGGGTACGTCTCACGAAACTCTGCCCCCTTACGGATAACAGACCAACCTAGACCAATCACTCATAACCGCCTGTTCCATATTTATCTGTTCGTCTTAGAAAAAATTCTCCTGCGCAAACTACTGGACTTATATGGGCTCAAACGCCGACTACAAGGTAGCTTATGGTAGTCTTCGTCTTCTGGAATCGGCGAAAAACTGCATTCGACTGCGGCAGAACTTTTCGTCCAATCGAGCAAAGAAGCCACTTTGACAGGCTGCGCCATCTGGCGAGCGGTGAGGCAACCGATGTCACGGCTTGGGGCGAAATGCGCCTAGCGCGGTTTCTTCGAATGTGCGTGTCGTCTGCTCCTTGAAATTAATACGATCGGAAAGAGATATCATTCTTCTTTCTAAAAATAACCCAGAATGTTTAAAATAACACCCAAGACACTAATAAACGATAGCTGGTCACTTCTGTTTTCCATTTGTTTTCAATGCCGTCTGTTTTCGATGATTCGGTCCGGACGTTACGGACGCTTCGTTTTAGCCCTGTGGTTTGAGTTCGTGCTGTGCGGAAAATAGCGATATGCCGTCATACTCCGCGGACGAGAAGGCTGCTGCTGTAATGTGGCTTTCCGAATCTAAGTCAATTCACTTTGTCCGTCATGAATTCAAGAAGTTCCGTCGTCGTCCGCCCTCGGAGAAATCAGTGCAAAGGTGGCGGAAAAGGGAACGGTGCAAAGGAAGGAGAGGAGCGACAAAGGCAAGGCGCACAGCAGCATAGCAAACGCTGCTGAAGGAGCATTTGCATCGGACCCTCACTTGTCCTGCAGGCGCGCTGCGCTTTTGTTCGGGGTGTCTGCATCAACGATCAGCCGTGCACTTACAAGTAAGGGATTCTACCCGTACAAACTGCATACCGCACAAGAGCTTTCGGAGCAGGACATGGAGCTCCGGCTCGCATTCTGTCGAGAAGAAAAACAACGAATTACGCAGGATCGTGGCCATCTGCAGTTTTTGCTCTTCACGGATGAGGCAGTTTTCCACCTGGACGGTCAAGTGAGCAGCCAAAATTAAAGGTATTGGGCGCAGGAAAACCCTAAATATTTTACCACAAGAAACGTGCAGTCCACACGCGTCGTCGTTTGGTGCGGCATTTGGCGGGAAGGTATCGTGGGGCCTTTTTTTTCGACGACACAGTGACGGCCGATTCCTACCTAGACATGTTGAAAAACAAGATTTTGCCCGAACTCGAAGGGCTTCACATGCAGAAAGAAAATGTGACATTCCAACAGGACGGGGCTCCTGCTCACTACGCAGCGAGCGTCCGAAGTTGGCTGGAGCAAACTTTCCCCAACCGGTGGATGGGACGAGGTTCTCCCAACATGCTGTGGCCCCCACGTTCTCCGGACCTTACACCGTGTGACTACTTCCTCTGGGGATTTTTGAAGGCGCAAGTGTACAGCCGGGGCCGTGTGCCCTGCTGCAGCCAATTAAGGCAGCGCATTGAAGATGCCTGCCTTGCTATTTCGAACCGCATGAGGGCTGCAGTTTTCAAAGCATACGAAAAAAGGCTGCAGAAATGCATGGAGGCTTCCGGGGGACACTTTGAGGTCTGAGCACGGTGCGCTGACGCGTGAAACATTCAGGGAACCCCGCTGCTGCGCAAGATCGTAATAATTTCAACGAGCTGGCGACACGCACCTTCGAACATTCCCACCCCAAGCCGTGACATCGGTTGCCTCACCGCTCGCCAGATGGCGCAGCCTGTCAAAGTGGCTTCTTTGCTCGCCTGGACGAGTTCTGCCGCAGCCAAATGCAGTTTTTCGCCGATTCCAGAAAATGCAGGCAAGTTTAGATGTTAAATTACTTATCGAAAGACGAAGACTATCATAAGCTACCTTGTAGTCGGCGTTTTAGCCCGTATAAGTCCAGTAGTTTGCGCAGGAGAATTTTTTCTAACACGGACAGATAAATACGGAACACGCGGTACAACGTGGCTGTGCTGCGATGTGAGAAAAGCTGGTGTTCAGTCGGCAGCCATATCAGTTTTGTGGCACACTAGTTGTGCCAGCCACAACCGGCCTGCGTGCGCTGACGGGCGCCTGTTCCTGCGAAAGTTTTTTTTTTTTTGCAGCGCAGAAACAAAATTCAACTCTAGGTCAAATATTAGGCGCTTTCCTTTCTAGCCGTATGGCTGCGCTCGGGTGGACGTCAGTGAGTAATTGCTCCGTTATTAAAAATTCAGCTCTGTTACCTTCACTTCGGTCGAAGTGCATAGTATATCTGATGCCGACGAAAAACAAAAATTGGGCCCGTCCGGGATTCGAACCCGGGACCTCTCGCACCCGAAGCGAGAATCATGCCCCTAGACCAACGGGCCAATGTATGGAGGGTGCAATTAGGAAAAATTTAGAGTTCTTTTTAGCACGTTAAATTATGTCATCACTTTTAATAAATTAGATGTCTTTCTAGTTTGCGTACAATTCAATTACTTTTGCTGTGATTGAAGTTGCAATATAGAGCCTAACACACTGGCTAGTGTGACGAGCGCCAGCGCTGCGCAATCGGATAGGGTAGCGCCGTTTGCAGTGAAAGCCCACCGATGGCGGCAGAGGGCGCTGCTTGTCGGAGCAAAATGGGCATTTGACAGAGGTCCAAAATGGTTTTCGTCAAGACCGGCGGCTATAAGATAATATTTTTGTCCTCACCCAGTGTATTGAGATTGCAAGAAGGGAAGCTCCTGGACTGACCTGCTGTTTGATGGACGTCCGAAGTCGTATGACAGCGTACCACATGAGCCTCTGATGCGACGCCTCGAGTCATTGGAAATGCCCCCGCCTGGATCGGCGTGCTTCGTCGCCTCTATGCACGCTGCACAGCAGTGGCCACAGTGTGCAGCGTCAACTCGGAGCCAGTGGTGGTACAGAAGGGGTTGAGGCAAGGCTGCCGTTGTCCCCTCTTCTGTATATGTTGTACGCTGCAGGGGTGGAGCGCAAGCTCTTGGATGCGCAGATGGGGTTCACGCTAAGCTACATCAGCGGTGGTGTGAAGGACTGATGGATATTGCCAGGCCTAGTCTTTGCCGATGATGTAGTATTAATGGCAGAGACAAATGCGGAGCTCCAGGCCCTCATCAACGTATGCGCTGAAGCCATGGCACCACGTGGACTGAACTTCAACGCAGAGAAGTCGGCAGTGCTGTGTTTCTCAGCGCCGTTGGACGCCGAGCAGATGGCGCACTTACCTAACGGGGATGTCCTCGAGATGGCAACGGAATACCGATACCTCGGCGCTAGGTTCAGCACGCAGCTAGAATTTGCAGCAAGACATGAGGAGCACGTGCTTGAAACAAGCTTCACAGCGAGCAGGAAACATACTGCGAAGGAGGTGCCTATGGGGCTGCAATCGATTTGTTATGGTCCGCGAGCTGTGGAAAGCAGTTCATGTGCCCGCACTGTCATTCGCGAACGCAGTCATTTGCGTGACATCGCCCACAAACAAATGGCTTGAGCGTGGTCAACGAGCGGTGGGTTGTCTGGCGCCGGGCTGCCATGGGCGAGTGGCTAATGAGGCGGTGCAGGGAAACCTCGGTTGGTCTACCTTCGAGGCTCGCGAGGCAAGGAGCAAAATAGCCTACGATGGCAGGCTGCGCCTGATGCACAAAAATAGGTGGGCGCGCAGAGTCTTTGCCTATGTCAGCGAAAACTGCCGGCGGACTACATGGATGAAGCGGCTCCAACACCTTCGTCGCAAGTTCGGCTTCTTCAGCAATGAAGTACAAGCCGACAGCGCGAGGAAATGGGCCAAGGCAGTTGATGCCCAAGTGCGTGCGCAGGAGCGAGAGGCATGGAGGGCTGCCATGGAGGGGAAGTCAACACTGGAAGTGTATAGGGCAGCCAAGCAGGACATCTGCGTCGAGAGCCTCTATGACTACAGTGGTGGCAGCCGCCTGCTGTTTGAGGCACGCGCGGGTGCCATGCCAACGCTTGTGTATCGAAAGCGCTTCGACACTGCAGTCGAATGCACCCTCTGTAGAGCCCGCGGAGCGCACGAAGAAACAACGGTGCACATCGTCCTGTTCTGCGAGAAGCTGCCAAGGCCACCGCACAAGCGCGCTACGCTTCCGCAGGCGCTTGGTTTCCGCTCTTCGAACGAAGGCTGCACAATGGATCCAGCAAACCATGTGGCAATTGCAGCGATGAAGCGCCGACTGACTGAGTGGTGGACGCTGGTGCGACACTAGAACTGTTTTCGTTCATACTGTTTCGTCTGTATTGGTATGGGCATTTGCCGCTTCGCGTTTGATAGCGTTATTGTTTTTATGTGTGTGTGTATCCAGCCAGGGCACCTTTGTTAGGCGCCCGCCCGTTACAAAGGGAAGGCTACACTCGGTCGCCTGACCTTTAGGCGCAGCCGCGCGCTACTGCGCATGTGCGGCGCCTCCTCGCTGTCGCTACAAATGCGCGCTTCGCATCCTCGCCCACCGTTTGACCTTTCGTTGCAGCCGCGTGTTGCCCGCGTCGCAGCCGGCAACCCTCCTCTCCGCATTCCTGCGGGCAGTTTTAACCCCGCCGATTTCCGTCTCCTCCTCCGCCTCGTACAGGCAGTGCGTGGACCGCCGAACGCCTCCACAGTTATCGTGGTGCTCCCAGTGCATTGTACGCGAACTGCGACAGCCATGACGTCAAACCAAACATAACTGAAGCTTTTCGCTCGTATATCCAGGCTTAACCAGAGCTAAGCCACTGCCTAATTTTTTTGTGCAGTCACAAATAACTCGTTTGGTGATGGGCACGGGAAAAGAAGAATCGGGAGCTCGGTCCATGATTTCACAACACGGTGAAAGCCGCCGCGGTGGCTGTGGTTATGGTGCTCGGCTGCTGACCCGAAAGACGCGGGTTCGACCCCGGCCGCGGCGGTTGAATTTCTTTGGAGGAGAAATTCTAGAGGCCCGTGTACTGTGCGATGTCTGCACGTTATAATAAAGAACCCCAGGTGGTCGAAGTTTCCGGAGCCCTACACTACGGCGTCTCTCATAGCCTTAGTCGCTTTGGGACGTTAAACCCCATAAACCAAACCAAACCAAACAACACGGTGAAAACACGCAGCACGGCTACACGCGCGCACAGAACGCGGACACAAAACCGCCGCAATCGCCACAGAACTACCGGGAGGAGCGGACACGATTACTCGCATGTGCAATTAGCCACACAGGACAACAAACACTGCACCTCGGTTAACAAGCAATACGCGCACAAGCAGGTTAAACATGCACTCACCAAAGCAGGTTGCTGCCTTCCGAAGCTAGAAAACCGCGTCGTCTGCTGCCCCAGAACCGTCACGACAAGCAGCGCGCTCTGCCGCCCTCTCTGGGCTTTCATTTCAAACAGAGCCGCCCGATTCCAATGCGTAGCGCTGGCCCTCATCACACAAGCTAGTATTCTAGGCACTGCATTACAACTTGTTTTTTTTTTAAATAAGTGTCGGATCACTAGTTATCAACCACAAAAGGTATTGAATTTCCCGGAAAGTTACTATGTGACGAAAGTGTCCAGTTAATTACGTCGCTGCCTCCAGTGCCCGTTGGTCTTGTGGTATGATTCTCGCCTATCAGGCGTGAAGTCCCGGGATCGATTCCCGCACGGGCCTCATTTTTTTTCCCCGCCGACATCACTTGTACGGTAGACTTTGACCCAACTGAAAGTAATATGGCTGAATTTCGTTCCTGCGCTGCAAAACAAAAAAAAAAAAACCACCGACGATTACGTTACTTCCTAAAGCGAAATTTGAGCGCAGCTCATCAGCTGTTTCAGTGGATGCCTGAATCGCGCTTAGAGTTACGCGGGGTGGTGAGTGAGAGATGTTGGCTGCATGACAACGTTGTGGCAGACACGCGGCACAGCAGCAAAAGGCCGCAGCATTCATTGGGTGAGCAAACTGTAGCGATCAACCATTAACTGCCACCTGCTAGGGTGGCAGGATGGCCGCGCTGCCTACCCGGAACGCACTCAACGTTAGATACGCCATAGCTTTCGCTCTCTAACCAGGTTCGCGGCGAAGAGATAGCAGAACATCACGCGCACGTGTGAAGCAGTAACATGCATGTTCGGCCTTTTTTACATGTTTTACTGATGCATCGGCGCGATTGTTAAGGCAACATTCCACATGGCGACCCCAACTTAACTAATTATGAAAGCAGTACAAGCACTCTCACGGTGCCGATAGCATGCGCTCTTTTGGATTGCCCTTAACATTCATGCAGCGGCGAGAAAAATTTTGGTTCACTTACAGTTGAAAACAAAAGTTATTGATGCTAATAAAAATTGTTCGAATAATACCTATGCCGTGAATGTGGGCCTCATTGCTTGTTGTTATGATAACGTGCTCCTGCACTGAATCCCTATCAAGGAGAAGCAGTTGCGACTGCATTGCACTGAATAGAGAAATCATTACGTCTAAGTCTTCCGACAAAATATATCAATCAATCGGAGTACTGTCTGCTGCCTCCTTCAAATACTATGGGCCATGTTAGCCTTGCATTTCTTGCCCCCTTTGTGTGTTATCGTGCTGCTGTAGATGCTTGTGCTTTTCTTGTTGTGTTGCTGTCCTTCCTTCTTAACTCACCGTTGTTTTTATTCTCCTTCAGCTCCTTGACCTCACCCTGACACATGTTCAGGCTTGATATGACATGTGCACTAGATAATACACGTGTATGTGCATGCTATGATAATAACTTGCATGCCCGTTAAAGAACCCCAGGTGGTTGGAATTTCTGAAGCCCTTCACTACGGCGTCCCTCATAGCCTGAGTCGCTTTGGGACGTTAAACCCCAGTAAACTAAACCAATAACTTGCATGAAGCAAATAAAGCAAGTGTCTTGCACACTGGATTATCTGTTTGTAATGTGGCATCACCCTCCACGTTCACTATCCCCCTCTATATTCGTCCCGTTCCCCAATGTTGAGTAGCGTATGTGAAGATATATTTTTCCAGCCGACATATATTTTTCCAGCCGACTTACCTCTCTTGACATCACACGTTGCCCTCTTACAAGGAATGCTGCTGCATTGAAAGGAGCTGCTGTAGATGCATTACTGTTGTCCTACAGCAAAGGAATTATGGGCATGACAAAATTTTGTTTCATCTCTCACATTTTGGTGCGTACTTGCATCACACGAGTGGTGTACCTTCCTATATGCCCTTGTAAGTGCTGTGTGCTCATTGTTAAACAGAATTAGCGAGATTGAGGGCCTTTTCAAACATTGAAATTAAATAGCATTATTGAGAGCCTTTTTTTATTTGAATGAAATAATGTACCTGCCACTCTACGCCATGCATTCGTGAGGTGCTTTTATATAAAGTCCGTGAGGTCTGCTTGCAGGCAGACTTGGTTAATGTTCACAAAGCAAAAGATGAGTACCATGTCCTATTCAGAAGTGAAACGCCAACACTGTGGAATACATGCTTCTGTTGACAGTGGACTTTTAGCTGTGTCTGTTTTTCTTTAAGTACTGGCGGGAAACAATATCTCCCAATTTTGCTTTCGCATTTGACGCTTTTGATAATAAGACGTACGCGCTCATAGCGTTGCACTTGACGCGATTCGCAGTCGCGTTTCGTGCGCGGCCACTTGCAAACGTAACCAAGGGTAGCGTTAAGGTCTGTGCACCTGAAGAGGTGACACGGTGAAGTAAAGCTTTCCAACGCCACTAACGCGTTGAGGTTACGACCGAGAGCCAGCCGTTTCTCCGCCAATTCCTCTCCCCGTGACGCTGATCGCATCTCACAAGTGCGGAGACGCGACACGCTGCGCGATAGCTTCGGGCAATAAGCGGTCGCTTCATGCAGTACAATTACCGCTAAACTCATATTTCCGTGACGACCGGCCACAGGGTCTTTAGCGTCGCATTCAGCACCATCACTCAGCTAATAGAGAGTTTTAGAATAGCGTCGTGGCGAATAGGGTGACCCTATCCGCATGCGCTTAGCGTTAGGGGAACGGGTTCACGTTTTCTGTCTATAGAATAAGGTCGCGGATGGTCGCTTTGCGTTGCTTGAAGGCAGCGCCATGACGGCGGGAAAGTGAAGCTTTCAGAACAAATAAGTTGATATATATGCTGCACTTTTTTACTGTGTAAATAAAATGACGCGCAAACTGTTTCAGTTACCAATTACTAATTAGGAAAAACGAAAAATGATGCAAATATTTTTTTAAAATGCGGACATGTTCAATCCGAGCCAAGGCTATTCACACAGGAAGAGTAGTAGTAGTAATGGTTTTTTTTTAATATTTTGCATTGAATATGGAAGGTAGAAAATTTTTTCTACCACTGCATCTGCTATCGCTGCTGGAAGCACCTGAGCTGGGGCAGCGGAAATAAAGGATAGCAGGCAGTGTGTAGAAGTGAAGAGAAAGAAGTGAGGGGATAGTAGAAAGGACAGGGGGAGGAGTACACTGAAAATAAATATATTTACATTATACATGATAAATATAAATATATACAGGTCGCACGCGCGTGAAGGTCTGGTAAAAAATTGCAAACCTGTTTGTGGAGATCAGTAGTTCAAACCTCCCGCGCTTTCTGACGTCAGTCGACGAGTACTCGCTAAGCCTAGCAGCTCTGTAAACACGGAAGCAATCTGAAAATTAGGCGTGTTTTATCGCTAAAATTTTGTTGTTCAGGCAACTTCAGCCAAAGCGAAAGCCTCGTGCGCCTTTAGTTTGATGTGAGCGTGAGCCACAGAGCAGCGGCAACGACAAATCGGTGATGAAGCGAGAGGGCCCGCTTCGGCGGGCGCCGCCATGTTGTCCCAACGTAAAGCGGCTTAGGGGCGCAAGGGGCGCACGCTATTTCGCCGATTTAGCGTTAGCGTCGCCCGCTCACCCAAGGGCCGATAGCGTTCTGCGCATGCGCAGTAGCATCCCGCTATTCCCCTATGACCCAAAGCGATAGGGTGACGCTATACTAAAACTCTCTAATGTGTGCGGCGAGTACGCCGAGACCGCCGCCGCAACGCATTTCACCGTCCATTGTGAGGGCGTTGCTGGGGCTAGAGGACCACAGGCCAGGCTTGGGTACTTTAGAAGACAGCCTTTATTGCTGCCAACACATATTTGCAATAATTACACTGGGCCTGAGCATTGCAGCTGAGCTCGAGAAGGGCTAGGCAAGCGCACCGCATGGCGGGCAGGCTACTACACAACACTACGCAACTCGTAGGTCGTCTCCCTTGCTCCGAGCGGCAGCGGGGAAGGCGTCGTCACTGGGATGGTGGCGCCATCTGTGAGGTAGTCGGCGAACTGGGTGCTTGAGAGCGTGGCCGCCGCGATCTGCTCCAGCGGCGCGCCGTTGCTCCGGCCGTCCCATTCGGCGCCTCGCCCAGCAGAAGAGTGTAATGCTGCTAGTTCCCTAAAACGCCGCGAGGTGGCGGTCTTAGCCTAAGCATCGAGCGGCGCTCGCCCGGCCGGCACTGCCTGCACTTTCAGCCGATGCACCAGCTTTGTTGGCGCGCTTCTACGCTGAATGACTAGGAATACGCAGGCAGGTTTTTTATGACTCTTTCCTGAAGTGACAAAGAAGTTGAGGTACATTGTTAAACAGTTGCGAATTTCTTCAGCATGCAGCTTTTGTGGTAATTTAAGAGTTGATGGGGGCAATACATGCTTTCACGTCGCGACATGTCGTCTAAATTGCATGCCATCGCGCTGAGTTTTTTCTTCGCATTCTTGAAAGTGATGCCTCGCGAGTTCCCACTCGTTCACCTACTCCACCCATGAAGTGCAACCAAAAAGCGACCACTTTGCTTTCTGTTAAGGCTATAATAACTGAGTGGCAACAATGCCATGATTTGAAAATTTTGCAATACATTGCAGAATGTCTAGGTCGGGACCATGGTCGGGATACTTATATGGGCATTTTCTATTTCACTGCAGCGGCCGCCATCAGGCATCACAAATGCCTGATGCCTGAGCTCTCATTTCGTGGTGAGAGCTGTTGAAGAACGTAGAAGGTGCAGCTCCTGGCCTGCCCTCCACCAGTCGGATTGGTCTAGTCCGTTGCTTACTAATTAGCCTACAGTCAAGGGGGGGATTAACCTACCCAAAATCAGAGTTCGTCAGTGTTCAGCAGCAGCTGGCTGCAGCTATTACTTTCGAGTATCCGGCAGTGCTCCCTTTTTGTTTGCAAAGCAAGGGAGGACCACGCCGCAAGTACAGTATCTGTGGTGTTCGATAATTTCGTGAGGCCACTCTTACCTAACGTAGGAGCTACTGTCACAGACAGGGCAGCATATACCGCAAAAAAAAAAGCTAGCCATCAAGCCGCTCCACAGGAAAGTGCTGCATGTTTAGAATGAACACTATGCGAGAAACATTATAGATCTGGTTTAATCTGCGTAAATAAAGCATTGCGTATCCTATGGATTTCCAAATAATTTTATTTGTCCTCCTTTTTGCTTGCAGCGCGCGAGAAAAAAAATGTAAATGCTCCTCGGTTCAGGCTATATGCGCCAAAAAACCTTATGCATTGCAGGCTGTTGTGCAAGGCCCTGCCCAACATTCGACAGGGAAAAAGGAATTGAGTGATATCTACAAGCGCCGAAAGCAAACGGTTATTGGATGCATTAAAGTTCACATCAAATACCATTGCTACACAGGAAAACCGACAGAACTCTATTCTCTATATATAATTTAAAGCTCTAAACTAATGTTTACAGGGATAGCAAAATTAATATAGACTGCTGGGCTCAAATGTAAAGTAATTCATGTTTGGTGCCATATACAACTGCACAAATAAAAAACGCTCTTATGACGATCTGCTTCATCTCGGTCCTAAGTCTGCTTCCGAATTTAGGAAGATATTATACCAGCAAGCTACCTTGTTCTTTGCCGGCGCTCCTGTGCGGTAATTTTCTAGCGCGCATCGCACACAGGCCTGCGACTACTGCGTTTTCGCGGTCTACGCACGACCGCCTCAGGGAAAGCGAGCATGGGGTAAGCGCGCCACCGTGCGGCGAGAGGAGCGGTCGCACCGCTCTCTCAAATTACGCTCTCTCCGTGCGAATGGGATGGCCGGAGCAAAAGCGCGCTGCGATCGCGGAGGCCACGTTGAGAGGAGCTGGTAACTCGCACCATCTCTACGGCGCTACTGTGCTAACTCACCTTCGCTCCGCAACTCGGCGGTGTTTTTTGTACTTGGCGCCAAGTAGCAGACGACACTGTTTTTTTTTGTCATACTTTTTTCTTTATTCTTCAATGTCGTCATTCTATTGTGCTGTTAAGCATTTTCGCACCACCCCGATTCACACGTCACGGGTACGCGCCCCGCTCATGGCGGATTGGCGAATGTCGAGAATCGGGCCCCTGCTCGATGCACCATCCAGCCCCCCAGTGGAGATCAGTGGATCCTTTCTAGCCCGACCAGTTGTGTTGATAAGCTTGGTCGCTTTTTGGTGAAAACAAGAATACCGACTGTTGCGTAAATCAGAGAAAATCGGAAAAAATTATTTCGGCATAACTGCGCGTTTGTTCGGGTTCAAATTTCGGACAGAGGTTGCATTTGGTGGTCAGTTTTGCTTTATACTACATTTAGGTGGGGTACTTGCCTGATTCGGTCAGAATTATTTGGAAATCCCCATTGTTTGCGGCGACGGAAAACCAAAACCGAAAGGCTTCACAGCACTGGTACCCGTGACGCCATCTCGCACTTACCAGAGAAACGAGACCTCTACCGGGGCACTCTATGTACCGGGGAGGGCGGCGTAGGACTTGGACTTGCATAGCCAAGTGACGGCCGTGGCCTTCTGATTGCTGTACGACCGCTGCCCGCGCGCTTCAAATCCAACGAAGGAGCGTGCTACCGCATGGGAACAGGCCCCCGCGTGAGTGACACTTGGCTGCTTGCCAGTTTAGGGGGCAATTTCCTCACTGGCGTCCCAGAACCCTCCTCGCAGCGCCGCCCCTCCTCCTCCGCTATCCTCCTCCTCCTCTTTTTTTCTTTCACGGCTGTTGCGCTCTTCGGTCTATTCCTCCGGCGAGTCTGCCTCCGCGCACCGCGAATCTGCGCGTCTTCTGGACCGCGCTGTCTGTGTTTTTTTAATATTTTTCATGCTTTATAGTTTAATTTCTTTATTATTTTGTTTCTTTTCATATTTGCATTTTTTTATTTGTTTTATTTCACTCACGAAACCCGTGCGTTCACTAGATCTGCCTTTATTCTTGCTCAAACCGTGTTCGTGACGGAATGGCAGCGACTACCCTTGAAGTGCCAAACGCCCTGGTTCGATTCCCAGTCTCAATAAAGTTTTTTTTTTCTTCGCCGGAACTCGAACACACTTGCTAGCATTCCCTGCTCACGACAGTATGAGGCATTAAAGGATTTCGCCTTAATAAAGCGATTCTGCTCGTATTTTCTTTCACAGCTGTTCTGCTCTTGGCGAGCTTCTAGGACGGCCGGCTCGCGATTTTCGCGTTGCCCTTCGAGCCATTTGTGTGGCCGGCACGTTCCTCGCTTAAAGGGCGTTAAAGGGCGATTCACACGACGGTCCGTTCGCCCGCGGCCCGCGCACTACCTGGTCTCCTTCCGTGATATTCTCTCGTATTACCGAGACAAAGGAAGGGAATACGCACCCCCTGCTCCGTCCCTCACCATAGCGCAGGCTGCACATTGGCGACAACTACAAACCCGGACTGCTCAATACCCAATACTGCTGCATGCCCGATACCCAGACCAATTCTCGTCATCATGCAAACTTTTGCGGCAAACCAGGCGCCCCTACGATTTACATCATTGGCAATAAACGTTTCCACCACCACCTACGTGCTCATGCGTCAGCACATTGAGAGGCGCGCTGACCAGGCCGCGGTCCAGAAGACGCGCAGATTCGCGGCGGCGGTGCGCGGAGGCAGACTCGCCGGAGGAATAGACCGAAGAGCGCAACAGCCGTGAAAGAAAAAGAGGAGAAGGGAGAAAAACAGGAGGAAGAGGGGCGACGCTGCGAGGAGGGTTCTGAGACGCCAGCGAGAAAATTGCCGCTACTTCCAGTTACTGCTTCGTACTGCGTTGTATTCGTGCTGTCTCCAACTGCTCGGCCCGGGTCACAATTAGTAGCAGCTGGGAAAAATGCTTATCTCAACTCCTGCAAGGGTGGGAAGTGACCTTCGCTTTCAATTACTGCGGTGACCCATCTTGACATGCAGTACCCGTCGCCACTTTTGGCTACGTTTTTTTTTTTTTTCTCAGGGCGGAGATTATAAGCCTCCCTGGCAGTGGCATAGCCAGAAATTTTGTTTGGGGTGGGGCTCGTGTTGCAGTGGGGCCTCCTCATAGAATTTGCGGAGGTATCAAACGCAAAAATAATAACTGCATTGCCATTGAGAATGCCATTGTGCATTAGATAAAGCTCACTGTCTAGAACAGTGAAATATGTATTCTTTAAAATAAAAGAATGTATATTTGTATGTCTTAAAAATCGTGTTAACTGATACCAATGCTTCCATGTTTTTGCATATTTACTAAGTAAACAAAATATCACGCGAAGTCTACAACTACATCAGTCCGAAACCAGCAAAGCTGTGCATGCCACTGATATGAAAAACATAAAGGCCATGAAATGAGCTAGTAACTAAGACAAATATTTTAATGAATCTTTGTCACTCAAGTGTGCACGTGTCTGCTTTCGATTCAGCAGTGAACAATGCTGCCATGCATGGCCACACCTCACCTTAGAGTTCAACCTGCCTTTTATTGCAGCTCTTGTCGCTTAATGTTGCAATCTGCCTCCATTGTGTATGTTTTGGAAGCTGGCAGTGTAAACAGTGCCTTCTGCTGCAGCAGTGAGGATTAAAAAAATTCTGCAGTATTTTTTTGTTGGTGTTGAATACCATATTTATCGTCATTGCATGTTTTCGTGCGGCTGGCCATGCAAGGAATGCTTTCTCATACAGTGAGCTACTAATTCCCAAAACAATTGGATAAATTACATATTCTTTACAGCTCCATTTAAAAGGACTATACTTAAAGCTAGGGAAGAATACAGTGCAAACTTAAACACCCAATTGTCTAGCCCAGTTAGTCAAAAAGCTTTCTGCTTTGACTTGAGTCCACTTCGGCTGCACTCTACCAAAGAATCCAAAGAATTTGCCTGCCAGTGTTTTAAATGGGTTTGTAGAGCAGCAGCTGGTCAATTTTTCTACCCATACTGCAGTTCTCACCGATGCCTTCCAGCAAAACGGAAAGAAAGCTATTGGCATGTATTCGAGGGCTCTTGATTGCAGTTATTCATTGCTGAGCTTCTAGTTATTGTGTTGGCCTTTCTCAAAATCCCTGGCATTGTTTCTGTGGTTATTATACTTGCTGTCAGGGGTTCTGTCTTGACAGTGCTCGAAGGCTTGAGGAACTCTCATGTGAACCGTTCTTTGTTTTTCAATGGACACTTGGACATTGTGGCATTGCTTTTGATGGGATGGCTGTTTTTTAGCAAAGTCTGCCCTTTGTGGACCTGTGGTCCTGTTTATTCCAAATGCTGTGCACTTGACGATAGCACACTTTCATTTCCTTCATCTGCACTCCTTGAGTCATGAGAGTTCTTCTTGCTACAGTGGATTTTCAGCATCTGGCATTCCTTTTTAGTTTCCCCTTGTGCAGTTCGCTATTAAATCTTTATATGTGCTGATCAGAGCGCTCTCTATGAAATCTCTGTTAGACACGTGAAATTGAATCACTTGATCACTTTCTCCTCTCCTGCTGGCAGTTTGCTTCTCTGCGAAGAGCTTATTTAGAGACCTTCCTCACATGATTAGGGCTCCCGCTTTCTATTCTGGTTCTCTTCTCCTTTGGGGCAAGCACCGAGGGACATATCCTAAAGGGACATATCCTCTCATCAGGCAGGTTCCTCTGCTATAATTTTCAAAATGATTTCCTTTTAACCAATGACTGTCTAACTTAATTACGTAACTGTGTCCCTCCTCCCACCTGTTTGAACTTTCGGTGCACCCTGGCCAAACTCCCAGTGTGGGTATGTGCCACGCCAAAGAGGCCAACAACAACAGCAAACAAAAATCGAAGTGTTGACCTCTGACCTCTATCTAGGTTCTCTTCTGTGCTGAAACATCTTACGTGTAGACATTGCAAAGGGTGGAACTCAGTGCACTCTGTCTTCTCTGCGAGACAACCTATCTCTCTGGAAACTGATAGCTAGCTGTCAGAGCACATGTTAAACCTCTGTTCATGCCTTACTGTCTTTGACATTGTGTGTGTGCTGTGCAATTCATGGCACTGGGCATTATGGGGTTAAGCCATTCAAGTGTCGGCAGTTGCTTGACTCCTCAAGCTTGTCTTTCTTTATGAAGTAAGATGTTCACCCTTTCCTACATGAACTTCCTGAAATATCCCGTAAGGCTCAAAAATCTGCAGACAAACCTTACATGGTTCTTGCCTCGATTATATGGATTTTGTTTGACCTCTTCAGGCTGGAAGCAGTTTTTGACAATGTTGAATGCCAAATAGTCAAGCTCATAGCTTCCAGAAGTGCACTTGGATAGCACTGTAATATTCTGGCAGGCTGTAACACACCCAGGGCTTGCTTCAGTTGAGACATGGCTATTTTAGCCACTGCCAGGAACCAGCAAGTCATCCATATAGCATAGCACAGCTGTATTGCGCAGAGATCTCAATACTGTTCATCATTTGCTCAATTACGGCAGAGTTCTTTCTAAGCTCAAACACCATTTATTCTAACCGTTCCATTTTGTCAGGTGTAATGATTTTAGTTTTCACCTTTGATTCATCACTGAATAGAATCTGGGGTTTGCCATTTTCACAATGCATAAAGCTACAGTTTCACTCTTGCAAGTTGCTGCAGCTAGTAATCAGTGTTTTGCCATGAAAAGTATTCAGGCACTTTGATTCTCTTGAGTTGTAAATACACCATGAGATGGTTCCCACCTTTCTTTTTTTTTTTTGCCAAAGTGTGCAGCAATATTTATGTTGTAACACCACCTGCCTTCTGTTATACAATGTCTTAGCTTGCTTATCTCTATATAACTATCTTGTGTGGTTTGGAGATCACCAGAATACTTACAGATTTCTCTCTGATGGTCATTTTGATTTGTTTGGAGCACTCCATCTCTCCTGGTGCTAACAAGGGTTTGAATTTTAAAGGTGCGGCCCATACATGAATAAAAAAACATATAATCGTATTTTTTGTTCAGTTATCTAATTACTCCAAAACAGGCCTTGTGCCCACACATGGGTGCAGCCTTTACACAAAATTGTATGGTACTCCTCCACTAGTGAAAACCCTTGTGATGTTTAGCATGTTTTGATTGCTGTGTTCCTGTTGCATTGCACTTCTGACCAGGGGTAAGTCTTCACGAATTATGAATCTTTTTACATAGCAAACACACTATTCACCTGTGTCTGATGACTGCCTTTGTTGTTCACCAGTGGTGTTTCAGTCTGCACTAAATGTTAATCAGCATTCCCTTGTCTCGCCTGCTTGGCACAACCACATCTCCTCCCTTTTCACTAGGTTCTGCTTTCACCTAGAGTTCCTGTATATGCTCCCGCAGGGAGCAGAGTTGCGCGAAGGTCCGCCATCATGTTCCAAGCTGTGCAGGAAAGCCACTTCTCATACGTACAGGGGCTGCGTAGCTCGCTGTGTAGGGCGCTTGGGCTTTTTTTCTTTCTCCTTTAAATAGATTGACTTGATGACAAGTTTCTAAACGTAACGCTGAAAACTAATCTGTGATTTTCCGAGGGCGTGCATACAGCATGGAAAAGAAATCGCCAAAGGTTAACAGCAAATCGTAATCATGACAAACTGACGAAAAAAGACTGGAAACAGCCTGCGAATTTTTTTCCCTTCTGGAACCAGCAATTTCAGAAGAACAAGCAGTTCCGTTCCAGATGAGGCAGCGTCTGTCCCATCCTGTCTTCCTGCGTGCACGTCTTAAGAACAAAAAGAGTATAGCGATGAATTGCTTTTTTCACAACAAGCACCGCCGCATGCTTGTTGTGAATCGGCGAATCGAAATTCGACCGCCGCGACTGGGATCGAACCTGCGTCATTCGGGTCAGCAGCCGAGAGCTGTAACCACTAAGCCACGCAGCGGCTGCATAGGCAAATTAAATGTTTATGCAGGTGAGACTGGCATCGAAATGTAGCAAAACTTTGCATGGAATTTGGTTCTTGAACATTCATTGTCCCTTATATTTCACCTCGAACAATCACTACAGAAGGCTTGAAGCAACAGCAGAGTAAGCAGAGCCTGCCCTAGTGAAGGGCCGAAAAGTTGCAGATGCAGACTGAAAATTCTGTACAATTTTAATGCAGTGATATGCTACAAATACTGCTTCGAGGGACAGGTATAGGCTCAAACTAGTATCCATAAAAGGACACTAAGTGAAAGATATAGACAAACAAGATTTTCGTTGCCTGTTCCTTATTTGATAATGTGTGTAAGTTAGGAAAAAAACTAATGATTTGTTCAAGGTAAACAAATGTCGACACATGAAAAATGTTTTTACCAATGCAATTCTGATTTCGCTGTTGAAACAGGCAAATGTTGGTTGTGATGGCGCTGGTAAATCTTGGAACATGTTAGAAATTTTCATTTATTTATCAATACTGTAAGCCTTTCACAGCCGCAAACAGGAGAGGTTTATCCTCAAGAGCCACTTGAGGCGCCGACGCACTTCGGCTGCCGACCTTCCACATGGCACTGCGTAAAACGCTTTGCCGTTTCCCGTGCGGTTGCTGCAGTTTGGCGCACTGCACCCAGTGATAGCTGACGACTGCGCCCGTCACTGCCACTGCAGAACACCAAACTTGACGTCACAGGTGTGCACGGAAAACAAATGAATGTAGCCGACAGCGCGAGCTCACATGACGCGTCGAGCAGACAAAGGTTCGCTCGGCGCTGCACCTGTGAAGTCAGCTTCTCCGCAGAGTGTTGAACACACGATGTCACGAAAATCATGTGACCGCCTCTCGGCGAATGGCGTTCGGAGCGGCGAGGGAAAACAGACGCGCAACTCTGCTACCTTTGGTAGCATATACAGGAACTTTACTTTCACCCAGTGTGCAGTTCCTTTGGGCAGCATGAGTGTCTTCTTAGCACAAAATGGCAGTGATAGTGATGATAGTGATAGTGATAGTTAAGTTGCTTTTGCAATTTCCGGGCTTAACCAAGCTGAGCCTCTGCCAGTTTTTATGTCTGTCTGCTGTTTCAGTGGAGCGAACTGTGCAAGTATTATAATATAAGTAATTTTTATAAGCAGTCTTTATAAATTTGGCCGGGTCATTGTGGATTATTCTATTTCTCTGTACCATATGTGCTTGCTTGCAGGTGTAGTGATCAGACAGTTCCTTGCCGTGGGTGCATACTTCCTGCAACTGGCGGGGGGGGGGACCAAGTGCTTGGAGGTGAAGTGTGAGTTTCATTTATTATTGAATAAGATCTGAAACTGTTGCTGCTTGAAGCAAGGTTGATGATGGTAGCAACCAGTGCACTTCATCAGATACAGTGTCCTCAGCAATGATATACTGCACATTGTCACAGCTGACAGCCATGGCATCCTGGTGGTTTGATGAGAAAACCTGCAGTGTTCACTCGTATCACTGAGCTCCAGTGTGTTCTCAGTTGTGGAGGCAGCTGCTGTGGTGAGTTTGCTGCTGTCTTAGATGAGTGTGTATCATACCAGAAAAAGGTTGATTCGTAACAGTTTGGAGTAAAGGTGCCAAGCACACGCATTTTTCTTGCTGGTTGCTCAAAGTGGGATTTGGTGGCACTTCCAGCATCAGTCATAACGCCTTGAGTGAGATAATTAAGGTGGAGTGAGATTGAAAATGGTTTTCAAAAGTTGGCTGTACAGCTCTTATAACAAAAGCTATGGCTACTAAATTGGTAAGGAATCTAAGAGATAGCCGCAGCATGCATTGGAGCTGAAAACTAGATTGAAATTTTGTCTGGTATTTCTAATGTTTTCTGCTAATGTACGTTTGTCTTAAAATCCATCTGTAGAGTGTTGACATTTTGTACGAGAGTAGAAACCAATGACCTATACAACTGATACTAAAATTATGCGCTTTGAAGAAAAACTAAGCTTAATATGTTTTTTTTCTTTGTCAGTGCAATAAAATTGCATTCTATCACGTACATGGCTCAGTAGTGTACAGGTCAGAACGAAAAACCACCCTAAAAATACTCGATGCAGTATACCACCTGGATCTGCGGCTGTCTGCTGGTGCTTTCTGTGCAAGCCCAATTGCCAGTTTGCATGTTCAGGCGTACTGATGGTCACTTGAACAACGCTGGAAGTTTACAATTAGGGCATACGCCAGGAAGGCATTATCTCTTCTGACCATCCATGCAACATGCTATTGCAAAACCCAACCAATACACTGCTGTTCTCAAACTGACCGTGGGAAACACCATCTTTGCCCATTAGAGTCACCACACTTTTCCAAGACATGAACATACCAGTCTCCAATATTCTGGTGACTTCTTCTAACGACAAAATTGTTCCCTGGGAAGTGCATTCGGCTGACTGTGACACATCTTTTCATGAGGTTGGCAAACATGGGTCGCCAATTGGCATAAAAGAGCACTTCATGTCCCTACAAGAAAAGTATCAGTGCATAGTATTCTACACAGATGCCTTCAAGACTTCTTCATTTGTATGTGCGGCTCACAGCTGTCAGTTCTCCGAAACGAAAATTGTGAATAGACACACAAGCATATTTACTGCAGAATGTCTTGGTATCCTGTTAGCTGTTAGATCCATCCTACAAGAGAAAATTTCAACCTCTTTTATTTACTCAGTCTCCTTAAGTGTGGTTATGGCCCTGTCCTCTGGGAAACCCTATCAAAACCCTGTTATGAATTCCCTCTTGAAATTCCTTATATCTGCATGCACATTGAAGCTTAAAATCAGAGTATGCTGGGTGCCAGGTTACTGGGCAATGGTGGGCAGGGTGGGTTACTGGGATGGCAGTGAGGAAGCTGATAGACTTGCTGTGTCAGCTGCCGAGCAGATTGTGATCACTGTAAACCGATTTCCGTACCAGGACCTCGGGCCACATTTTAATACTGCACTCCGCAGAGAGTGGCAGCAGGATTGGCACGAAGAAACAGAGAACAAACTGCATGCAGTAAAACAAGAATTGGAAGGCATGCCACAGAAAAACAAAATAGATTCAAAGAAGGTGCTCTCTGCAGAGTGAGAATAGGAGACCCATGCATCACATAGTCGCATCTTTTAAAGGATACTCCAGCCCTACAATGCGCAAAATTCGGAGCCCAGATCTCAGTTGTTCATACACGAATCATGTGCCTGAGATTAGAGACAGAACAATGACAGCACATGCGAATGGGCCCTTCTTTACTTTCAGGTGACGATTGCATGTTTTGTTTGGAGAGTGTTTTGTAAATATTTAATTCATGTAGGCTTTTTATGAGAGATCTCTTATTCCAGGTGACCCCAGCTCTTTCTCACCGCTGAGGAGAAGGCTGAGCTTGGTGTTACCTGCCAGGTGCCTTGTCCTTCTTGCTCGAGCAAGGACTGTGGTTGAGGCTGCTTGGCTTCATCTTTAATGTGTAACAACTCATACTGCAATTTTTAGGTGCTATACACCACTTCAGGCCATTTCACCTGACTTATACACCTTCACGACTCACTATAATCATGCACATACTCTCTACTCTTAGGCCCTATACACCCGGTGTTGGGCCAAGCTGACTGAAAACCTTGCGTTTGGTGCTCTTTGGCCTTAGATGCCCTTGTGCGAGAAAAAATGAGCATCGTCATCAGATATGACTCGCATAATGCCAGACCACTCCTCCTCCGCTTCGAAGAAAAATGCCAAGAAATAAACATACTAGGCGCACTTCCCGGTGTTTCATGGAGACCCGATCCATTGCCACCTTGGTACACGTTTCCTAATGTATGCAATTTCGCACTTACACACTTTCAGAAAAGGCGAACCTACAGGAATGTGCACAGCAAGAGATTTCTGCCGTAAGAGAAAAATACGAGAATTACACCGATTTCTACACAGACGGTTCTGAAACAGCACTCTATGTAGGGAGTTCGATAATACAAGGGAAGTGGAAGGAAGTAGTCAGGCTGCCCCATTGTGCTTCAATTTTTACAGCAGAATGCTTCACCATTGCTGTAGCTGTAGATCAAATAATGAAGAAAAACATAAAGAACAGTGTTAGCTACTCTGACTCCCTCAGCCTAATTGCAGCAATAAACCCCAGAAATGCAGTCGAACCCTTAATAGGAAACATAATGTGATAAAAGGTGAGACACAAGGATGCACAATAAAGTTCTGCTGGGTTCCTAGTCGTGTGGGAATCAGCGGGAACAAGAGCGCTGATGCTTGTGCTGCACTCGCCCGCAATGGTGAAGTAAAACTAGTAAACATACCACATAAAAACTGCATGAAGTCTGTTCAAAATAAACTGAAAAGAAAATGGCAGGCCTCATGGCACAATGGAGTTAACAACAAGCTGCACTTCATAAAGCCATGTCCTGGGTGAATGGAAGACATGCAGGCACCAAGAACGATTTACAGAAGTAATTTTATGTCATCTCCACAATGGACATACAAACATTACACATAATTTCTTACTAACGAAACAAGACAAACCTCTTTGTGAAAGATGGGGAGATGAGCTCATAGTAAACCATATTTTATTCTCTTGTTCAAAACTAAAAAAAAATGAGAAAGAAGCACCTTACTAAGTTTTATAATGAATGCATTCCTTTACACCCTGGGCTATTCTTAGGTTAAAATGCCATTGTTAACACGTCTTGTGTTTTAAGCTTTTTAAAAGAAGCAGGTGTTCTTGAGAAACTGTAAATTTTAATCCACTGCTACGCTTATTATGATGCATTTCAGCCATGTTCTCATCCCTGAGAAGAAGGCTGAGGTGTTTATTAGATTGGTTGGGAACTTCAATTTCCTTGCCTAGACAAGGAGCACTGGTGAGGTTACCTGGCCTTCATTAAAGCTTTTACTAGCTGGTATTTATAAAATTTCTTTCCTCTCTCATTACGAGGTAAAGCAAACAAACTTTTTCGACCCTCTACACCACTGTTTTTTCAAATATTAGCTAAAATCTGCAGAGAAGAGTTTTCCTATATCTTCAGCTTGGCGCATGATAGTGTTAGCTGCTTATGCGCCATTAAACCCAACAAAACACAACACTTAGTATCTATACACCTGGCGTTGTCCTGAGCTGACTGAAAACCTTGCGTTTGGCGTTCTTAGTAGATGCCCTTCTGTCAAAAAAAGAGAGCATCGTCATCGGATATGACTCGCATAATGTCATTTGGTGTACACATGATCGCTGGGTAAATAATGTGTGTGTCACAGATTTCCTTGGTTATTGTAGAAGCTATGGGCACAGGCAATAGTTTCTACAGGTGTACTGTTCTCACGGGCTTACAAGCCAACCACGCAGGCATGCAATCCATGGCCTCATGCTTGTAGCCTCGACTGAGCTGTGAACAACTTGTGTGATGTTGGCTGTCAGTATGACAGAGCTCAGAATAGGAAGAGAGATGGGGCCTTCAGTGGTGTCTTTTGGATATTCATTTTACAGAGCTTGTTTTGTGACACACGTGCTCATTCTTCTGTCTCACTATGAAAAATTGTTATAGACTTGTCTTATAGTCTTCCAGAATTAGTCAGAAGAATGTGCATAGTGCCACAAAACAAGCTCTTTAAAATGAGTGGTACAAAAGACAGCACTGGAGTCCCTATCTCTCTACCTATTTTGAGATCTGCCATTCTGACAGCCGACATCTCACAAGTTGTTCGTAGCTGAGGGGGGAATACAAGTGTCAGGCACTGGCTTGCATGCCTATGTGGTTGGCTTGTGAAGACATGAGAATAGCACACCTGTGCAGACCTCTGCGCTGCACTTGTAGCTTCCACTTTTCTGCAAACAACTTGCTGTGATGCGATGCACTGCCAGCGGGATGCATGAACTAATCTGCCTAAGCCACCTACATTGACTGGACTTGTTTTGGACTGTTTCATCATCTGACAGAACGTTAGGTGGAGGCTAAGTGCAGCCTTGCTATTTCTCAGACTTCTCCCTTCGTTGCTTTTTTGTGAAGTCTTTCGCAAATTATTGACCTCTTATGAACGCTTTGGCAAGGCATCACTAGGCAGCCTGCGAAGTGCCATCACTGTAGAAGCAGCACTGTCAACTTGTGCAAGAACAAGTTACAGCAGACAGGAAACCGTGCACTGCAAACTTCTGTTATGAGTCTGGATAGACTGTTGCAATGGGCCCCACCAATTTTTGTCACTTGGAGAGTAAAATAGCAAATGGAAACTTACTTTAGGGAAGTACTGTTGTTGCTGGCTGCTTTGTTATATTAATTAGAATTTGTCTGTGTTGACAGTCTACTTCACAACGCGTTTATCGCTTAACTCATACTGGTGTGGCTGCTAGTGTGCAGTCTTGGTGTACTCTGGATTGGTGACAGTGTGCAAACATTGCCAGCTACACTTTCATTTCCAGACTCAACAGCAGGCCTTCGAAAGCTGAGTTGAAGGCAACATTTCATTTGTTGGCAACTTGAATTTTGTTTATTCACTAACATCAGTTTAGGGAAAGCGTAGTCCATTTTGGCATCTCTAGCTATGCGACATGAAGCATTCACCTGCAGCATAACTGGCCTCACTTCATAAAGCATTGTAGCGTCCCATTAACATGCTTAAACAGGACTGGCACCACTTTTGAACAAATTCACTACAGGATGTTATCTCACATCTAAAGGCCCAAAAGATGAGAACAGTAGACAAGAGTGAACAACCTCTCGAGAGTACTATTGTTAAAAATGACACCATCAGTGAAAGCAGATGCACGTAGCTTCTTATGGCAGCTTGTTAGAGTCTTCATTAATATTTATGAAAGGTTTATGGTTATATTTGCATGTTCCTGTCATGAAAACTGTAAAAGAAAAATCTTGGTTGCCAGACGTTGAGCGCTTTATTCAAAATTCACGTCTGCATCCTAACAGAATGAAAGTGTTATTTTTGTATTTCTATTGACCATAGACAGGAATTGATTATTGGAAATCTGTGACATGGAAAATTATAATATGCTGTCGGCACACCTAATCCGTGAGAATGTCTGTGTTGGGTATCTCTTTAGCCTCTTCTTGGCCATGGTTAAGCCATTGTGCTGAGAAAAGGCAATTTATTTCTTTGGAATACCCTTCAGTTGGCAGCAGCAGTTGCGGCATCTGGACATCGACTGAGCCTGCCACGCAGGTGTTTCCGGCATAACCTGAGCAGCACAGCACACCACAGGCATCAAGGCAAGCCCTGGCAAGACGAGCACATCTGGTGACCACACGAGACCACGGCACGAGTACGAAGGCAACAAATCTGACTGTGCTGGCGTGGCCCCCTGGAATGGCGATATAAAAGCGCTACTTTGAGCGGCCCCCACCTTCAGTTGCCAGCAGCAGTTGCGACATCCGCACATCGACTGAGCCTACTCTCTTACCACGCAGGTTGGTGGCCAGCACTTATGTGAATCATAGCATTTGAATTTTTTTATGCCATAACTGTTGCTGCTGCTGCTGTAGTGCTATGTAGTGTCCAGCTGCTTGGCTTTTTTTTGACAGCTAACATACAGGTCGCAAGATTCTTTTCCTGTTTTTTTTTGTCTTCTGTGATGTTGTGTGATCAGAACGTTTTACCTCAGAGATGTCTAAGGAATTAAATAAGCTGTTCGAGGACTTCAAGCATGACCTTAAACAGGAGTTCTGTGTCTTGCTTAAAACCCTGGAGTGAGATCTCTGAAAGGACACTAGGGAAATTAAATCTAGTTTTACTTTCATAAACCAGGATTAAGAGGAAATGAAGAGTCAGTAAGTCGAGTTGAAGCGAAGCGAAAACATGGAACTCAAAGAAAACTATCAGAGTTGCAGGAAGAGCGTGATGTCCTTCTTGTGAACATGAGGGACGATGAAGTTAGGCTTGTTCAGAATGAACAGTACTTCAGGCCCTTTAGTATAAAGTAAAAGGTGTCCCGGAAACTCAAAGTGAAAATGTACTGGAAATAACAAAAAAAAAAACTGGCACAATCATTGGCTTGCCTTTCATGGACAGTTGCATCGAGGAGGGCCACCGTATTCCAACTCAAGATGAAAACAGGCCACCAAACATTGTCATTCATTTCGCACAAAGGTCAAAATGTGACTGCTTTCTTGAAAAGGCAAAAAAAATGCAACATAAAGTCTTAAGGACTTGGGATTGAGGAGGAGGAAACTGTTTACATAAACGAGCATCTGTGTCCAACCTTGAAGCACCTCTTTGGTAAAGTGAGTGCTAAGAAGAAGGAATGTGTTTGAAAATACATCTGGATGAGGAATGGAAATACCTTTCTACATAAATCTGTAACAAAAGACTTCCTTCATGTAACACACTTTGATGACCTAGGTAAAACTGTATAAACATGTTTGTTTTGCCTCCTAGGAAAGCGAAAGGAAAAACTAAACATGGGCCATAACCCATGTGTTGTTAACAGACTAGTAACAAACAAGACTCATTTGTCGTTTTTCCATCTTCATGTTTGTACCCTCAATAACAAAGATGGTGGGGCAATACTTCTTGAAAATATGGGTGTCCCTTTTGATGGGATTATGCTCACAGAAATACGCTACACAAAAGAATCGTGCATGCTCCATCCCTCTAGCCAGTGGTGTAAATCGTGGGGTGGGACTGGGGGTCCTTGCCTCCCGTTTGCTTAGTGGGGGGGTACACAGCATGCGAGCGTCCCTCCCATGAGATTCTTCCCGAGGCTACTCAGTCGGCATAAAATGATATGAGCAGCACGCGCAACAGGGGAAAGCTGGGGGAGTGAGGAGGCCTCATCCCTTCCACAGAATGGCTCAGCTGAATCAGATGTTCAAGAAACAGTGCTGTCATAATTACAATCTGCCAATAATCGGAGGGCATGTCATGACTCCGTGTCATAGTTTTTAATTTAACTTCAGGCCTCTGCTTTTCTTCTATCGAGCCAATCTGTGATTGTGACAGAGATGTCATTTGTGTTTGAGGGTCGGCACCCTATAAACCCTCGAAGCTTTCTTCGGGGTCTTTCTCTTGTTCGGGCCAGGTGAACGTCTTGACAGTGCGCAAGACAGCTGCAGACAGGTGCGACTCTCGCCTTGTTGGCATGCATAAAACAACTTCATATCAACTGGCCATATTTACTGAAAAATGAGGGAATGAGTTGAACACATTGAACAGTGTCCACCGCCGTCACTTTCAGTTTCTTAAAACTGCTGGTCCCATTAGAAAATTGCAAATGTCCCTTCCATCATCTGGGGCTCACACCTCCTATGAAGTAAAAATAAAGTAAGATGGAGGCTGTGATTATCGACCAAGAAAGTGTTGCTGGTTAAATGCTGTAGAAATAGCACAACCACTGAAATGAAATGCCTAAATGGCACCACGCATGCTTTAAATTGCAGAAAGCTACAAAACGTATCTTATACTCGGTGGTAGAGGTCTGCACAGGCCAGTATTTAGATTGGGCCCGGCCCTACTTGCCTCTACTTCGGTCCGTCCTATAGAGGTGATGGTGCCTGAAAAAAAAAAAAAAACCCTGAAGAATGGGCAATAGAAGACTTTTTTTTCCCAGAACAAGAAAAAAAAGTGGAAAAATTTCAAACTGAGTTATCTGCTCAATCCCACCTCACTATGCTCTGTAAAAATTGCTTATCTGCACAATCCCACCTCACTATGCACTGTAAAAATTGCTTTAAATGGGCTGTCTAGGAATTTGCCAAGCATCTGCAGCTGTTCACATCGTGGCAGAGTCTATATAGCTACCAACTGCTGACGTCAATCGAATGTCAGCAACTCCGAATTTCCATATCGTCTGTGTCATATGAAATAACCTGATTGTAGTTGGGTAATGTTCATAGGAAGCTGCACATTATGCTTGCGAGTGAGTGCATAGAAAAACTTTGGTATTTGCACTTGAATCTCAACGTGTGAAAAGACGCACAAGCAAGCCTTCCCTTACTTGCAGGAGGGAGGAGCCACACTGATGCGATGCTTTGTGTCAATTGTTCTCTGTGAAATATGTCACAATCTTTTCCTGAAAATGCTTTGCAGTATGCTTGTATTGGTTGGAAAATATATTTCTTTACTTATTTCTGAGTTGCAAAGCAACTGGGCTAAATTTAGTGCATTTTCGTCTTGTTCCACAATTTCGTATTTTTATGAAAGAGAAAAAACCTGAAAGGACTGTTTCTTCCTGAGCATTCAAAATTTCCTGAAACTTTACTTCTCTAGTCCGAACCCCACTGTGGCTTGCTATCTATTTCTAAAGAGCATGGCCCACCCAGGTGCTCATTCGGCCGTGCCCGTGCAGGCTGGTTTGCTCTTCGTGACGAAGCTTTGTTCTTAAAAAAAATAAATAATAGAAATACAGCCAGCAGCAAACAGACATCTGAGTAACAGCTGAAATAGTTGCAGAAAGCAAGAAGCACAACCGCCGGTTCATACCAGCGATGAATGCCCACTCAAGCTGGGCACAGCTGGAAAAGTGGGTTATAAATAGAGCACTGCCTGCCATGCTTTTCAGAGGCTCGTGAGGCAACACTTTAGAGAGAAATTTTTAAAAACAATGGCTTCAGTGCAAGCGTAACCTGGTCCTCTCATAACCACGCTAGGATGCTTAGTGACCCAATGCACTATGAGCGCATTGTTGCAGACTTCGGATTTGATTCAGCTAGTGGCTCAGGGGAAGCAGCTCATAAACATGCATTTTTACTTCGAGGTGCACACGGCTTTTACATGGCGAGAGACTTCGTACAGCAGTGAGAAATATGGAGTCATATCATTTACAGATAAGAAGAGAGCTCCCCTTCGAGCAGGACTGGTAGCTTCATGAATTCCGAACTCTCTACAGATACCAAGATAGGGATTGGCAACTCCAAGGACCACATCTGCATGGGTTATGCAAAGGTTGACCGAGGACCCAAAGTGTTTTCAATTAGTCTGCTTTTTGTAGGTCAGGAACGCAGGTGATGATACCATTCTACTGAAGTGGAGAGCATCCACAGTAAATGCGGCACACCAAAGAACTGTGCACATGCATAGGCACTATGCACGGTTTGTAGCTGGACTGTAATGGCTTTTCGCTAGGGGACGTTTCGGAGCCTTCACTCGTCTACTGTACAATTTGCTCCTCTTTATCGGCCCCAGTCAGCTAGGCTTCTGCTGACGGCGGTGGCTTTGTCAGTACCTCAGGCACTTGATAGGTTAGGGAGGGGGCAAGATAAGTGAGGAGGGCGCATTGCGCTTCTTGTCAAAGAAAACATCCAGTATGAGAGCATTGAAGAATTTAGCACAGTGACATCTGATTATGAGGTTCTGAGCTTGTATTGTAAAGGATGCATTTTCTCTGTTATGTATAGACCACCATCGGGAGGCATGATGAAGTTCAATTCTTTCTTAGATAAATTCTTCGGCCGGATGCCAGAGGAAGCCCTGGACCTAATATTGGGTGGAGACATTAATGGGAACATGCTGGTACCAATTTACAAATTCAGTCACTGATTGCATCTTGTGGGCTTACCAACGTGATCACTAAGCTGACACGTGTTACACAATAGATTACTTCTTTATAAGATGTATTCATAACAAATTTAAATGTTGATCTGACAACTGCAGATACAGTTAACACTGTATAAGCAATCATTTCGGCATATTTCTATTGGTTGAAAAGGCTCGGCAAGACAACTTCTGCAAGTAATCATGCCGCCATGTATTGAACAGTTCTATAATGCAATCAGGCAACAAACATGGGCCACTATTCTTAGAACACTGCAGAAATGGCCTATAACCATTTCATCGACAATTTTAATCACACATATCACATACATTTTGCTTTCAAGAAAATAAAGAGGCCATGCGGCGCACGAAAACCGTGGGTGACATGTGAGCTACTCAAAATTATCAGGCACAAAAATGGTTTATTCGCACATTTAGTAGGAAGGAAGGATTCATTAATATTCAGAGTTCACATCAGTCTGCAATAAACTAACAGCAGTGTTAAAAATCCAAAGACATGTAGTACTGCATCAGTATGCTCTGCGAAGGCACAATCTGCAGATCTGATATAACATGGAAAAAGGTGAACATTCTTCTGCATCCTAATGTGCAAAAAACATTCCCTAGTGTTATCGAGCAGGAAGAGCATTGGTGATCCATTTAATAAACTTTTCGCACTGCAGAGTACTGAGAGTCTTGAGCCTGCTAGCACCTTGGCACCTGATGCTGAGGCAAATATGTTAAATAATACTAGTTTGAACTAATTTTTTTCTCTGTCCAACAGACTGTGATGAAGTATTTGCATCTATTAATGCTATTAAAAACAGCGCATCGAAAGATTGGAATGTAATTCAGATAGCCCCTGCGAGGTAAGACTTGACTTGATCTGCCTGTGTTAACACTCATCTATCTACAATCTGATACTTTCAGCTGGTGTATGTCCTAAAAAAATGCAAGAAGCTCGAGTGGTAAACAAGGTAAACATAATATAGACAGTAGGGCGGGAAGAGCTCTGAGCTTTTTGCAACTGAATTTAAAGAACGTCTTTATGGAATTGAAGCAGGCTGCATATCAGGCTTATGTGCAGTCGATATTAGAGTATGCCTGCCCTGTGTGGGACCCGTTCCATCCTGTGCATGTTGATGCAATTGAGCGTATACAGTCTGTTGCTGCTCGGTTTGTTATGGGGGAGTTATGATTTCTCAGTGCTACCAATATGAAGCATGAACTCTGCTCGCGCCCTTTAGATGAACACTGCAAAAATCTGAGACAAATTGTTCTTTAGCATTTTTCACAAACAAAGGGGAATCATTGGTTTAAATTATTTACAGCAACCGCATTATGTTTCTTCTCGAAATGACCATAAATTGAAGATTCGTCTATACCAATGCTGCACTGATTTGTTTAAACAGTCATTTTTTCCACGTGCCATAAGCGATTGGAACATTACCAGAAGGTGTAGTTTGCCGCAAAACTATGGGTTTATTTTATGATGTTTTGTGCCCCCCGCTGTAATTCCCTAGTGCCGCTGCGGGTATTGTACAAATGAAGAATAAAAGAAATAGCCTTCATATTTACCGCGCTCAATTTTTGTCTGTCTTCTGAAAGGGCACTGAGAAATTAATACATGCAAGGATGGCATCATACCTACACCAAAATAAATTGCTACGCGACTTTCAGCACAATTTTGGATGACATCTGTCCACTGAAACAGCTCTTCTGAGAAGGAAATAATCATCGAATATTTTGTGAAGACGACGTTGGTGTTTGGTATATACTTAGACTTTCCAAAGGCATTTGACTGTTGCAAAGTTCTTCTTTCGAAGCTTCACAGATACTGTTTCCGTGGGAATGCGCAAGTCTTGCTGAAATCATATTTCCACTATAGGACGCGGTATACAGACCTAAACAATGTGAAGTCATCTACTCTACCTAATAACTCCGGGGTACCGCAGAGAAGCATTCTAGTACTGCTGTTGTTTTCTATTTGCATAAACGACATAATCTGCTGCACAAACAATGCACCGTTTGTATCCTGTGGAGATGATACATCTGTTTTCATTACAGGTAGTTGCGAAAGTGACATTGAACTGTGTGCAAATACAGTGTTGGCTGACATTCAGACATGGGTTGATGCAAGTCATCTTAAAATAAATCCAAATGAAACAAAGATTGTGTTAAACTTGCCGAAGGGAAAATGCATTTCTGAACCACTTAATATATGCCTAGGCACAAATATATTGGAAATAGTCGATTCTGTAAAGATCCTCGGTGTCATCTTTTCAATGCGCTTAACAAGAAATAAACACATAAATCACCTTTGTTGTTAAGTAGCCTCTGCAGTAGGGGTCTTATCCGGATTAAAAATTATACTTCCCTAAAAACTTAAAATCATGATCTACAGTTCCGTAGTGTTGTCTTTACTCCAATATTGTAACCTTCTCTGGGGCACAATTGGTGTCACAAACTTTTCTAATCTTCACTTACTCAAGAAGAAGGCCTTGAGATGTATAGCAAATAATCCTTACCATTGTCCTTCTCGTGATCTCTTTTTGCAATGTGATATTGCTCCGATTTCCACAATGTACAGTTACAGGTTGCAGGTATGCTTTAAGTCCTCTGTTAGAACCAGCGATAATATCTTAGCGGAAATCGCGAAGCTGGAAAAGAACTAATCTTGTTTCCATGCCCATCATGGTGAAACGTGGAATGTGCCCACGCCACGAATAAACTACTGCAAGGAATTTTTATCATACACACTCCCCTCTTTGTTAAATCAGTTGGAGCAAGAGTCGTTTGATTCTTTTTGTAACCCGAATTCTAAGATTAAGTTATTTTTGACGTCTTTACCTATGTGAAGTGTGTTGCATATTTTAGTCGTTCCCACAAAATTTGTTTTGATGACAACTGTTTATTCATGTCTACTCACATTCATTTTCGTTAATTGCTGCGTCCTCAATAACTGCTTAAAATATTGGTTATACTTGTGCGTTCTATCTATTTTTTTCTTTTTTACCTGTGAAACACTTGTGCAATTGCCATATCTTTATGCATGCCAATTTATAAGTGGGCGAGACCCGCATCAAGCCATTGTCACAGCTTTTTGTCCTGTCACCTCCTCTGAAAAAAGGGAAATTGTGGTGTCTGGTTCAGACCAGACGCATGACACGGGACCACGCAAGCGCAGTATGCAGAAACTCTCCTTTATTCGTCACAGTCAAGCCACTTATATAGGAAATCATATTGAATGACGATGGCGATATGTACACTGAAAGAAACGAAACTGAAACAAGAAAGGATACAACATCGCCTCCTGCTTGAAAATACAACATAGTAATTTACAACAACCAAAATAACACGAACTAAAACACTTATTGTTCAGGTAAAGAAAACCCAAATCTTTCTACAGGTCGGCGTACCCTAGTGCTTCGACGCAAAGGTTGCTCCACCGAATCTTCTAAAGGAGCAACCACTTCTTCAGTAACTTCAGCACTTGTTTCCGGCAATCGCAACAATTCACCCTGTTCAGCGCCTGCGCGGCTTTCAGGCCCAGCGGTACCCGAGTAGTGATGAGGCAATTCCCATGCCCATTGTTCTATTGTCTGCGATTGATTGCAGGGAACCCGAACTAGTTTAGACGCGTTCCAGCAACGACCGTCGCTCATCAAAAAGCTATTTTTGCCTTTTCTGCCGACAATCTTGAAAGGTCCCATGTAATTTACCGACGCTTTCCCACCGCCTGCTGGCTTGCGTACACGAACGAAGTCCCCTACTCTAAAGGCTGGTCTTTTCGCACCTCGCCTCCTGTCCGTATACTGTTTTGCATACATCTGCTTCGCCTTAACCCTAGCAGGAACATTCAAACCGGCATGGACACTCTCTCTTGTCGGCAAACCCACTGTATTGAGTCTTGTCCTTGGCTGACGCCCGTGGAGCAACTTAGCTGGCGACACACCCGTTGTCGCATGTGGCGTGGACCTATATATGCCGAGATAGTCAACCACAGCAGCCTGGAGGGGCCGTTGTTCCAATCGGGCAACCTGCATGAAATCTTTCAGCACGCGATTAAAACGTTCAATCGCGCCGTTTCCTTGTGGATAGTACAGAGAAGAACAACGATGCGCAATACCCCTCTCGCTCAAGAATGTTTCAAACATTTGCGATCTAAACTGAGGCCCATTATCTGTGACAATTTCTTCCGGATAGCCTTCTCGGCTGAACACAGTCTGCAAAAAATCGACCACACTCTGTGACGTTACTGTAGATGAAAAGGCAACCTCAGGCCACTTGGAATGATAATCGATCAGCGATATCATGTACCTACAGTTTGAAGGGGCCCAGTCAATTGGTCCCACTATATCCATTGCTAACTTCTGCCATGGTAGCGCTGTAAACGTCACCGGCTGCAGCGGTGCAAACGACGGTTTAGCGGACTTGTCCGCGGCCTGGCAGATATGACAAAAATGAATTGCTTCTTCTACCTGTTTATTCAAACGCGGCCACCAGTAAAGATCACGTAGTCTCTGCTTCGTCCTCACAATTCCTGGGTGACCTTCGTGCGCAAAACCAACCAGGAGCGAGGTTAATTCACTCGGAACAACTACCTGCTCGCCGCGCATCAAAAGGCCATCAACGAAAGAAAGCTCTTCCCGCACGTTAAAGTACGGCATTACTTCTGCTGGCAAAGCTTTTCTAGGCGCCCAACCATGTACCACGTGCACAACAACCTGTTGCAGTGTGCTGTCTGCAGCAGTGGCCACCTGCAGCCGTTCCTTTGTTAGGCACTCTGATATAACGGACACAATTTCTTCCTGCATCGTCTGCTGCGAATCACAGTCAAGCGGTAGGCGTGAAAGCGCATCGGCCACGACATTTTGCGATCCCTTTTGGTACTCTACGTCGAAGTTATAGTACAAAAGTCGAGCTGACCATCTCGATATACGCAAAGGTCGGCGTCCTGTACCGGCAGCTGAAAGTAACGTCACCAGTGCCTGGTGGTCCGTACGTAACAAAAATTTTCTACCCCACAAGTAGACGTGCCAGCGCTCGCACGCGAAGAGACAAGCAAGGGCCTCCCGTTCCCCAGCGGAGTACTTCCGCTCAGCAGGAGTCAGGGCACGTGATGCGAAGGCCACCGTGCGTACGCTGTCACCATCGCGTTGCTGAAGAACGGCTCCCAGACCCTTATCAGAAGCATCTGTCGTAACAATTACATCATGGTCTGGGTTAAACATTTGTATGACTGGGCTTGAAGACAAAGCTGTCTTAACAAGCTGGAAGCTACGCTCAGCCGCATCATCCCACGTGAACTGTTGACCAGACTGCAGGAGCCTTCTAAGCGGCTCGACGAGATCAGCAAATCGCGGCACAAACCGAGCATAGTAACCAGCGAGACCCAAAAATGACCTCAAAGTGGCAACATCGTGAGGAGCAGGCACTTTGACAATAGCGTCAACCTTAGACTGCAATGGTGTGAGCCCTTTTGAGCTCACCGTATGCCCTAAAAAGGATAGTTCTGAAACAGCAAATGTGCATTTCTGGTTGAGCTTCAAACCTGAATCACCAATGCGTTTTAGCACCTGGTGTAGATTCTTGTGGTGCTCCTCACGTGTCTTGCCCCACACAATCACATCATCAATGTAACAAAGTACGCCTTTACAATCTTTCAAAATATGCTGCATCATTCTCTGAAAGGCTGAAGGGGCAGATGCAAGGCCAAAACACACTCTCTTAAAACGAAACAATCCTTCGTGTGTGATAAAGGTGGTTAGTCCCCGACTTTCCGGAGTCAGTTCTAGCTGGTGGTATGCCGACGCTAAGTCGAGCTTTGAGAAGCACGTTCCTCCAGCTAGTTCATGAAGTAATTCCTCTGTATGCGGAAGAGGAAAAGCATCTGCAATTACTGCCTTGTTCACTTCACGTAGGTCCACACACAACCTAATTGAACCGTCCTTCTTCCTCACGACGACGATCGGTGAAATCCACTCCGATGCGTCGACAGGTTCAATTATATCTTCGGCCAGCAGGCGTTGTATCTCTACCGATACCTGTTGCCGTAGCGTGAGCGGCAGGCGTCGGAGTTTCGCAACGACTGGTTTCACAGATGAACGGCAGTTAACATGGTGAACAAAGCCTTTCACATGCCCTAACTGTTCCGTGAACAAGTGCGCAAACTGGTGCGTAAATTCTGAAGGCAGTGAATCAGGGCATGTCACCTGGCAGCAATTCAAGGTTGAGCCGTTGATAGTGATTCCCAGGCTCCGAACGGCATCAAGCCCCAGCAGCGAAGTGCCCTTGGTTGTGACATGAAAAAGCACACTGGCTCTGTTTCCCTTGTAAGATACGTCAGCAAGAAAGCAACCGCTTAACTTGATTTGTTCTCCGGAATAGTTGCACAAATTGGCAGTCGGCGGTCGTAATGAGTACGTGTCTGCTAGATATTTGTGGTAGTGCTCTTCACTGAGCAAAGAAACCGTAGCGCCTGTGTCGACAATCAACGACAATCTTATCTTCCCGATAGAAATGTTGGCTCGAATATCCTTCGCCGACGCATTACGGTCACCGATTTGAAGTACCGTGACGGCGTTGGCCTTCTCGGGCTTTCGAACGGCATATTTCTTTTTCTTCGATTTGCACATGCTTGAAAAGTGACCAATTTCTCCACAAGAGTGGCAACGCTTGTTCCTCGCCGGACATGCAGTCGAGTTAGCCATATGCGATGACGAGCCGCACCTGTAGCAACATCCTTGCTCAGCGTCTGACCTTTTTCACACATCTTGAATCTTGTTCACAGTGCTATGCGCGAATTCCCCGAGCTCTTGTTGTGTTTGCTCAATTTGCTTCCCGATGTCAACAGCACGCTGCAATGTAAGCAAAGACCCTTCATAAAGCAAGTGTTCACGTGTTGTTCGTGACGAAGTGCCTTCCAGTAATTGGTCTCGAATCATGCTATCGGTAGCACTGCCAAAATTGCAAGTAGACGCAAGGTCCCGAAGACTGTTTGTAAATGCTTGAAATGTCTCACCAGCCAGTTGTCGTCTTTGGTGAAACCGGCGCCGCTCCACCAAATCATTCGTAGCGCTCGCGAAATGCGTATCCAGTGCAGCAAGCGCGTCCTTGAACTGGTCCGCCTCTTCCTCCTTGTCCCCGGCCTTGGCGTCCGCAGTCACGTCTGCTCCTTGTGCAAGGATGCTGTAGAATACTCGCTGGCCTTCAACCCCGAGCGAGTTTAGCAGAATTGCCTTGCAACGCTTCGGCTTCAGTTCATCGCCGCCAATGGCCTCCAGGAAATTCAGGAATACGCGTTTCCACTGCTGCCAAGGCACAGCCGGGTCACCGGGTGCAGGCAAGAAAGGGGGCGGTGCTGGGAAACACCCGAGTGACATGGCTCCGATACTGATCCTCGCAATATGTGGTGTGAGCAAATTTCACTTATCTGCGTTCTTGCGCTCCTCCGGCGTTCTTGCGCTCCTCCAGCGTTCTTGCGCTCCTCCGGCGTTCTTGCGCTCCTCCGGCGTTCTTGCGCTCCTCCGGCGTTCTTGCGCTCCTCCGGCGTTCTTGCGCTCCTCCGGCGTTCTTGCGCTCCTCCGGCGTTCTTGCGTTACTCCTGGCCGCCGATGAGATCGTGGCTGCAAGGGCTCCGTGTCGCCTTGCACCGTAGGCGGTTCATCCTCGTCGCCAATATGTGGTGTCTGGTTCAGACCAGACGCATGACACGGGACCACGCAAGCGCAGTATGCAGAAACACTCTCCTTTATTCGTCACAGTCAAGCCACTTATATAGGAAATCATATTGAATGACGATGGCGATATGTACACTGAAAGAAACGAAACTGAAACAAGAAAGGATACAACAGAAATGAAAGAAATTGAAATTGAATTGAATTGAGTCTTGTGAGGGCATTTGGCATGCAACTGTAGCTGCAGCTCAACTTTTTCTTTACCAGTGATGCTTGTGAACAGCTTTAGGAATTTCCTTTAAAGGGGCCCTGTGACGTAGATAAAGCATAAAGTCTATTTTTTTCTATTCAGCGTAAGGGAGATTGTGATGCCTGAATACCAAAAGAGATTGCCAAAGTTGTAGTATTTAATATTTTAATCTTCTCCAGAAATGCTCGTTTTGAGCTTATGGTGTCACAACGCAGTGGCCATTTTCGGCAGCTCTGTTACTTATTGTCATGTGTACACTTACAGGCGTTTCACAGGCTAAGGTGTGTTGTCATGCCAGTGCACTGCTCTTGTAAATTGGCTAGCTGCACTGTCATAAAAACAAAAAAGAACAGTGAGGTACTTATGCTGTTGCATGAGCTCCAAGGTAGTGACTGCTGTGTGGTCACTGCAATGTTGTTTCTGAGATGATTGTGATGTATGTCAGAGGTATTTTTACTCAGTGATGTCTTTGAAGATGTTCTACGATATTTTCATGGCTTATCAATGCGGGTACATGAAATACATGTTTGCATACATGGTAAGATTTAGTTTGAGGTATATTTTTATTAGCCACTGTGTTCACGACTCAGTATGCTCAATCAATGCAGTAAATGGATAGATTGAATTCTTACTCAAATTCTGTCAGACACTACAGCAAAACTTCCATTTTGCGGACCCTCGGCCATTTCGCTCACATGCATGGTCTCTCCTAGAGATGCAGCTTGCAGTCCTGCTTGCGCTTATTTGCTTTGCCTTTGGGCTTTCCTTGCTAGTCCTTGAGGTCTACTGGGATACAGGACTTTTCGAAAAGACATGGTCGGGCTGTTTGGGGAACTTCTTGACTGATTCTGAAAGCAGTGGCATTGGATGGGGCCACTGCATTATCAAGCGTGTGCAGTTGTGGTTCTGATGGAGACACTGAAATGGCTCGGAATCATCACTCTAGTCATCATTGCCACAGCTCTTTGTTCAGGGTGTTTGCCTCCCTCAGAGTTTGCACACTTGTTGAAGCTGTTGTCCGAGTAAAGAGTTTTCTGGTTCGGGTAAGCTGGCTCCCCTGATAGTGTGTCACTGTAGTGCAGCGTTGCCCACTTTCTCTCCTGCTCTGTGTGGCCTCCAGTGAATGTGGGCCATCCTTTCTGGGTTCTCATCCAAAGTGGTTGATGTTTGCTTCGGAAGGGCTTTCAAATGTGAAGCCCAGTGCCAAAGAGCATATACACTACATTCACGTACTACTGCACAATGAGTGGACTATCGTCGTGATTGCTTTTTTTCCCTCCAGCAAGTGCCCAGTTTTGCTGATGCATGCTTCTGCATTCACAAAACACTCAGATGTTTGGTTTCTTGTCACATGATGTGATCTACTGAAGACCATTCCAACTTAATTCCTTATTGATTTCTGTAAAGAATCTTCAATTTTTAAAGAAAACATCATTCATCATATTTCCAAATGCTTGCCAAGACAATGAGTGCTATGATTCTATAACAAGCCAGTTGTCTGTAGCCGTCGCCTCGTCCTATGAATTCAAATGAAGTAGAAAGAAGGATATTTAGGTTAAAGAAACAGCATTGCATGGAAGACTGCTTTTTTAACCAGAATTTTTTTTGCATGTTTTGTCTTAATCTTGGAAGTTTGTTTGCTACAAATGGATGAATGGAATGAACACGTCCCACTTGATAGCCGTGTTCATAAAAGATCTTGTCTCCTTAATGTTGAGAGTAATTATTAGAACAATGGGTTCCAGCTGTCACTGTAGCAGGGGTTATCTTTAACACCATGTGGAGGGGTACAGGAGGCCATGGAGGTACTGGGGGTATGTTTATACAGAGTGGTGACTAGAGTATAGGTTATGTAAATCAATGCAACGATTATTAAAGGTTCACTTATGGTTCTGTTCAAAACACTACTGCTAGAAATATTCTTATGGGCAATCACTAGTTCATTTTGGTGTTCATCCTGAAGTGTGCATGGGTCTCTTCATACGGGCAGGCAAAAGTTCCTGGTAGTACCCATCCATGTCTTCGTAATAGCAGAAAGCAATGTGGTACAAAATTTGCACCCCCTTCCCCATGTTTATTAGAGGCCAACTGCCCCCCTCCTTTGCCGCCCCCCCTCTGTGCATGCCTGTGTGTTTATAACAATGTTGTTCTGAAGGTATTTCTTTGTTGTAATATTATTTGGGTTAACCAGGCACTGTTGTTAATGTATGGTATAAAGGGTGTTTGAAGTAACTTGAGCCAAGCATTTTGAAAAAGCGGTGCACCACAGCTGGGTGAAACCAATGACACATTGTTTCCTGCCGTGTGGCGTTCCTCAGGTTATGTTTTAAATTCAGCTTAATTTGTTAATTAGGTAATATTATTTATGCAAAAGTTTTAATATTCACCTAAGTGTCAAGCATGTTTCATTAAGTTGTAGAGGGGGTTAAGAAAGGACTGATCCAGTTTGATCCAGTTTTTTCCATTAACATATCTCTTATATGGTTCTTTTTTCCAGCATTTAATTATGGCGGAATATAGAAAGAAGCACACGATTCCGCTCTTGCACTTTCGTATTGTAGTGCTGCCAAATGCGTTTTAAGTGACTGATGCATGCGCATTCACTTCCCTGAAGTGAGTGGCATACACCATTGCCGAGATGCTCTTGAAAGTGCGTCAGCACATTTATTTGTTTATTTGTACATACTATCATTCCAAGCAGGACCAAGGTAGGAGTGGGTACAAGCATCAAAATGTGGTAAATGCAGGCCAATGCAATAAAACAGTCAGTACAGTCAATACAGTCAATAAAATACAGTTCTTAAAATGCAGTTCATAAGATACAGTCAATAAGATACACAATCTAAATGAACTAGGGCTTTAAATATACTTGGAAACAAGGGTATTACACTGCTGTTGGGATTGTGCGTTCACAATCTGGTTTGGAAGGCTATTCCAGTCGGATGCTGTGACAGGAAAAAAGGAGTCTTTAAAAACAGTCTTTAAAAATCTTTATACTGCGACGTGTTTATTATGTTTATTGCGAGTGATGTATATCTTTGTTTTATTTATATATTGTTATTTCTTCACCTGAACTAGACTGTTTATGGCACAATAAAACACTGTCTTTTTTCCTTTTGTCTGTGAGAAAGGAGAAAGAAATCAACTTTGGCATAAAGAGGGGCCCGGAGTCCAACAGTCAATATCGAGAGAAATTGAAGTGTAACACCCATCATTGTACCTGCTCAAGTTTAGAGACAGACTTTTTGTGGTATGGGCTCCATATTTCGCATGCCTACTCAAGTAGAGGTCGTACAAGCATTTTAAACGCTGTAAGTTTTGTGTCTGTAGAAGCCTGTTTTAAGACGCATCTGATGTAGCCTAATCTTTTGTTCCCTTTCACGCCATGATCTGTGATACCTGATGAGCAGGCCACCGACAACCAATTCCGGCAGAGCTTATATTGAGCTATCACACAGACAAAACAATAAGGAAGGGAACGCAGGGAATTCGCTTACTTCAGAATAGCCTCTGTTCTCTCTGTCATTGTGCCACCCGTCGAGCTGAGTGGGGGCCGCTCACTTGGGCAGGGTCAGTGCTCACATTTCTTTTGTTGAAAACTTGCTTTGGAGCACTGCAATATGGTAGCACATGAGCACGGTCACAGGGTATTTTTTCATATTTTATAGGCTGTCTTTAAATTCCAGAAAAAAAAATCACTCATGAGGTGCACTGGTAGAAAAAATTGGATTGGTTGTTTCTTAATTCCCCTACAACTTATGGAAATACATTTCGCCCTAAAGTGAGTATTAAAAAGTTTCATAATTATTATTTGTTATTAAGCTAATTAAGCTGGATATAAAAAATACTTTGAAGAGTGCCACATGATGGAAAACAATGTGTCATTGGTTTCACCCAGCTGCGAGTTCCTGCTTTTTTTTACTCCTTGGTTGAATTTAGGTGAAACACTTTTTGCTTTATTTTGCGACCAGGGAAACAGACCTCCAAGTGTTGCTTGTTTTAGTTCCTCACAAATGTCATGCACGTGCAAATTTGTGACCTGTACTTGATAGTGATGGTGTTGTTTACTGGTATTCTGTAGGGGGCAAAGAATTAATTAAGCTGTCTAGGGTCTCCTTTCATCCTTGGACACACTACGTTCATGATGGTGGACAATACTGCTGTGAAAAACACACAGGTTGATGCTGTTGGCTTGTGGTAGCACATAAGGATTTTCATGCATGTTTGGGGCTGGTGTGTAGTCATTTTCGTGCTGTTGTGCTGGGAACTGAAAAGGACCTTCTCTGCCATACATTTAGGTTCTCTTTATTGGAAATTTGCTTGTCTGCTTGCTGAATGAAGGCTTTTTTTGTGTGCACCAGCTGTAGACATGAATCGGTTAAGGCAAATTCATGACATGCTGTGATGTGTCGTCGGCAGGACAGATCAGTGATTCCGTCTGCAGGTTGAATCTCCTTTTACCTTCTTCTCAATCATATTGATCCAATGCACTGGGACAAGATATTTTTTTTTCTTCGATGTGTCTTCTTTACATGTTGGGCACGCAGCAGTTTAATGTGTGATTTTAAAAGCTTCACAACAGTCTTGTGATTATGATGCTATGGCATGCAGTTCTTTCCTTGGGGAAAATTCTTGCCTTACATTGGGTTGCTTCAGTTTTGAACACTGGGACATGGTCATTCTGGTCATGCTACATTTCTAGACCTCTTCTGCACAAACCTGAGCAGGTAAGGGTACACTTGGCTTGTGGAAAATCACCAGTACTGGCATCATGCAAGGGGACTTGATCAACATCGAACTTTCTGATATGTAGTGTGTTTCCTCTGGATAGAGGTGTTTCCTCTGGATAGAGGTGGGTTTGATCCCGGCCGCGGCGGCTAGAATTTCTTTGGAGGAGAAATTCTAGAGGCCCGTGTGCTGTGCGATGTCAGTGCACGTTAAAGAACCCCAGGTGGTCGAAATTTCTGGAGCCCTTCACTACGGCGTCTCTCATAGCCTTAGTCGCTTTGGGACGTTAAACCCCACAAAACCAAACCAAAACCATCCTGGATAGAGGTGGAATAATGAAGGATTCTTAAGCTGATGTTGCAGACCATCCTCCTTGATGAGGTTGGCTGGCTTCACTTGTCTACATTGACTATCATGCGATGCGTTGGCTCTGACTTGGTCTCAGAGTTGCTTGTTTGAGGTATTGTCGACCTTTTTCTTTATAAGCTCATGGTCTTCATGCAATGACTTACATGGACATTAGGCAGCAATGACAGTCTCTTAACTGAGCCAAAGTGGTTCTCATCCAAAGTGGTCGATGCTTTGGAAGGGCTTTCAAATGTGAGGACCAGTGCCAAAGAGCATACATACTACATTGACATACCACTGCACAATGAGTGGACTATCGTCGTGATCGCTTTTTTTCCTCCAGCAAGTGCCCAGTTTTGCTGATGCATGCTTCTGCCTTCACAAAACACTCAGATGTTTAGTTTCTTGTCACTTGACGTGATCTACTGACGACCATTCCAACTTAACTCCTTATTGATTTCTGTAAAGAATCTCCAATTTTTAAAGAAAACATCATTCATCATATTTCCAAATGCTTGCCAAGACAATGAGTGCTATGATTCTATAACAAGCCAGTTGTCTGTAGCCTTCACCTGGTCCTACGAATTCAAATGAAGTAGAAAGAAGGATATTTAGGTTAAAGAAACAGCATTGCATGGAAGACTGCTTTTTTAACCAGAATTTTTTTTGCATGTTTTGTCTTAATCTTGGAAGTTTGTTTGCTACAAATGGTTGAATGGAATGAACACGTCCCACTTGATAGCCGTGTTCATAAAAGATCATGTCTCCTTAATGTTGAGAGTAATTATTAGAACAATGGGTTCCAGCTGTCACTGTAGCAGGGGTTATCTTTAACACCATGTGGAGGGGTACAGGAGGCCATGGAGGTACTGGGGGTATGTTTATACAGAGTGGTGACTAGAGTATAGGTTATGTAAATCATTACGACTATATTGAAGGGTTCACTTATGGATCTGTTCAAAACACTACTGCTGGAATTATTGTCACGGGTGGTCACTAGTTCATCTTGGTGTTCAAGCGTGCATGGGTCTCTTCATATGGGTGGGCAAAAGTTCTTGGTAGTGTCCATTCGTGGCTTCGTGATAGCAGGGAGCAACATTGCATGAAATTTTGCACCCCTTCCCCATTTTTATTAGAGAGGTCACTGCCCTCTCCTTTGCCACCCCCCTCTGTGCATGCCTGTGTGTTCATAACAATGTTGTTGTGAAGGTCTTTGTTTAATATTTGGGTTGGCCATGCACTGTTGTTGATGGAAGGTATAAAGGGCTTTTCAAGTAAATTGAGCCAAGCATTTTAAAAGAGCGGTGCACCGCAGCTGGGTGCACCAACAACATAACGTTTCCTGCCATGTGGCATTCCTCAGAGTGTTTTAACTTTAGCCTAATTAGTTATGTAGGTAAATTAATTATGCAAAATTTTTAATATTCACCCAAGTGCCAAGCATGTTTCGTTACGTTGTAGGGGGGGTTAAGAAACAACTGATCCAGTTTACTCCGCCGCCGCGGTGGCTCAGTGGCTATGGTGCTCGGCTGCTGACCCGAAAGACGCGGGTTCGATCCCGGCCGCGGCGGCTAGAATTTCTTTGGGGGAGAAATTCTAGAGGCCCGTGTACTGTGCGATGTCAGTGCACGTTAAAGAACCCCAGGTGGACGAAATTTCCGGAGCCCTCCACTACGGCGTCTCTCATAGCCTTAGTTGCTTTGGGACGTTAAACCCTATAAACCAAACCAAACCAAACCAGTTTACTCCATCAACATATCTCTGATATGGTTCCTTTTTCCTGCATTTAAATATGGTGGAATATGAAAAGAAGCACATGACTGCGTTCTTGCACTTGCGTATTGTAGTGCTGCCAAATGTGTTTTAAACAGGGTGTCGAACCGGAACCGAACCTGAACCCGAAATTGGAACCGAACCTGAATTTTCACCCAGAACCGGAGCCGAACCGAACCCATATTTTTTCGCCATCTTGGAACTGAACCCGAGCCGGAACGATTCAAAGGAACCGTTGCGAACCGGTTCGGGACTTGGTTCAGCCACACTTTTTTTGCACCCCGCATACTTTTTCTTTTCAGACAAAACGAGATGATCTAGTGCACAGGTTTACCCATCCGAAGCTGTCTGCGCTTGGAAAGTGCGAAAATGGAAAATTAAACGAAGTCTGGTATCTGGGAAGAAACCTAATAGACAGTTTTGTAATGTACTGGTGCCAATTCTAAAGCATTGTACACCAGGTTTATGTGAAATTTTGAGTTATTAAGGCGAAAGCCTTTAATACCTCATACTGTCGTTAGCAGCCGTGTCGGCAGATGTGTCCGCGTTTCGGTTACGTGCCTTATATGGGCATATGCCAATCATTGCTTAATCGATGGAATTTGAATGATATCTGAATGACAATTGCATGATAATTAATGACTAATAATAGTTAAGCAATTAGTCTAACCTTTCTAGTCAGAAGTCAGACAACATAAATAAATAAAGCCGAGTAGGGAATTGGTAGAGTTGGGGAATCGAACCAGGGTCTCTGGTAAGCGAGACGAGCATGCTAACCGCTCCGCCATGCCAGCTAGATAGTTTGGAATGGACAAAAGCGTGTCTAGTGAATATGGTGTCGTCGTTCACTCCCATCTTCCTCCCTTCCCGTTACGGTGAGGTTCAGGTGTCCACCGCGATATGCGAGACAGATTCATTTCCTTTCCTCAAAAACCAATTTACCGACGAGCGAGGTGTACAGCCGAACGGGCGATGGCATTCTGTGGACTCCCTGGAAGCGTTGCAAGACGCTGTCACGTTCCGAAGCTTAACATCTTAACCACACATCAGTGACACAAGCAGCAACACCGTGCTTATGGCTTTCACCTCACCCCACTTTAGGTCAGCAAAGTGCCCCCCTGAATTTTTTTTTATGCTTTTCCCCTTACATGTTTGCGTATGGTTTTAATCAAATTGCTAGCAATTCTCTAACTCGATAAAGGACTATAGACAAGAAATTTTTGCTTCCCTGTTTTCTTCCTTCAAATGATCCTTTCAGCATTGGTATACATGGAGCACCCCGTGGTATTTGCCTGCAACTAATAAAAAGTTTATATTTGAATTTCTTCTTGATGCTATTTTGGTTTCATCCACAGAACGGTGGCTGTGATTTGTAGTTGAGTTTAGGTTACGTCAAGCACGAAAAAAGCAGCAATATAACTGCTAATGCATCGTTCGTTGTAATTCTAGCCTTTGAAGCAGGCTGGTTTATGCGCAGTAGTGAGCCCAAACAACGTGTTAGCGTTTGTATCACAGTTTTTATGCGCCTCACGTGGCCTTAAGTTTAACTACACGTCAGAGCCATTGTTGGGTTGATGAAACCGAAACAGCATGAAAGAATAAATTCCTTTCAATATTATTTAGCGGCCGTAGGCGAATACCGCATAGTGATCCATATATTCTAATATACATTTATAATATATAATATAATATATATTATATAATATAATATACATAATATAAAACACGCAATAAATTAGTTGTGCATAGTCCTTTAGGCACCGATTGAAAATACCTTCCATTTCTTTGTCATATACCGCAAATGTATGAAACAAACGACCTAACAGCATTGTGGTGGTGGTTTTTGAGGATAGTAAATGGCACAGTAACAGGCTGATGTCTCAATGGGCACATCAACCGCGCCACAAAGGAAGAGAGGAGGGTGGGAGTGAAAGAAAAAAAAAGAGAAACCGGTGCTGTAGTGGAGGGCTCGGGAATAATTAGGACCAACTAGAGATCTTTAACGTGCACTGACATCACTGACACTGGTCCTCAAGGGTAACAAAGTGGATTCCAAGAGAAGGCAAACATAGCAGGGGGTGGCAGAAAGTTAGGTGGGTGCTTGAGATTACGAAGTTTGCGGGGATATGGTGGCTGCTACTGGCAAAGGACAGGGTTAATTGGAGAGACATGGGAGAGGCCTTTGCCCTGCAGTGGGCATAGTCAGGCTGATGATTATGATGACATCACACAGCACACGGGTGCCTTTTGCATTTAGCCTGAAATGAAACGCGGCCGGGTTCAAACCCGTGTACAACGAATAAGTAGCCGAGCACCCTAAATTCTGAGCTACTGCATTGAGCAGTGCCACTTACTTTTGTTAGCGTTCGTTTTCTCAGACAACAGGTACTGAATAAAACCCCTCACGATGGATCAGTGGTGCAATAAAGGAAACAAAAAGGTCTCAGTGACTGTGAAGCTCAGCTGCTAATTCCAAGATTGCAGGTTCGATCCTGGCCTTGAGGATCGAATTTCGAAGCAGGCGAAATGCAAAAACGTGCACATTGAAAAAAATTGCCAGTGGTTTAACACTTTTAAACCTAGTTAGACAGAGCAAAAGCTACACTTGGCTACGCATTGTTAAATGCCTAAAACGCCTCGCAGGCGTTTGAGGCAGATTGTCAGCCACGCTCTTATCCATGTCGAAATTGCACGCGAGAGCGACGTCGCCTCCTTAACCGAACTCCGAGTCACGTGCATAATCACATGACCACATCTGGGAAAGCAGCGGTTGGCGGACCGCGGGACCGCGGTCAGAGCAGCGACGTGGTGGCTACAGCTGCGGCGAGTCACATGCTCTTACGTCACAGCCACACCTCCGGTGCTCCTCCTGCTGAAGGTTAAAGTGCAACACCCGATGACCTTGGCGAAACATGGTGTAGTGGAGCTCTCGCTCCGAAACCCCAGCTAGTCTAAGTTAATCTGGAGTCTTCCACTACAGTGTCCATCATATAGCCCCCGTGTCTACTCGACACGTTAAACACAAGGTATTAATACTAATTTTTCAGAATAAAGAATGGATAATTTGATGCAGCTCATTTTTTTAGAATCCAAATATTTTTTTTTTGCACACGATGGAAAAAAGCAAGGAAAGCGCGGGCTCTTGGCAGCGGTGCAGATATAAGGAAAAATTAAATACCTATTACCCAAAAGGGCAATGCCAAAATGCATGCGTTCGCGGTCACGTGGTAGTGATAATGCCCAGAAAGATGCTACGGCAATGAAATTTAACTGCGATGGAATGATTTTGTTACGCCAATTCGCTGAAGTGTTCTGCTTATAAAAAAAAAATTGATGCCAGTTGCAATGGGTGGCTTCACCACACTGTTGTCGAACTGTTGGATCTTGAATTCTGTCTGGCGGCTTATATCTACTTTTTGCTGTCATACTTCCGGTTCTTGGTGTCTGAGACGAGAGGCTTATGCTTGTTGGTGTTTTGTCGTAGAACACTTAGGCGATGGCATACGTTGACCATTCACAACAAAACGCCTCGGCTACATCGGGTACAGGTGGGTGATGGGCGGACGGGTGAAGGTTTCTAAAGATGCATTTTTGCCAGTCAGTGCCCGGATGTGTGCGCACCAGAATGTGCATCGAGGGTGTAGGCTGCACGCACACACGCACACACACACAGTGCGGTTATTTTTGGGAAAAGAGGCTATGCTGCTAAGGCAGTAAAAAGAACAACTAAAACTAAAAGAGTATGCATACTCTGAGTTGGATTCGTACCAGTGGTGGCACAACAGAAAAGCTCCGTTTAGAGATACTTTAGGCTACTTCGCCATCTCCGATGCTTCTTTTTATCGTTGTTGCATGGAATATTGGTACCTCTCTGACCCTCCTCGCGCCTTGCTTGATCTCGTCGAATACAGTGATCTCAGCATAAAGCCTCATGCCACCATGACTCCCTTACTCCGCCCGCACATAAAAATTCCGGAACCTGTCAGGAGGTTGAACTTGCGCACCATATTCTTCCAGCGATAAAGAGCACTGTTCTGTGAACAGTGACCTCATTGAATGCTGTGGTTCTGTGTGTTCATCCATCATGCGGGTTTCCCACCCGCTAAGCGGTCCTATGAACACAAAGAGTTCGCACGGAATTCCGTAGTCTTTCATCGCAGACAGAAACGTTATAGCAAAGTGCATAATTTCAATATCTTTTTAAGAGATTGCTGAAGTATTTCCCAAAAAAACACAGCATCAAGGCAAAAAAAAATCATTTTATTGCTCAATGATTTCTCGTTGCTCGCATAGATAGCAATTCACTGACCATGGCACAAACGCCCCTTGGCACGAAGGTATGGCCTAATGCGTAACGTGAAAAAAAAAGCGTGAAAAAAGGTTTTCGCCGCTGATTTAAACTACAGTCGAGCCCATTTATAATGGTCCTTGCGGTCACGCGGATTCCGTTCGTTATATCCGATGTTTGTAGTAAGTGGACTCTCTGTATAATAGCCAAAAATACTTAGGCCGCCAAAAGTGTTGTTTATTTCTTATAAAGCTGCATTATTTGTGCCTACTTGTGCAAATCAGAGCCTGCCGTGGCTTCTTCCAGTCTATCTAGGGCAGTCATTTAATCCTCGTCGACACCCTGGCTACCAACTGTCAAATTCAGGGACGGGGTATAACTAATAGGGGTTAAATTGTCCATGACAGCTGGTGGCAGGTCAGCCACATAAATGAGATTTCTGGCTGTACGGGAGTGCTCATACTTGTTGTTCAACGTCTTTGTCAGAGAACGTGCTTCTGCGATTTTGTGGTCCGCAGGAACGTAGTTATCTGAGGAATCATCTGGGCAGCTATGGATCAATGAAACGTTGCCACAAATCTACATGCGTCTGGTCACATGTGTTTTCAAGCTGCTTCTGTCATTCGTGGACTCATGCAGTGACGAAAGTAGTGCAGCGCTCGTGGCATAGAGTGCATCAATTTCACTGTCCGCTGTATGACGCTGCCTGCACGTGGTAGCAGCGCAAAAGATGTAGCCAAATGGGTGGGCTGTGCATACCATGTGAGAAGCATGGACAGGAAGGCATTCAAAATTCTCATATCGCTGCTGTTGATCCACGACCATGGTCAGTTGCTTCGCTTTCGACGATGCTCCTTTACCACTCGCACTGCATTTCTTCCACTCGTGATTTTTTGCCCATCCGATGAACATGCAGGCAGTTATTGCCCTCGTAGGCCATTGACGCGGACTTGGCCGGCGGTTACTTATTCTATCAATAGTGAGCTTTAGCATATCGTTACCGTGTTTACGTTATCGTTGACAGTGTTACCAGACGCCGGACTTTCCGGTTAGCACTGCGCACGGCAGTGCCGCCTTTTATTGCATTTTTTGGTTGAAATGTTCTTTCCAGGGCACTGTCGTGAAGGTTCATAGGTGCTCTTTCATTCCTGAGCTTACTGAAAGCACTACTTCTTCAACTTCGCATGTAGTTTACGGCTCCTCCTGATTCGCTATAACTGAGTGGTGCGGCCAAATTTGTCCACTGTATCTTTGATGAATTGTCATTGTCTTTATGCATATTTTGACGGTAGCACCACTCCCTTTGAAAAGCAGCGAAAGACACTGCGTATCAAGTGCCTTGGCATCTGGTGGCTTCAGTCCCTGGGCTCCTTCGGCGGGCAGGTCTCTGGGCCTGCCCTCGTGACCAGTGTGCTACCAAGCGTCCCGCCTGGCCCGTGGTTGATGCCCCGTTGCATCGCTCATTCCGAGCCTGTGGACTACAACTTCAACTTCACTGCGTCTCTCGGAAACCGCTGCATCATTTGACGGCTGCGCATCCCAGTGTGCGCAACCCCACCTCCTTTCTCTGGATCAAAGGCCGTGGCTATCTTCTCATCTGGTCACTGGAACTTCAATCATGCTATTGCCATCACGGACAGCCAATATATTCCCTTCGCACATCGGCACACCCTTCAGTGGGCTCGGCAGCACATCTACGGTGGGCATCACTAACCTGCCTCGCTTCTTCGCTGTGCAGGTAATGAATTGTTATTGCCTGTATGCTAAGCGTACTAGCAACCGTTGTTTATTTGTGCTGCCGGGCCCACGCAGCTCATGTCTCATTATGTACGACTGTGCCTGCATGCTATTGAAGTTACTATTATTAGCTGGTGATGTAGAGACTAATCCTGGACCTCCTCATGAAGATTTTGCCCAACTGCTAGAAGGGATACGTGAAATCAAGTCCGGGCAGGCAGCTATGCTTGAAGAATTGAAAACCATTCGCTCCACTTTAACCGAACATGAATTAACTTTTAACGAATTGAAAACGCGACTGACGAAAATTGAAACCGATTGTGTGTGCTTCTCTGCCGTCAAAAATGAAGTAGAAAGCATCAGGGCCACGACTAAGGAGTGTAAGGATTTCGTCTTGACACTGTCTGCCCGGATTGACGAAGCGGAAAACAGGTCACGTCGATGTAATTTGATATTTTATAGTCTGGAAGACAAAGGCAAGAATCATGGGATGTTTCCGAGAAACATGCCATCGACCTTTGTGCTGAGCAGTTGGACCCCGAGATATTGAGCATGCTCATCGGTTAGGCGGCTTTCAAAACAGCAAGAGGCCAATAATTGTTAAGTTTGCTCATTTCAAGGATAAGCAGCGAATAATCTCTGCAAGTGGCAAGCTGAAGAACAGTGGCTTCAGTATTGCTGAGGATTTCTCGCCCCGAACATGACTTGCTCGTAAACGCCTCGTCGACTTCGGCCTCAGTCTAAATCTCAGAACAAAATTTAAACTGCGATACGACAGGCTTCTCGTGGGAAACAAAATTTACGTGTTGACCATGATTTCGACAAAGTTACTGAACTAACAAAATAGCAACCAGTCGCAACAAAGCGCAAAACCAGCCATCATGACCCATATCCTCTGTCATTTTTGTTAGCCAATATTCGAAGTCTCATCCCTAAACGAGATCGCTTATGCAGCCTAATTTCTTCGTCCTCTTCCAATATTGTTTTACTAACAAAAACGTGCCTTAGTTCAAACATTCGTGACTCTGAGATTCTGCCTTCACTATCAGGTTTCGACGTTTTTCGCAAAGACAGAGATGACAGCATGCGCAGTGGTGGTGTCCTTATAGCCACGAAATCGGAACTGCGTTCTTCCCGCATAGATATCTCATCCCCGCTTGAAATGATTTGGCTCATTTGCACTGAAAGTTTTCCAAACGTCATTGTTGGTGTCTGCTACCGCTCGCCCAGTTATGATAGTTCCTTTGTATCTCTCTTCCATGACTCGTTGAGCACCATAACCACCACACACCAAAACACTCTTGTCATGCTCTTTGGCGATTTCAACTTTCCGTCAATAAACTGGTCTGATACAGCGTCCATGCTAACCAAATGTACACTACCAAGCGAATTCCTGAACACGTGCCTTACGTTCGGTTTAACACAGTTAGTTACCACTCCTGCGCATGTAACAGATCACTCCGCCAACATTTTGGACCTTGTTCTAACGACTCATCCAGAGAATTTTTCCTTTATAACTTGCATGCATGGCCTGAGTGATCATTTGGCAGTTCACACTACCTTCTCTTGCAGCATGATTAATCACAAAAGAATTAAAAAGACAATTACACTTTATGATAAAGGCAATTACTTAAGCATAAATTGCGACTTAACAACCTTGTTAGATAAGTTTACACCTGGGTTTCCTTCTCGCTCCGTCGAATCAAACTGGATACTTTTCAAATAAGAATTTCAGCGTCTCTTAAAGCTACATATACCAACCATAGAAATAACCGAGCGGGCTGGTTCTCCATGGTTTAACGTATCGTTAAAATGACTAAATAACAAGAAAAAATGCTTATTTTGAAAGGCTAAGCTCACTAACTCTCCCCTAGCGTGGACGAAGTATTACAGCTCCGAAAAACTCTACAACACGCAAACAGCACAAGCAAAACGTACCTTCTTCTCCAACACTTTACCATCAATGCTACAAAATAACCCCAAGCGATTTTGGAAAACCATTATGCCTCATGAACCTTCTGTCGTTACCCTCTGTGATAATTCCGGATTTCTGATTAATGAATCTGATGTGGCGAGTGTCCTTAACTCTGCGTTTTCTTCTGTGTTCACTAATGAACCTGCCGATAACCTTCCCGACATCCCATTTTTGGATCATCTACTCATGGAAAACATATCATTTGAACCTCAAGGCATTGCAAAAATTATTGACTCGCTGACCAATACTTCGTCCTCTGGTATCAACAGCATAAATTCTAAAGTTCTCAAGAATACTAAAGATATTAGCAGTGTGATCTTGTCGCTCATTTTTCAGGAATCGCTATCATCAGTATTTTTACCACATGACTGGCGGATCGGCAAAATCATTCCAGTGTTCAAGAAAGGTCACCGTTCATCCCCGTTAAATTATCGCCCGATTTCACTCACCTGTGTTTGCTGCAAAATCATGGAGCATATTTTTGTACTCGCATGTTGCTGCCTTTTTAACTTCTGTAAATTTCTTCCATCCTAATCAACATGGATTCCTTAAAGGCCGCTCATGTGAGACACAGCTTGCCCTTTTCCTACACAATTTACACTCGTACTTGGACCGTAATAGTCATTGTGACGCTGTGTTCCTTGATTTCGAAAAGGCGTTCGATAAAATTGCTCATGGCCGCTTAATACACAAACTCTCCCGTCTGAATCTGCACCCCTTCATCGTTAATTGGATTCGTGCCTTTTTAACTGACTGTCATCAGTTCGTCTATGCTAATTGTCACTCATCATCTCTTTCACCTGGGAAGTCTGGCGTCCCACAGGGAAGTGTACTAGGTCCCCTTCTTTTCCTAATATATATTGATGATCTTCCACTTAGTCTTTCTTCCAATGTCCAACTGTTTGCTGATGATTGTGTCATATATCTCCCCATAACAAATTATTCAGATATCGTCGCTCTTCAAGAAGACCTTTCATAAGTGCAACATTGGTGTAACACGTGGCTCATGTCTCTTAATATTTCAAAGACCTCACTGATTTCTTTTCACCGTCGCCCCAACTTCATCGTGCCAGTGTACACTATTAATAACCGCCCAATTTCTTCGGTCAATCATTACAAATACTTAGGCGTCCCTATCTCTCATGATCTAACTTGCTCTCCATGTCACCAACATAACTAACTCCGCAAACAGTGTCCTTGGGTATCTTCGGTGCAACCTTGCTCTAGCACCAAGTTCTCTCAAATCGCTCGCTTACAAGACTTTCGTCAGATCTAAACTTGAATATGCTAATTCTGTCTGGGATCCCCATCAGACTAACCTAATTAATACCATTGAGTCAGTTCAGAATCGCGCTGACAGGTTCATCTCATCTGACTACTTCTATCATACCAGCATCTCAGGTCTGAAATCACGATTGCAGTTACCTACGCACCCGAATGCTGTTTACCCTGAACGTGCACATACCACCACATTCCAGCAATCATTTTTCTTAAAGACTGCCCGTGACTGGAATGACCTCTCTGCTGAAGTGGCCACCATCGTGAATCATCGACTGTTCAAGACCACTATCAAGGAAGCCTATTGATCAACGTAATTTTTGTCCATTTTCTTATTAATGTATAATATTTTTTGCCGTGTTATCCCCACCCCTCATGTAATGTCCCTAGAGGGACCTTTGAGAAATAATAAATAAATAAATAAATGAATAAATAAATAATAAGCGAGCGTTCGTTATATCTGCGGTCGATATAAGTGGGCTCGACTGCATCCGCTGAATTCGCTTTAATACACTGGTATCAAGAAAGGCTAGGTAAGGTTGCAGATATATGGGTAGAGGAAGTAATGACCGATCACAACCTTTGTCGTGTGCCTTGTGGAGAGGTTGTACAGGAAAAGCAAAGAGTGAGAAAACCGAATGGATCAGCACAAAGTTCTCTCATGATCATGCCCAGAAAAGACAGACGAGCACTTCGTCTCCTATTAAGCACAGCTGCCAAAAAGGGGTTGTTTGTAGTTTTGAAAATAAATGCCCTGAAACAAATTGTTGGGCAAATGGTGCTCGACAAACTCATCAGACTCTTCCAAGGGCACAAAAAATTCTGTAGAGGCACAGGTCCCTTTGATAGCGCCCCAGAAAAGTTACAAAAATTCTATGTAGTGCAAGTATACCTTCTTTCTCGTAGAATGCTGCGCTTGCAAGAATGTTACAACACAACATAGCAACGAAGATGTTGCCAATTTGTGTCCATGCAGATACGAAGCGTTCTCAACCCATCCGAGTGCACTTTTTTTATCATACTCTTTTTATCAGAAGAGGTCGACGTCATCATAATAGTCTATAGTCGTAAGTTGCTCACTGCACTGTCGAGAAGCCATGATTAACTGTACTTTTGAAGATACTGAGCTACAGGAGCCCGAGCTATATAAAGCGAGTCACAAAGGCGAAATCGAAGAGGTGATTTAAATAAAATGTGTTTTGGTAATCTCTAAATTTTAGGGACCGCCAGTGTTCCCAAGATGCCCTGGTTGGGTGGGGAATGAGCGGTGAAGGGGTTCTCTTATATTCTCGTACCATGTAGTCGGAAGTCGGTTTCGGGGCGACGGAAAGGTGTCTCTCTGTATATAGGTGCCGATACATGACAGCCTGGGGCATCACACCAGGCTTTGGCACCTGCTCAGGCCACACACAGTGAGCCTAAGGCAGAGCCATCCACACCCAGGGCAGACGCAGCGAAGGCTGCCCTGCCACACTCGAGAAAGGGCTTGCCAGCCTCTGGGTCGGCCGCCTGCAAGGCTTTCCTCAGTCGGGAGAGACCTGCACACATTACAACCGTGGGTTCTCCATGGCGCTCGAGCCTCCAGTGAAGCGATGGACGTAACTCTGAGCTCACCTCTGGCGGCGGGGGAGCTCTCGACCAAAAAAGGGAAAAATCCCAGTAACTGGCCCTAAAGAAATAGAGACCTAAGTTTTCAAAATACGTCCCCAAAAAATCATAATGGCAATGGCACACTGAAATTGCAGGGGATTATTTAATAACTTAAGTGACATCAAAGACATGTTAGCCACATTCTCACCTCTGGCCTTGTGCGTACAAGAAACAAACTTAGGTCCTCAACACACAAAGGTACTCAGGAAACAAAATCTTTCGCCGCGACCGAGAGAAGGCAAGCCGGCTCTCAGGTGGCATTGCTATCATAGTAAAAAATGATGTTCCAGCTCGTGAGCATAGACTAAAAACTGAATTTGAAGCTGTAGCGGCCACACTGCTCAAACACAAAACAATAACAGTATGTTGTATATATCTTGATCCCCTCTTAACAGTAACGATACAAGAACTAGAAAATATTTTGGAGCAGCTACCAGAGCCTTATCTGGTAGCTGGCGATTTGAATGCACATTCATCCTTCTGGGAGAGTGAAAAATTTGACAGGCGTGGTCAGGTTATAGAGGATTTTATTCTGAGCAATAATATTTGTCTTTTGAACTCCGGCAAAACCACAAACTGCTTCCTATCCACAGGGAAAATGAGCTGTCTAGATTTGTCTTTTACCTCCTCCTCTGTTTTTAGCGATTTTGAATGGGATGTTATTGACAATCCTTATGGCAGTGATCATCTCTCCATAATAATCAGTTTAATATCCACACCACAAGTCATCCCTACACAACCGTGATGTTGGAAGCTTCCTTTAGCCGACTGGCAACTTTTTAGAGCAGAAGCCACATTAGAAAAAATAGTTTTAGAAAATCTTGAGATCAATGAGATCAATGAAAAATTCACAAATTGTATCTTAGCTGCCGCACATTTGCTATTCCTAAGTCTTCTGGAATGGTGCGGCAAAATCACAAAGTGTGGTGGACACAAGACATTTAAGATGCAAAAAAGCGACAAAATAAAGCCTGGGGCGTTTTTCGAAGGTGCCCCACACAAGAGAACCTCGTAAATCTTAAAAAGGCACGAGCTAAAGCTTGGTACGTCTGTCATAGTGCCGAGAAAGCATCATGGCAGAGTTATGTCTCATCCATTAACAGTCAGATCACATCAGAAAAAAATGTGGGAGCAGGTAAGAAAATTAAATGGCAACTTCTCGCCATTCACAGTTCCACTTTTGGCACCATCTTGTACACAAACAAGTATAAGGGAACAGGCAGGTATATTAGGGAAGCACTTCGCTGCAGTTTCTAGTTCGTCACATTATACCCAGTCATTTCTGAAGCACAAAAGTAGAACTTTCTGGAAAGCAAAGACTCCCAACAAGTAGAGGTACTAAAAAACAGTACAATAGATTAATTACGTTCCAAGAAATGAATAGAGTACTGTCTGCCGGCAAAAAAACTGCTCCAGGACCCGACCACATACACTATGCAATGCTAGCAAATCTTTCCCAACCTGCTGTAGAGGCACTTTTGAGATTCTTTAACAAAGTTTCGGGTATCGGGGAAAATACCCGAAGCCTGGAAAAAAGCCAATATTGTACCATTTCTTAAATCTGGGAAACCTCCAACCTCTCCTAGTAGTTATAGACCCATAGCCCTGACCAGTTGTCTCGGCAAATCCTTTGAAAGTGTCCTTAACATAAGATTAACTTTTATCCTTCAATCCTGTGAACTTCGTGACAGCCATCAGTGTGACAGCCATCAGTGAGGGATGCTCCACTACAGATCACCTAGTTTGTTTTGAAAATACTATCCGAGAAGCTTTTGTTCATTAGCAACACTGTCTTGCTGTATTTTTCGATTTAGAGAAGGCATATGACACAACGTGGAGGTTCGGGTTCGGGATTCTTCAAGACCTTGCAGAGCTTGACATCCGAGGCAGAATGTTGAACTGCCTAAAAGACTTCTTATCTAACCGTTCATTCTATGTACGCCTAGGTTCAACCCTTTTGAAGAATTTCATCCAGGAGAATGGGGTACCTCAGGGATGTGTTTTAAGCACCACGGTCATTGTTGTAAAAATGAACTCTCTTAGTAAAATAATCCCAAGATCCATATTCAGTGTATGTAGATGACCTCCAGATAGCTTGCACATCATCCAACATATCAACATGTGAAAGACAAATACAGTTAACAATAAATAAACTGGCAACCTGGGCGGACAGAAATGGTTTCTGGTTTTCTCCACAGAAAACAGTGGCCATTTTTTTCTTGCTCAAACGAGGTTTACAGGCAGATTCCATCCTACACTTGAACGAAATGTAAAAAATGAACATAAATTTCTAGGCATAACATTGGACAGAAAACTGCCAAAAAACTGCCTCACATAAATGCATTGAAAAAGAAAGCTTCCCGATCACTTGATATACTTAAAGTACTCTCCTGGAAAGCACTGGGGTTCTGATAGGTCATGTCTTTTACAAATTCATCTCTCTGTAGTGCGCTCTAAAGCTGGATTATGGATGTATAGTATATGGGTCAGCGAGACCATCGTATCTGAAATGACTGGACCCGGTACATAATTTAGGTTTGTGTCTTTCCACTGGTGCATACAGGACATCGCCCATAAACAGTCTTTATGTAGAAATAAACAAACCATCACTTACAGACAGAAGAACGATGCTCACGTGTTCATACATTTTAAAAATCCGTTCACTACCTAAACACATCTGTCACCAAACAGTCACAAAGTGCCCATCAAGAACACAATTTAACAACAAACCGCAGACTACTAGGCCACTGCTTTTGCGTTTTGAAGAGGTGTGCGAATACCTCGGCATACTAGACACATTACCTGGCATTGCTCCAAGACGAGATCGATAACCTCCATGGTACCTTTCTCCTGCAATCTGTGATTTCACTCTTACAAAGTTCCGTAAAAAACAAACTCCACAACAGCATATAATACAAGAACTTTTTCACTCTCGAGGAAAAATGCAGTACTTTCACACCTTTTTATACAGATGGCTAAAAACAGTTGCTTATGTTGCAAGTGCAGTGGTACAAGGGAATTGGAATGAAATAATAAGACTTCCGCAGTGTGCAACAATCTTCACTGCCGAATGTTACGCTGTCTGTGTAGTCACTCAGCAAATAGTAAACAAGAAGCTCACAAACAGTATTGTTTACACAGACTCACCAAAGTAAACGAGAAGCTCACAGACAGTATTATTTACACAGACTCACAAAGTTTACTTACTGCTCTCCACTATAGAATTGTAATCACATACAAAACATTGTAACAGCCACAGCTCAAGGACAAAACATAAAACTCTGCTGGGTACTGAGTCATATTGTAATTAAAAGCAACAACAGAGCAGACTTCTGCGCTGCTCAAGCTTGTGACTAGCAAATAAAAAAGTAAATATATTGTTCAAAGATTGCATTCACTTACGTCATCATAACATAAGACAAAAATGGCAGTCCATATGGAATAATGAAGCAAATAACAAACTACACTTCGTAAAACCAGTTTTAGGTGAATGGAAGTCCTGCACCCACCAGGAACATTTCAAAGAAGTGATTATCTGCTGTCTTCGTACAGGACACACACCTCACACATAATTTATTACTAACAAAACGACAAGCCACAATGTGAACTATGCGAAGGTGAGCTAACGCTAAACCATGTTTTCTTTTCATGCAGAAAACTAGAAAGACTGAGGAAGGAGCATTTTACAGTTTTTTATAATGAACACTTACCATTCCACCCAACTTTGCTCTGAGGTGAACATGCACTTGTTGACATTTTACAGATTTTTAAGTTTTTAAACATAGCAGGTGTTTTAGACAAATTGTAGATGTAATAAATAATGGTCAGCTTTTACAAGCAGATTTTTTGAACCTCACCTCAGCCACTCTTTCGTCCTGAGAAGAAGGCTGACGTCTTTATTCGATTTGTTAGGAGCCTCGACATCCTTGCACAGCCAAGGATGGTTGCAGAGGTTACCAACCTTCATCACAGCTTTAACCATAAGTCACTCCTAAAATTTTGTCATATTTTTACTAGGTTGCATGAAATAAATTTTAGACCCATTACACCGCCGTTGATTTACACTTTTGTATAACATCCTATATAAAACAATTTTCTATACCGTGACCTTGGCGCATGATAGCCTTAGCCGCTTATGCGCTGTTAAACACAACACAACTCCTGGGGACGAAGGGTGCGTACAAGTAAAACGTGCTGCTTTCAGTTCTTGAATTGTGAAAAGAATGTCCAGGCGATCGTCCCTTGTGGGAGGAGCACATCGATGCTGCTGAGGTGAAGAAGCACTTCCGCCAATTCTTGAACAGAAATCTTTCACGACCTCTAGTTCTTGCCATTTTCATGAAATGCAAATGCACGGAAAGGGTGTTGCTGCTGGGTGCATGTCGGCAGTGCTCGAACGATGTGCCCGATTTTGGAGAGTGGTTTGCGGGGATCCAATCTGTTGCAAAATGACCGCTACCGTTGTCTGCCTAGACTCCCTAAATAGTGAAATTCTGGAATGTGGTCCATGTCCATTAGCCGAGTGCTGGTGAACTCCTTGACCAGAGTGATGTTCCTGTTATTCACACTGACTGTTGCAGCATGTTTAATCATGTAGTTTGTTGTTCTCACGTGCCACACAGACTGGTTAAGCCCATTTCATAGCATAAACTTGTCACCGTTCATCTATTTTTATTGATTCCTTTGGTATAAATTCAGTCTTTGGAGAGCACAGAAACGTACTTATCTCTGATACTTCGTGCAATCTTCAGCCAGTCCTTGCAAAACTGTACTGTACCAGATGATTGGAAGGTGGTTTAACTTGATAAATCAAGCTTCACATACTTCGCGGTCATCGTGTTGGGCACAATGGACCGCAGCTGCGTCAGGCTTAGCGGGCTGTGCCGCGTCGCCTCTGAATTCTTCCCCAGATCGCGATCCGGCACTGGCTTCGTACGCCGCGAGTTTCGCCTTCGCTTCTGCGACTCGTTTTTTTATCGTTGATGCCTTGAAGGCCACGCTTCTCAGCTGCATGCGCCTCAGGATGCAGCAGTCTTTGGAGCTGTCATTGTAGTAGCGCACTTTTGCGGCCATAAGGGCAAAGAGCTTGTCGGCGAAGACCTCCTGCTTCTTTGCTCATTCGATAGCTTTCTTGATTACTGTCCGAGTCGTGTTGGTTTGAGCTGCCTGCCGAGCAACTTGCGCAACCGAACTTGAGCAACTTGAGCAGCCCCCAGAATGACCTCCATCCTCCATTTTAAGATGAGCAAAAAAGCAAACAAGAAATCAAATAAACAAAAACTCGGTTATGACGAAGTGATGGCAGAGCAGTATTATTCCTGAACCAGTGGTTCTCAAATATGCACGGACATATTCGCGCAGCACACGGGTATCTTTTGCGTTCCGCCTCCATCAAAACCCGGCCGCCGCGGCCGGAATTTTATTAGCCGACCTCGGACTCTGTAGCTGAACACTGTAACCACGTCAGCGGTGGGTGGTGGCGCCATACTCCGCCATGTTTCCTTGCCTGCCCTTCTGTCGTCGTTGCCATGGGAATGAGCCCGGGCGTGGTTCAATTGCCTGCGGTAAGCTCCGAAGTCGGCAGCGTGCTGACAGCGCATGCTGCCAAGCTTCTAACTTTCTCCATGGTGCATGCTCGACTTCAGCGTTTGTTCGCGGAGCCGCTTGCGGGACGCGTGCAAGCTGTTAGCTAGCCGTTAGCGCGGCCCCGCACATCCCGCGATTTTTGCGCTGTGGACAAGCGGACGTGCTCGCATCCACGTACTAAATGGGTAAGTTGGAAGTCCCTTAATTACGCTCAGCATTGACACTTCGGGAGCTTTCATCAGTGTTTCATAGCTACACATGACGGAAGCCAACAGTCAGTTTTTCCCGTTTCTGTCTCCTCAAACATGGAAGCGATGGCATGCATCTGCTTAGTTGAGAAGACCCCTCCCGCGTTTTCATAATTTTTTTCTTGAATGACCGCATCGGATGAGGTTGCAAAAGCGATGCGCTGATTGAGGTGGTGACCAACCAAGGTGTGTGAAAACTGTCTCGAAGATTGCCGCCGGTGCATTACTTCATGTACGAAACTCAAAAATTAAGGGAAATATATTTTCTCAGTTGTATATTAAACACATTCCTTCACACCCAATGTTACTCTTGAAGAAGATGCAATTGTCGACATGCCTTGTGTGCTTAACTTTAAAAAAAAAACAAGTTTCCTTGACAAACTAAATTTTTTGCCCACTGCTTAGCATCATTTTTTGATACTTTTCAGCCACCTTCTCATTCCTGGGAAGAAGGCTGAGGTTTTGTTTGATTTGTTGGGAGGCTCAACATTCTTGCTTGCCAAGGATGGCTGCTGAGGTTACCCGACCTTCTTTAAAGGTTTTGATATTAACCATTCATAAAATTTCTTCCTTCATCACTAGGAAATACAAAACAATATTTTAGGCCCTCTACACCACCAGTACTAATATTTGTAAAATTCTGCAGAAAACAATTCCCCTATGCCTTGAGTTTGGTGCATGATGGCCTGAGATGCCCATGTGCCATAAAACCGAACATAACACAACAACATTGGGTTGCTCCAGTTTCGAACACTCAGACATGGTCATTCTGGTCAAGCTATGTTTCTACACTTTTTCTGCACAAAACTGAGCAGGTAAAGATACCCTTGGCCTCTGGGAAATAATGAGTACTGACATTGTGGAAGGGGGCATGATCAACATCGAACTTTCTGATCAGTAGTGTGTTTCCTCTGGATTATGGGGTCACCCGCGAGCAGCCGGCCGGGAAGGCGCGCTTCCGTGCCAGCTATGCGCGGGCGTTCTCGTGTCCCCAACCCGTGGCGCAGAGTCACAGCCACGGCGGGTTCGGACGAAGTAGGCAACGAACAGAGTACGCTAGGAAACCGTTTATTTACCTAGCGCAAGGCAAAGCACACTGCGGAAGAATGTTCTATCCGATAATATATGGTTCAGCAGCTTACCAGGTCGTCGTCGACTGGTGTTGGATAATCCGGGAGGGCGCGGGCAGGAGACGGGGTCGGCGGGGCAATCGGGCAGTCACCGCGGCGAGAGGAGAGACTAGACAGCCTTTGTTCCCGCGTGAGCTCTCCTTAAAGGGTCAGTCTACTCACCGAGATGAGTATATAAATAATGGCATATTCTGGTAGTTGGCAACCTATAACATCAATAACGAGGGATCTGCGCCCGGTTTAGGCGGGAATTTATATTTTATTTCGACGTTAAAAGTCGCGTAAAAATGCATGGTGGCGACCCCAAACGTTCATTTTCTTCAAGAAAGTGGTAGTCTTTTTTTGTAGAAGCATAAGTGAATATACTACGTACGATTTGTATGCCCCAATGTCAGAGAAATGCACGTTTTGTTTTAGTAAACTGTAGAAGGCATACCGCTCGCTTTTTCTGTAAATCACATGAATATTTATAGTTACACGTACGCAAAACGCAGGCACATTCCCACTTTTAGTTCAGCGTATGCTAGCAGAGACGCAAAAATAAACTCAGCCTATAGTGGCGCCATCTGGTCGTCAGGACGGGAACCATTGCTGTAAACAAACCGACTCTCCAGTTAAGCCTAGGAGCGGCAGAATCGTCACTCTAATTATTAAAATAGAGCAAATTTATCGCTTGTATGTTTTCTTATAGGCGAGATGAGACGAAGCGAAAGACAGGCGCCCCATTTATGGCCAGTGAACGCACTGAAAAAGGCAGCAACAACGAGAATTCAGTCCGAAGCGACAGGTCCGGCTTCGACGGGCGCCGCCATGTTTGTCGCCGCGCGGCGGAGATCCAGATGGTTGCCAGATGAGACTACCATCTCATACAGATGTGTTCCCACATTAATAAATTCTATTTTAAAATGTTCTACCGCACTCCTTGGAACCACAGCTGGCTAAACGGTAATTTGAGTAAAGAGCTATCGGTTGCCGCAAAGAAAATATGGTCGATAAAATTCAGTAGACTGACCCTTTAAACCCCTACGACATTGCACCCCCTTGAGCAACCGGTTGCAACCAAGAGGGGTCGTTCACCCCGTTCCTAAGACGCCAGAGCGTAGGCGTGACGTCACGTCCGAGCTGGGGGGGGTGAGGAGATTGGCCGCGTGGCCCCCCTCTCCCCACGCCCGGCGGCGGCGCTTCGTGGCGTGACTCAGCGCGGGGCAGCGAGGGATATCTGTATATCCCACAGGATAGAGGTGAAATAATGAAGGATTCTTCAGCTGATGTCGCAGACCATCAGGGTGTCGAACCGGCATTTTTTCGGGTTCGGTTCGGGTTCGGGTTCACGCCTTTCGGGTTCAGTTCCGGGTTCGGCTCCAGAGGGCCATTCCGTTCCGGTTCGAACCGGTTCGGACCGTCTCGAACCGGTTCAAACGGGTTCGGGTTCAGGACAAAAAAAATTAGAACGCAGATGGGTTTCAGTCAACCTTGCTATGCGTTTTCTTTGTTCTTCCTCACGGCTATACAAAATAAAAAATGCAAAGTTTTGTTTACGAGAACATAAAACTGGGCTAGTTGGTAAGGGTTAATGCTTAAGCAGCGCAGTAAACAGGACAAAAGGAAGTCTGGAGACGACACAGACGCTGACTAACAACTTGGTATTACATTCTCGGAAAAGTATATGAAGGCGCAGGGCACAGTGAACAATCCAAAAAACAGAAGAGCAAAGATTAAACCTAAAAAACCATACTGCTCATGCACATCACAGTAGAGTCATGACAACTTTTTCAACGAAATTCGAAGACTATATTCCACAGTGGACGGCACTCCCCTATCTCCTGGACCTCACGCAGTTGCCAAGAAAGCCTAACTCCTTATCTACCAAATTGGTGGATGGTGAATCAACACGCTCATGTGCTTCTTTCCTGATCATAAAGGCCTCCACCATCTCCCTACAAATTCGATCAGGGTGATTAAACAGGAGACTTGTCTTTCTAAATGGGGAAGCAATGAGCATTTGTTCGAACATCACAGATGGGTAAAAAAAATTGGCGGGGGCTTAGCTTTGGTTAAGCCTGGTAGGTTGCGAAAGCAAAAGCGCAGCGCCTCCAACTGAAGGAACGCAGTGCGCCGCGTCTACAGGTCACGCGTGGCTACCGGCTGCCGCTGCGCGACGACTCAAAGCGTCTTCGGTAATTTTTTTTTTATTGCAAAAGCAATACTGCTCGAGGTTTCCGCTCTTGGCCGTCGTCCCGGAGAATCCACCATTGACCATTAGCGTGACTATGTGTGACGTCATACCAGCTGTGGAAAAGCGGGGCCCCAACTCGACCCGTGGCGATCGTCCCAGCGAATCCTCCACGCGCCGCTGCCGTGAGGGAGGCGCTCGCTGTATGTGACCAGCCAAACCAGGCGCAGCCAGGGCTATTGATTTCGCAACTTACCGGGCTTAACCAAGCTAAGGCTCTGCCAATTTTTTATAATTTGTTTTTGATGTTGTTGCGACGAAAGATAACGATCTACAGCTGGTATGACGTCACAGCGGCAGTAGCGCCACAGGTGCGCACCGCGGCAAACACACACCATAACTGCAGCCGGGCTCTCTGAAAGAGCGAGTTGGTCGCCCATATTCACTGCGCTAAAGGTCAAATGTAACTGCGGCCGGGTCACGTGAAAGCTTGAAAGTGCGAGTAGTATTGCTTTCGCAATAAAAGTAGCGGTGTCGTACAACTTGGTTTTGCATTGCAGCGAGTGCAACGATTGCTTCCCCCAGTAGATAAGACAAGTGTCCTGTTTAATAACCCTGTTTGCATTTGTAGGGAGTTGGTCGAGGCCAATGAGATCAGGAAGGAAGCAGATGAATGTGTTGCTTCACCATCTATCGATTTGGTAGATAAGGAGTCAGGTTTTGTTGGCATTGAGCGAGGTCCAGGAGATAGAGGAGTGCCGTCTACTATGGAAGGTACTCTTCGAATTTCGTTGAAAAAAACGTCACGACTCGACTGTGATGTGCATGCGCAGTATGGTTTTTAAGTTTTAACCTTTGTTTTGGGGTTGTTTCCTGTGTCCTTCGCCTTTATATACTTTTCCCAGAATAAAATAACCAGTTGTTAGTCAGCGCTCGTGTCGTCTCCCGTCTTCCTTTTGTCGTGTTTACTGCGTTACTTGAGCATGAAAAAATTGTTTAATGCGTGATGTTCTCACTTTGCCCATTTTATTTATTGCCCGCAGCAAAAAGACGAATTTACGGGACAATTCCACAAGTGAGAGGAATCTGGTAGACAACTGCGGATCGACATTCGGTGTACTGACGGGAATGTTTTACTGAGCAGGTCGCCCGCTTCTTCCGGTTAACCATCGGACACACTCTTGCCAACTTACATGGGGCAGAAAACACAACGTTCACATCGTATCTGGCTGCAACCTTTTTAACATTGTGCGATAGCTTATGGATATAGGGAATTACGGCAACACGTTTCTTTTCCCTGGGCTCTCTCCTTCCCTCTCCTAGCTTCATTTTCTGTAGTAAGGCTTCGCACAGGCCTGCTATGAGGAAAGGTGAGTAGTATACGGGACAAGCCGCAGAATGAAAGGAACTCAAAATTAATGAAAATCGGCTATGTACATACGTCCCAACGAGAGCCTCGTGTTAGCACTGGCTCTCCCTAACATTCAGAACTTACCAAACATATTTTATTTAAATCACCTATTTGACATCGTCTTTGTGACTCACATTATATATCCCGAGCCCCTATAGCTCAGTATCTTCAAAATCTCAGCTTATCGTGGCTTCTCACTATAGTAAAGTAAGAAATTTGTTTGTGATAGAATGTTTGGTTTTTTTCCTGGGGTGCTATCAAAGGCAACCTTTTCGTCAGCAGAATTTTTTGCGCCCTTGATAAAATGATAAAGAGTAGGTAATATAGCGTGCACCATTTGTCCACCAACTTGTTTCAAGCATTTATTTTCAAAACTACAAACAACCCCTTTCTGGCAGCTTTGCTTAATAGGTGACTAAGTACTCGCCTGTCTTTTCTGGACATGCTCACGAGTTCTGATTCATTGGGTTTTCTCACTCTTCGCTTTTATTTATCTGTGCGGCCTCTCCACAAGGCAGATGACAAATGTTGTGATCGGTCATTACTTCCTATAGCCATTAATCTACAGCCTTAACTAGACTTTCTTGATACTAGTGTATTAAAGCGAAGTCAGCGGATGTACAGTGGAGCCCACTTTAATGGCCGCAGATATAACGAACGCTCGCTTATTATAAGCGGGTGTGGTGCTACCGTGAAAATATGCATAAGGGCAATGGAAATTCATTGCAAATACAGCGAACAACTCTAGCCACACCACTCGGTTATAGCGAACGCGGTAGCGTGGTGAACTACCCCGAGGTTGTAGAGGTCGTTCTTCCGCTAAGCACGCAGATGAAATACCTCCTCTCAACCTTAGCCGCCGCGGTGGCTCAGTGGTTATGGTGCTCGACTGCTGACCCGAAACACGCGGGTGCGATCCCGGCCGCGGCGGCTGAATTTATATGGGGGCGAAATTCTAGAGACCCCTGTACTGTGCGATATCAGTGCACGTTAAAGAACCCCAGGTGGTGTAAATTTCCGGAGCCCTCCACTACGGCGTCTCTCATAGCCTCAGTCGCTTGGGGCGTTAAACCCCATAAACCAAACCAAGCCTCGCAACCTTCACAACACCGCTCCGGAAAAAATATGTCAACAATTAAAAGGCGGCGCTGCTGTGCGCAACGCTAACCGGAAAGTCCGGCGTCCGGTAACACTGTAAACGCTAAAGTAAACACGGTAATAATATGCTATAATTCTCTGTTGAAATAGTAAGTAACCGCCGGCCAAACCCGCGTCGATGTCCAACGAGGGCAATCATTGCCTATACGCGTTCGCCGGCTCGGCAAAGCATCCCGAGTAGAAGAAGCGCGGTGCGCGTGAGAAAGAGGCATCGTCAAAAGCAAAGCTACTGGCCATGGTCGCGGATCAACTAACAGCAGCGATTAGATAATTCTTAAATCCTTGCTGGCCATGCCAGTTACGTGGTATGCATAGCCTGCCCAGTCGTCTCCATCTTTTGCGCCGCTACCATGTGCAGGTATTGTCATATAGCGGACAGTGCAACGGATGCATTCTGCGCCACAAGCGCTGCGCTACTTCGTCGCTGCATCAGCCCAGGAACGACAGAAGCAGCTCGAAAACACACGTGACCATATGCTTGCAGATTTCTGGCAAAGCTTCGTTGATCCATAGCCGACCGGATGTTTCCTCGGATAGCTACGTTCCTGCGGACCACAAAATCGCAGAAGCGCCTGCTCTGACGAAGACGTTGAATACCAAGTGCGAGCTCTCCCTACTGTCAGGAATCTCATTTATTTGGCCGACCTGCCACCAGTTGCCATGCACTCTTCATCCATAATTAGTTATACCCGTCCCTAAATTTGATAGTTGGCAGCAAGGTGTCGGCGCGGATTAAATGACCACCCTAGATAGCCTGGAAAGAGCCGCGACAGGCTCTGCTTTGCACAAGTAAACACGCATAATGCAGCTTTATAAGAAATAATTGCCACTTTTAGCGGCCTTAGTATTTTTGGCTGTTATACGAAGAATCCACTTGCTACGAACATCAAATATAACGAATGAAACCCGTGTGACCATCAGGTTCGTTATAAGTGGACTCGACTATAGTTTCAATCGGCCACAAAAACCTCTTTCACCCTTCAGACATGGACCTTACATGTTAGGACGCACCTTCGCGCCAAAGGGGCGTTTGTGCTGTAGTCAGTGCATTTCTACCTGTGCGAGCAACGAGAAACAATTTCAGCAATAAAATTATATTTTTGTCTTGATGCTGTATTATTTTGGGAGATACTTAAGCAGTCTCTTGGCATCATACATTTAACTATAACATTTATGTCTGCGATGAAAACCTCCGGAATTCCGTGTGAACACTCCGTGTTCATAGGACGCAGAACCACCGTGTTCCACGAAGTCACTGTTCAGACAACAGTGCACTTCAACGCAGGAGGAATATGCTGCGCAAGTTCAACCTCCTGACTGGTTCCCCTTTTATGACGTGTGCACCATCTGAAATTTTCATGTGCGGGCGGAGGCAGGGAGTTATGGTGGCATGAGGCCTTATGCCGAGATCGCTGAATTCGAAGCGGTCAAGTAAGGCATGAGGAGGGTCAGAGAGGTTCCAAATATTCGATGTATTAACCATAAAAAGAAGCCTACAAGATAGCCGAATAGCCTAAAGCATCTGTAAACAGAGTTTTCTGTTGCGCCGCCATTAGTACGAATCCCGCTCGGAGTCAGAAGTTAGACTATGCGTACTCTTTTAGTTGTTCTTTTTACTGCGTTAGCAGCATAGCCTGCTTTCCCAAAAATAACCGCGCTGCGTGCGTGCAGCCTCCATCCTTGATGCACACTCCGGTGGGCGCACATCAGGGCATTCACTGGTAAAAATGCACCTTCAAAACTTTCACCCATCTCCCCACACCCCATCAACCTCCTGTACCCGATATAGCCGAGGCAGATTGTTGTGAAGGCTCAACGTACTCAGTCGCCCAAGCGTTCTACGAAAAAAACGCTAACAATCATAAGCCTGTTGTGTCAGACACTAAGAACGGGAAGTATGACTGAGAGAAGTAGATATAAGTCGCCAGACAGAGAATTAAAGATCGAGCAGTGCGAGAACAGCGGATGGAGCCGCGCGCTGGCGACTGGCAGCAATTTTTTCTTGGAAGCAGAACGATTTCAGCAAATCGGCATAACGAAATCACTTCATCACAGTTACATTTCATCGCAGTAGCATCTTTCTGGACGTAGCACCTTTCTATCGCATGCCAGCGAGCGCATGTATTTCCGTATTGCCCTTTTGTGTAATCGGTATTTAATTTTTTTCTTATTAGTACATCTCCACCATTTCCAAGAACCCGCCTTTCGTTGCTTATTTCAGTCGCGCGCAAACAAGAATATGCGGATTCTAAAAAAAAAAAAGAAGCTGCACCAATTTATACATTCTTCTTTTGGTAATACTAGTAGATATATATGTCGGCTTCAACGTGTCGAGTAGACATTGCGGCTATATGACAGTCGGTGTAGTGGAGGGCTCCAGATTAACGGAGACCAGCTGGGGATTTTCGACGTCACGCTGGTTTTTGTATTTTTGGAATCAGCAGCCGTGCTCCACAGCCATTGAGCCATTTTTTTTCTTTATTGCCCTACAGGCCCATCGTGAGGGGTTTTGTTTAGAATTTGCTGTCTTAGACAATGAGCGCCTAAAAAATAAATGTTGCACTACCCACTGCGGTTGCTCAGTGGTTAGGGCGCTCGGTTACTTATTTGGTGTACCCGGGTTCGAACTCGGCCCCGGCAGCCACGTTTCGATGGAGGCGAAACGCAAAAGGCACCGTGTGCTGCGCGATGCCAGTGCACGTTAAAGGGCAACATTGAAGTTCGCGGTGCTGTAGTTTGTTTGCCGCATCCGGTCGCTTTATGGGAATTCCCATTAAGTCCTTTTTCTTAGGCCCTCCGCACAACCGCACAGAAAGGGGTCAGTGAACCCAGCGGGAGAAGGGAGGCGCCGAATGGCGGGGGATTACAGGAGACGTCAAACTCCCCTCATGGACGGAGTCGTTAGGCGGCATCCTGTGTGCACGTGTGTACGGCGAGGCTGACCCGCGTCACAGTGCGTGGCTCTTTGTACCATGTCTGCAGCGGCATGCTTTGACCTATTGTCACGCTAGCTGCAGGCATGAGGAGCGACGATGGGAAAGAGATGAGTTGAAATGGCTTTCCTGGAACTTGGGTCAACCGGACGTTGAAGTATTCTGCATCATGGGAAAGTGAATGCTCGCGAAGCTCGCAGCAGTGATAGTAGAAAGTGTACGTACATACATGTATGTGCACGGGGTCGCGAGGGGCTACCTTCTTTCCCCAATCATTCATTGGGTGTATTTTCCTTTCCCCAATGGGTTATTGGGTGGATGTTTGTAGAGTACCTGATTGGTTATTCTCCCACCGAGGGCGGGGGCATTGGTTTTAAAACCAGCTGCTTCGGCAGGACCGAGGGCTGGTTTCGTCCCGTAGAACTACGAGCCAGTCAAGTGTAAATATGTTTTCTCCTTGCTTGTATCCTCCTTTGTGCTTTTAATTGTTATAAAAGTTTAACCTCTCCAGAAGTGTCCTCTTGCAATGTGATTGAGCAAAACGAATCTGCAAGACGTCAAGAATCCTACAACAATCATCATTAACTAAATTTCCCTCTACGAGATCAAGAGGGAATCCAACTGGCGCAGTCGACAGGATTTGCTACGTCTTCCTGCTCGAGGTATCTGACGGAGGGGTGGAGGATCAAGTCGGTGGACAAGCTGCAGAGCGGTACGTCCTAAAGGAGGAACGTCAGCGTCACAAAGCGACGTTGAAAGCTTCAGAGACTGCTGGTCATCGTCAACGGGACGTAGGAGGCTCAAGTCGGCGAGGAGCTGAAGGAGCCAGGCGACCGACGTGTCGTGGAGGTGCCTAGTCCGTGAGCTGCGGAAGGAACCAGGCGTCCCCGTTGAGGTTCAAGAGAAGAACCAGGCGACCAGCGAGTCAAAGAGGCAGGAGGTTCAAGTCAGCGAGCTGCTGTGAGAGCCGGGGCTCAACTCAACTCATCCGCATCAAGGAGCCCGCTGTCGTCACTCAGGGCGACGAGAGTACCGTGGCAGAGGAAAGCAACCTGCGAGGTAGGATACCTTTCTGCTTCCTCCGAATTCACCATGTCGGTGTAGTGTTTTCGTGCTATAAATGATAGCACGGAAAAGGGAGATGGCTGCCGTACGGTATAATTGGGAGGGCAAGATGCGATGTTTGGAGATTGAGGAGGCAGAAAAGCTGCTTGAAATTGAGAATTTGAAACTCATAATTGAGCGAGAAAAGATAAAGCTCGCACAGATGCAGTTGAAAGTAGGACAGGGAACGAAAGCTGGTAGCGAGATGTTATTCGCTGCAGTTCAATGTTTTGACTGCATGGAATTTGGGCATCTAATGATTGACTGTCCGAAATCGAAGCGAGAACAGCATGTTCCCGTATTGAGAATTACCTGTGGGCCAATGGCTATAGGTGTGAGAGCTGCAGCATTTAGGCAGCAGGGCCCAACCATGTGTGCCGGGCCAGCAGAGATGGCTGAGGGCATAGGGGCGTTAGTCACGCCTTTGAAGCGCTGCTTGTCGGAGCAAGCTGAAATAGAGGAGACCCAGAAGGCACATGAGTGCATTGTTGGTGAACAGGAGTTAAGCATTGTGCCAGAGCAGGTTGGCGCTAACTCCGAGGCCGCAGTAACGCTCGGCGAAGAGGTAGAGCAGGCGCCAACAGCGGGAACGCTCTTTGCAGGCGGCGGGAAGCTAGCTCTCAAAGATGAGGTGGGTAGCCAGCCGGAGCTGACACTCTGCGCAGTGACAGCAGATGTAGTGGACGGTGTAGCGAAGTTGGTGACACCTGAGACGCACTCGCTGTTAGACCAGATAGAAAGAGAGCGGCTACATCAAGAAAATGAGAGAGCTGATTTGGAAGAGCATTTCAAAATTCGAGACAAATCTGAGACGCCGGTAGAGCTTGAGGCCAATTCGGTAGCTGCAAAAGTTTTTGCAGCAGATTGTGAGCTAACAACGAGCGATGAGGCTGCATTTGATGCCGAGGAAGGAAAGAATGCGCATTTGATCACTGCAATGGTTTTCGAAGCTGATAAGGAACTGCAGGATTGGGATAATGCATCTGTCCCTGTGGGTATCAGCGTGGAGGAGAGACAGTGTGTTTCATTGCCAGAAGTGCGCAAGCAAGCTGATGGAGTCAATTGTGAGAAAAGAAGGCTCGAAGGAACGATTTTCTTTGAAGCGTACATCGGTGGGCAGTTGTACGAAGAGCTAGCGCTACTTGAATCTCGATGCAAAACTGCATGTGAAGTAGCCGATGAGAGGCCTGAGCGAACTGTAAAATTGAAAGAAGTGGAGAATGCAGACGCGAGGGCAGCAGCAATCTTCGTGGCCCGCAAGGAGCAGGTGTGCTCTATTGATGCGACCGTGGCGGCAGCCTTTGGAACCGGTGTTTTGCCGGATAATCCGGAATTTTTGTCCAAACTTCTGGACAAAGCTCTAGAGAAACGTTTGTTGTTTCGTGATGTAGGCGGCTAGAAGTAATTTCTGCCAGTTTGGGCACCGATCTGACATGGTGGATTCTGGAATGTGCAGATTGGTTTCCAGCCTTGTGTGTGCGGGTTGAAATATCCGCTGTGTGCGCGCATGTGTGTGTGCTGGTGTACTGACCGGACAGCCGGCGCATGTGTGCGTGTTGGTGGACTGACCGGACAGCCGACGTACGTGTGTGTGCGTGCGTATGTACTTTTGTTGTTGGACACCGTGGCTGAACTTTAATGTCCCACTGACAACAAGTGTCTGTGTGACATTCTTGGTTGGGAGGAGTGAAGTTCGCGGTGCTGTAGTTTGTTTGCCGCATCCGGTCGCTTTATGGGAATGCCCATTAAGTCCTTTTTCTTAGGCCCTCCGCACAACCGCACAGAAAGGGGTCAGTGAACCCAGCGGGAGAAGGGAGGCGCCGAATGGCGGGGGATTACAGGAGACGTCAAACTCCCCTCATGGACGGAGTCGTTAGGCGGCATCCTGTGTGCACGTGTGTACGGCGAGGCTGACCCGCGTCACAGTGCGTGGCTCTTTGTACCATGTCTGCAGCGGCATGCTTTGACCTATTGTCACGCTAGCTGCAGGCATGAGGAGCGACGATGGGAAAGAGATGAGTTGAAATGGCTTTCCTGGAACTTGGGTCAACCGGACGTTGAAGTATTCTGCATCATGGGAAAGTGAATGCTCGCGAAGCTCGCAGCAGTGATAGTAGAAAGTGTACGTACATACATGTAGGTGCACGGGGTCACGAGGGGCTACCTTCTTTCCCCAATCATTCATTGGGTGTATTTTCCTTTCCCCAATGGGTTATTGGGTGGATGTTTGTAGAGTACCTGATTGGTTATTCTCCCACCGAGGGCGGGGGCATTGGTTTTAAAACCAGCTGCTTCGGCAGGACCGAGGGCTGGTTTCGTCCCGTAGAACTACGAGCCAGTCAAGTGTAAATATGTTTTCTCCTTGCTTGTATCCTCCTTTGTGCTTTTAATTGTTATAAAAGTTTAACCTCTCCAGAAGTGTCCTCTTGCAATGTGATTGAGCAAAACGAATCTGCAAGACGTCAAGAATCCTACAACAATCATCATTAACTAAATTTCCCTCTACGAGATCAAGAGGGAATCCAACTGCAACTGCGCCACTTTTTGAGAATTTCGCGATACTCAAGGATTCAAATCTATATAGGCTGAAGGTAAAGCATGCTAAGTTTTTTGCACTACCATTTAAAATAGTGACGTAATCGACGATTAAATTTTGCACTTCTCCTCAAAGCCACAGAGGAGTGCGGCGAAGTTCAGTGTGACGTCACGGAAGGTATGATTTCAAATTACTGCTACCGTCAGCCACACCCTGCCGTGCATCGTTGGACGCTGCAAACAATGTTCGGCGGGCTTTGACTTCGGTGGCGTTGCTTTTTTCCTTCAAAGCAGGCGTTTATGCGTTGGAAATGTACGGATACTTTCGATGACGTCATTATGCGTCCCCCACTTAGCGTTGTGCGTTGCGGAGAAGCTTGAAGGCCGTCGAAATTTTAATTGGTTATTACATCACCGTTTCAAATGCTAGGCCAAAAGGACTTCGCATACTTTACTTTACCTGGAATTTTCACACATTCGACCCTTTTGAGCTCGTCGATTTCTATAACCTATGCAGTTGCCGCTTAAGGATCCCCAGCTGGTAGAAATTATTCCGGAGCCCACCCCTACTGCACCTGTTCCGCTTTTTTCTTTCACTCCCATCTTCCTCCCTCTTTTAAGGTGCGGTTCAGGCGTCCATCAAGAAGTGAGACAGACTGCGCCATTTCCTTTCCTCAAAAACCACCATCAAAACATTGTTGGGTCCTCGCGCTAATATTTCGTCTATTTGTGGGAAATGACGCAAAGAAAAGGAAGGCGTTCTCAATCGGTACTAAAATGACTATAAACGCGCAGTTTTATTGCGTGTTTTCTCCTTTCAAATGACGCCATAGATATTACAATACATGTATCACTGTGTGGTATTCGCCTACTGCCACTAAATAATTTAGAAAATAATTTTTTCTGCCATGCTGTTTTGGTTTCATTAAGCGAATGATCGCTTTGACGTGAGTTCAACACTAGGTCACGTGAGGCACGGGAAAACTAATACAAACGTTGATACGTTGTTTTGACTCACTGTAGCACTTAAATCAGCCGACTTCAAGACCTATAATTACAACGAACGACATATCAGCAGTTATAGTGCCGTTTTATAGCACCTCACGCGACCTAATTTCCACTACACGTCACAGCCATCGTTATGTTGGTGAAACCGAAGCAACGTCAAGAAGAAATTCAAATATAAATTATTTATTGCGTGTTGGTGAACACAACGCGGTGCTCCATGTACACCAACGTCTTACGCATCGTTTGAAAGAAGAAAGCACGCAAGCAAAAGTTTGGTGTCTATTGTACTCTATTGAGTTAGAGCAGTCCTAACATTTTGATTAAAGATTTCCGCAAATATGTAAAAGGGACTAGTAATAACTCAAGATTTCGCATAAACCTAACGTACAAGTGTTTAGAATTGGCAGTAGTACATTACAGAAGCGTCAATTAGGCTTCATCCCAGGCACCAGACCTCCTGTAAATTTGCTGTCGCATATACTGGGTATGATTTTCGTACTTCCCAGCGCAGACAGCTACAGGTGGGTAAATCTATGCGATAGAACATCTCATTTTGTCGGAAAACAAGATGTATGCCTGGATGCAAAAAAAGTGGGGCTGAACCGGTCCCGAACCGGTTCGGAGCGGTTCCTTTGAATCGTTCCGGTTCGGGTTCAGTTCCAAGATGGCGAAAAAAATATGGGTTCGGTTCGGTTCCGGTTCCGGGCGAAAATTCGGGTTCGGTTCCGGTTTCGGGTTCGGGTTCAGTTCCGGTTCGACACCCTGCAGACCATCCTCCTTGATGAGGTTGGCTGGCTTCACTTGTCTACATTGACCATCATGCGATGCGTTGGCTCTGACTTGGTCTCAGAGTTGCTTGTTTTAGGTATTGTCAACCTTTTTCTTTATAAGCTCGTGGTCTTCATGCAATGACTTACATGGACATTAGGCAGCAGTGACAGTCTCTCAACTGACTTGAGCCGTTACGTTTGGAGTTCATTGCTTCTAGTTGTCAAGGCTTCCTTGCGGGTGCTTGAAACCTTTGGAAACCCTTGATTGTAAAAAAGGAACTTTCAGGGGCCTTGAGAGGCCTGGAATTTCCATGGATCCTTGAAAAAAACAATTTTTGAGGTATTGAAGGGTGCCTTACTTTTTTGTCAGGATTTCTTGCCGGTTTTGTAATGTTTACAAGATTTCCCCTGGCGTAGTGCTGAACTTTTCTGAGGTGAACTGCTTGGGAAAAGGTTCTTGGACCAAACCGTTGCATTGACAAGCCAGTGATTCGTTTTGCCATCAAGCAACCCTAAATCTGCCTCTTGTGATAAAAGCCCGCTTGTGGCCCTTTTTACTGAAGTGATGGTCTTGTGGTAGAGCATCCGCCTCGTATTCGGGAGATGCTGCGTTCGATCTTCAGTGCTGCCAGGTACCCCCGGTTTTTTAATCTGTATAAGATTTCCTCCATCCTGTTGCTTGGCTTTTTGGGGTGAACTGCGTAAGAAAAGGGTCGTGGACCAAACCGTTGCATTGATGGGCCAGTGTTTCGTTCCACTGTCATGCAACCCTAAATCTGCCTCATGCGGCAAAAGCCCAATTGAACACATCCAACGTCACCACAACTTGTTTGCAAAAACAGCCGTTGCTGGTGATATACCTGTATTTCATACCTTTTCTAGCTCATGAAAGCTCCATTGTCATAAAGACAGCCTCTTTATATTTAACATGGTAATCTATCTGTGCAAGCAACTTCAAATTGTCTTCTGTGTTCTTTTAGGTGATGGGAAGAGAGCACAGTGGGTCGAGGAACAAATGCGAGGTGCCAGTGTCTTAGCTGAAATCAAGAAGTGGGTTGGGCAGAACATGTACTGTGAAGGCAAGATAACCAATGCTCCCTTTGGGTTATGGAGTAGGTTCAGAGGGAAAGTAAATGTAGCAGAGAATGGGAGAGAGTTCTTTGGGTGGACGAGATTAGCAGGGATAACATGATTACAGCTGGCACAGAGGCCTTTGTCCTGCCATGGATAGTGGCTGATGATGAAAAAAAGGGTGCAAGTGGTTCTAGTTGGGTTGTGGCTAGTTCCAATTGGTCTTTTTTGACTGGGGAGTGTTGAATCTGTTCCACAGCAACTCAATCCACCACTGAGCGTCTCAGCACTGGTAATGAATGCATGTGGGCATGTGTATTCACACCTCATGATGCAAATAGTTGTATGGTGTTCACATAGCTGGCGATTTTTGGTCATTTGTGAGATGGCTCAGGAATTATTCTTGCGATAAACCCCCGCAGGGGGCATCTGTTAAAGCAGGTGTTTGTGTACTCTGTGACACCATGGACTCTGCATGCCATAGCCATATCCGGGAAAAAGGGGATCCCGGTGGTTGAGCCGACACTGGGTGTTCGGACCTTTAAGGGTCTTCGGTGGAGGCAACACACCACTTTGGCCCCAGTTTCCTGTAGACGACACCTACGGGCTGACCCACTCAGGGAAAATAAGCAGATGCCTTTTCCTGTCCTCCTGTCCATCGTTCGCTTTCTTATCATCTTTCTCAAAACTTTCCTGTCTTGTTCTCCCTTCTTGGTTTTTCTTTTTTCATGTGCAGCTAGGGTAACCTTGTGTGGTGAACTACCCTGAGTTACACCATATTTGGTTATAGTTTGGGTGTACAGCTGACACAAAAGAAAGGTAGCCTTCCCCGAATTCCACATCATCCATAGTTACTTAGGTGGAAAATATGCAAGAATCATAATCCCGTTTCTTGTATCAGTGTGTTTAATAGATGTCGTAGGCCTTGGCTACAAGTATGGGTGTGCAAATATCAAAATTTTCAAATACGAATATGCAGAATCAATGCGTTCAAATATCGAATCGACTGTAGAATATCTGTCCAGTGAAAAAAATGACAAAATATAAAAGAAATTGGCGGACACTGTTGACCTTGTTTATATCAGAAAGGAAAACTAAATTAAACTCCAATTGCATAGAATTGTAAGCTGTTTAGCTAGACAGCGTAAAGTGTGCAGCATCTAATCCTGCCATACATGACGAATGACAATGGCCCTGCGAAATTGAACACAATGAGGTGAAGTATGACTGCGTATCAACAAAAATGACATAATATATAGCAGTACCCTGTGCAACTGGTAGTATGGTTAAATAGATTGGGCAATGAGGACCTTTGCAAAAATAGTATAAAAGGGCACTTGACTGGTGGCAATGAAACTAGTACAGACTTTGATGCATGGAGATAAAGTGCTCGACATATTCGGAAAGTAAACGTTTGCTACACAGAGACACTACCCCCTGCAGCTGAGCACTCTTTCACATTGGCACAGAAGTAGCAGGGATGGCCAGGTACCGCATGCACAGTTTGCTCAAATGGGGGTACATGGGAAGAAAAATGGGAAGACAAATCAAGTGAATATGGACCACCCCATGGGCGCGTTGAAGTTTGCAGTTGATTTAGTAGTTGAAAAGTTGAAATGAATGATCTAGAAAGATGCCATGAATGTGAGCACCCCAGGAGGAATCCAAAGGGTAGCCCCATGAAGTGTGAGCACTGTTGAAATCTCCAACAGGGGTGCCCAAGTGGTTGTTGCAGAGGAAACAGATCCAATTGTGCTCTTGAAGAAGGAAGGCCCAGACCTTGTCTTTACCATCACGCAGGTGGATATTCACTTCAGATGACTTATTAGCAAAGGCTCGGCATTGCACCACCAGAGGTGATGCACTATCAGTGGCGAAGTCGGAGAGCTTCAACAATCAGGGTGGTCAACTGCTCCATGAGCGCCATTATTTTGTCCACTGCCGGGGTGTGCACATTTAGTGGGACGTCGACACCAGTATGTGGCACAGTACTGTTTGGAGATGCTTCATGAGGAGGTAGCTCGTTTGTTATGTTTCTCCAAGATGGCTGTGAGCGCCACTGTCCTCGGCATTTTGCGAGTTCCTCTAAATCGTTTATTACATTACCAGAATCGGAATTTAATCCTTACCGGTGATTTTAATCTCCCTGCCATCGACTGGGACAAACCGTCGTATGTCCTATGTGCCTCATGTGATGTTATTTTAGATCTGATATTTTCATTAAACCTTACGCAAGCTGTTCGTGAATACGCCAGAGAGCCATCTGTTCTAGACCTAATCTTTGTTAGCCAAACCTTTTTCGATGGAGTGCTTGATGTTGAACCGGGAATCTCAGATCATTGTCTTTTATACTTTTGTTGTGCTTTGCCTGTTTCTTCAGGGATGCATCCAGCTAAAATGATAAAGGACTATGTTTGTGCTGATGATAATGCAGTTATTGACACCTTACAATCGCTGTTAAGCAGCTCTTGTGGGAATGACGTTCATAGTTTATGGCATCACTTAAGAATGCAGTGCAGTACAGTACTGAACATTTTATTCCACTTAGGAAAGTGTACATCAACCATCGCAATCCTTGGATAAGTCGAGAAATTCTTCAACTGAAACGCAAAGTGAAGCGATGTAGGAAGAAAAAGATACCTTCCTGACAACAGTTCCAACTACTGAAACAGAAACTTGCCTTAAAGTGAAAATCAGCGAAGCTTCATTATTTTAACGTTATGCTCCCTGAGTCCATCAGAAGTAATCTCCAAAAATTTTGGAATTTTTTAGGTCGAAAGAGTGAGCAGTTGAGTAAAGTTTGAATTGATGCTGACGTTGTGACTGACTGCACAATGATTGTAGAAGGTTTTACCTCCTACTGTCAAAGTGTGTTTCTGACAGAGAGGGCAACTACAGCTAGAATTCGAAGGGAAGATACTGGTAATGTACCGGCTATTTCTGTGAATGATGTTCTGTCCATGCTGCATAAACTTGATGATAAGAAATGTTCTGGTCCTGATGGGCTTGCAAATGCTTTTCTTAAACATTTTGCAACCCAATTATCCGAGTTTTTAACAAAGATATTTCAAGTTTCTTTACTTTTTGGTGAAGACCAGAGAACTGGAAAATGGTAGGCATTGTACCGATCCATATAAAAGGAGATAAGCTAAGTATTTCTGACTACAGACCAATTTCAATTACTTCTTGTTGAAAGTTAATATAACACATAGTCTCTGGTTACCTTAATTCATTTCTAGCTAAAAATAACATTTTATCCCCTTTGCAACACGGTTTCAGGAATGAATTCCAAGTTGTTCTTGCTAAATCCGGGCAGGTTGATGCTCTTTTTTTAGAGACTTCCGCAAGGCTTTTGACAGTGTTTCTTATAGCAAACTCATTTTTAAATTCAATAGCATTCGCATTTCTACTTACCTTGTCAACTTGATTCATGCACATCTTAAACACAGGAAACAATATGTAGACGTTAATGGCTGTAGATCTAACGATCTTCCAATTACTTCAGATGTACCCCAATGCAGCGTCTTGGGGCCACTGTTTTTCATAATCTATATAAATGATCTGTTGGCTTCTATCCTCAAAAATCTCTTTAAAGCTTTTTGCAGATGACTGCATACTTTTTAAGACCATAAATAAACAGAAGGATGATTACATCGTGCAAAATGCGCTTCTAGCTGTTCATCAGTGGTGCGTAAAATGGGATATGCAATTAAACCTTGATAAAACTGTTCTCTTACGCATTTCACGCAAAAAAAATTTTTAGCCCTTTCTCTTACAGCCTGCTAAATCATTTAATCCACGAGGCCGCTAAGGATGGTAGGTTCACCGCGGTAGTATTGGAAGGGCGATGAACGACAAACTCACAGCAGTTCGACGAGCCCAGAACGTGATGAATAGTGGCTTGAACATAATGGAGAGGGATGGCATTTATGTCAAAGCGCAATGTAGGCTTGATGGTGACGCGGAACAGTTTTGAAGTCGGTAGACGCGCACCTGAGGCGCTACTCACCGGGGGTTTCTGTTGAGGTGGCAGGGGCTCAGTCGGTTCAATTGGTATCCTTGGTAGGGAAGACACAGTTCCGTGAGGCATCCAACGATGTGTCAGTGGCTCGGCCGGTACTGTTGACTTTGGAAGGGGAGACGTAACTGGAGCCACGGGCACAATTCTTTCAAGCAGTGCAAGAGGCACGGGGGTGGTGGAGCTATCCATGTCACAAATCGCAGAGTCAGAAGACGCTCCAGCAGGGAAGTCCGTAGCCGTTGAAGCTTGCAGTGACATGGAGGCAGGAGAAGACCACATGACTGCCACCGATGAAGCTGAAATGCCACAGGTGTGTAGCGCAGAGCTAAGCCTAGCTTGAGCCTGGGGTTGTCGGTTAGGTTTTCTTACTTTAGGTTTCGCCCACCTTGCTGGAAATCTGTCCAGGGGGGGTGTCCTTGACCTCCGTTTGCACAGAAGGCAGTTCGTAGCCTTCCCTAGGTGACCGTGAACAGGGGAAACAAGAATAAAACACAGAGCTCAGAACAAACACGTCTCAGCTCGAGCCCTTCTTCTTCCTCCAATACCACATTTGCCATCTGAGGTTTCCAAGCACTGCAGTGTTCCAAAAGTAAATGGAATCTGGCACGAAAGTGAGGGACACTTTTCAGTACTTGAAATCACTGTCGCTGTAACAGTGGCTTTAGTGCCTCCATGAATTCACTTGCATCTTTCCACTCCGAAGAGTCCAAAAGGTTTTTAGCAATACTATGGTTGCCATCTATGGTTTCAAGGCAGTGCATTACTCTAAAGATAAATGAAATGGAATCTGGCACGAAAGTGAGGGGTACTTTTCAGTATTGAAATCACAGTTGCTTCATTCAATGGCCTTAGTACCTCCACGAATTCACTTGCATCTTTCCACTCCAAAGAGTCTGAGCAATCAACAGTTGTGTCATAGGAGGCAAGCTCAAGTGTGACGACTTCTTTGAACTCAAGCAACCGTGAAAGCATAAGGTACAGACTGTTCCACTGTGTCTCAATGTTGTGAACAGTGTAAAGCACGTCCGTATTCGGCTGCTTCTGCCAGTCCTCGAATCTCTTCTGTGCTTCAGGACTCTGCTTGTAGTGTCCAATGATTGCACTTGCTTTCTTGCGCAGCTTGTTCTTTGTTGGTGTGCACGACCTTGCATCACTAATGGCCAATGGAAGCATGTGAACAAAGCATGGCCGCTCCAACCATGGCAACATTCTGCTGCAGCTCGAATGTTGTGGCCATTGTTTGTTGCAGTGTCCGTGACACAATCATTGGGTATCTCCCACTTGGCGCATTGCAACTCTAGTAAAGTGGCAGTGTTATTAGACATGTGAGCTCAAGCCTTTGGCGCATGTTCAAGGTGAACTGTATCATCTTGCACTGTGAAGTGGGGAAGTGGCAGGTTAGGCTTAAAAACTCTGTGCCTAAAAAATCTTCAAGAGCATTGCGGATATCATCTCTTAACTTTGCTATTGTGTTACTGTACAGGGAATGGACAAGCACGTGCACTAGTTTTGAATTTGACAGCGAGTTATATACCAGCACCATTTTGTTCATCAGTGCACTGAGGCCATGGTCTTCGACGATGCTGTATGGGTGAAGATCCAAAGCAGTCATCTTTGTTGCTTTGAGATAAAGTGCATTTTCTTTTTAATATGATAGCGTTAAAGGCCTCGTTACCCAAAAAACCTGGCATCGGCGTTGTTGGTGTTGTGAGCGAAAAATCACGAGCAAGGTTCTGGCGGGTGGTGCCCAGGGAGCAACTGAGGAGGTAGGTGGGCCGCCTAGGTCACGTGACCTTACGGTGTGATCACAACCTGCCCACCAGATTGTGAGAAAACTGGCCATTGTGGCATGTGGCAGTTAAATTAATGATTGGTTGCTCGGGAAGAGGAACCTGGGCCGTACAAGGCCCACTACTGGGAGCACCTGCTGTCACAGGGTAGTGGCGCATTGCTTAACTGCTGCCCCACTGCACCAAGAGTGGTATGAGGACTTCCAGGGATCTATGTATGTAAAGGAGAGAATGACCTTATGCATATATGGCAATTAACCCATTACGCTATCGCATGATACCCTGAAAGCGAAATTTAAGTGTCCGCTCCAGTTTTTTTTCAGGCAGGGGTTGTTGTTTGTGAACTAATTCACGCAGCATTGGTTGAGTTTTCGAAAACGCTTTTGCGGCTCTTCTATTGTGGTCTGCCATTATTGATAGATGATGAATGATTTTTATGCGTCGTAATTGTTCCACTCAGCCTTTGTAGAACACATTCTCACAACTTGCACTGCGCCGTTGACAGCGAAAGTTTTGAGTAACACTCCCAAAGATGGCTCTTCCCACATTTCTTCTCCGATTGTCTTAGCGGTGCTACTTACCGATTGGCTTGGTGGTAGTTGGTGCTACAGAATCCCTATGAAATGTAACAGGTGCTTAGGTCAGTGCTTAGGTCAGTGGTTGCAGCGGTGAAATACAGTCTGTGATTGGTCAGACTAAGCAGGCTCACTCTGAGTGATGGCATTGTGACTAGGTGAATGACCATCTTCTTCACAGTTTGATTTACTTTTCTCGTAGGCTGTTCTTGTTACCTTGCCCACTCTGCTTGGCCCTCAGACTGCAGCATTTGTTAAATAAATAAAATGCTTATGTGTGCATACGTCCTGAAAATAAGGTCCCTGCTGGGGCACCCCTGGTACCCCATAGTTACTACGTGCACTTGCAAAACTCTGTTCAATTATAAACCCTCATCCATGAGACCTTTACTACTCCTCTTCGCAGATATACACCAAGAGTTAGGAATAACGGATATCTTCATAATATTGCGTCAAGACAAAATCCAGTGCCCCCCTGGTACAGCTTCATTTTGTTTATTTGACTTCAGATTAACACATTTTTGTAAAAAGCAAACACTGCTCTAAAACATATTACATATTACAAGAATACCTAGCTCTAAAAGAAAAAAATATCAACTGTACAGAATTTCTTACAGATGGCTCAAAACTGATAATTATATTGTAAGTGCTGTTGTACAAGGGAACTGGGAATAAACAGTAAGGCTGCCAAACTGCACATTCATTTTTACTGCCAAATCTTATGCTGTCTGTGTAGCTATAAGAAAATTAATCAATCAGGATATCAAAACCACTTTATCTATACTGATTTTCTGAGCTTACTCACAAGCATTACATTTCAGAAATGCAGCTGAAGCCTTAATAGGAAGCATGATTCATAACATTGGAAAATCCACGTCACACGGATGCACAATAAAATTCTGCTGGGTTCTGAACCGTGTTGGGACAGTCAGAAATGAGAGAGCTGATTTATATGCTGCACAAGCTTGGAAGAAGAAAATTTAAAAAATGCTCATCCCATTCACTGAGCTCTATTACTGAGCCAGAGTACTCGGGTTCGAACCCGACCGTGGCGGCCATGTTTCGGTAGAGGCGAGATGCAAAAGGTGTTCGTGTGCTGTGTGATGTCATTGCAGGTTAAAGATCCTCAAGTGGTCGAAATTATTCCGAAGACCTCTGCTACGGCACCTCCTTCTTCCTTTCTTCTTTCACTCCCTCCTTTATTCCTTCCCTTAGCCTGGTTCGGGTGTCCACTGAGATATGTGAGATAGTTACTGCGTCATTTCCTTTCCTCAAAAACCAATTTTCAATTTCAGTCCCATTCAGAGATTGCATCAAGTTAGTACAGCATAAGTTTATTTATTTAAAAATTATTTACAATACAAGGGCCCTCATGCGAGGGTATTACATAAGGGGGGGGGGGCGAGATCAATGGCAGGCTAAATGGAATAATGGAGCAAATATTATGCTGCATCTGGTAAAGCCCACCGTAGGAGAATGGAAGACATGCGCACACCAAGAATGTTTTTCTGAAGTAATTTAATGCCATCTTTGTATTGGACACATGCACCTGATACTTCTTATTGACAAAACAGGACAAACTTCTGTGAGAAGCGGGGTGGTGAGCTCACAGTAAACCACATTTTATTCTCATGCCACAACTTGAACATCTCGGGAAAAAATATCTTACTCTATTCTGTAATGAACACATCCCTTTCCACCTAAGCTTGATCCTAGAAGATAATGCACTGGTTGAAACTTGATCTGTTTTAGTTTCCTGAGAGAAGTACCACTTCTAAACCATTTATAGTGTTAAAAAAAAAATCTAACTCCCTCCCACCAAAGAGACACAATTAACCTTGCAATAAGTGTATGATGGCCTTAATTGCTTTTGTACCATAAAACCCAACAAAACAAAACACAACTTTTTTGACAAACATCTAATTAGGTGCATACATTTTGTACCTATTGTGGTAGCTAAATATCTGATTAACTACATACATTTCATACCAGTCGTGGTGGCCCAGTGGCTTCGGTGTTCGGCTGCCGATCTTGAGATAGTGTGTTCGGTCCCGGCTGTAGTGCCCATATTTTGGTGATGGTGAAATTCAAAACTACCCATGTACAGTGCGACATTGGCACAAAGAGCGCTAGAATTCACCCGCAGTGCGATGTTGGCACATGTTGAAGAGCGCTAGGATTAACCCAGAGCCTTTCACTGCAGCGTCCCTCATAGGTCATGTGTCACTTTGTGATGTTAACATCATCACAAGTGGCACATGAAGCGACACTGGGTAGTGGGCTTGGGGACAGCTCTGCAATGCAGCTCACAAACCTGTTCCATTTCTGCCTCTTCCAGCTCAAGACAATCTCCAGCCCAGGCTCCTCCACGGCACCTTATCAGTGCTGCAGGCAGACAAGCGTGAAGTAACGTGTGCTCTGCTGACTTACAAGTCGTCACACTGACGCCAGTCCCTGTGGCTCCCACTAAGTGACTAGTGCCGTCCACAGCTGGTCATGGGGACAATGCTACAATGCGGCTGACAACTTTCTTCTGCTTCTGGCTGTTTCAGGTTTTTTTACATTTCTTCTCAACGCTCACATAATGCATTCCCTGTTGTGTTCCCATGCCCACAGCTGCTTTTGAACTATGTGCATGAGTGTTTCTGTATGATGAAAGTGTTGTTGTCCATGGATGTTGAGCTGAATCCAGGGCCGAATGACAAAATGCCTTGAAAAACTGCCCCACGGGCCCAAAAATCTCCATATAGCAAAAGCGATGCGGTTTTAGCATTGCTTCATGATCTTAGAGACAGATCTGCAAAAATTGAAGGACAGACACTTATATTTAATTCCCTGCAAAGGCTCACAGCCAGACAGAAAGAATTGAGTAGACAAATATCTTGGTCAGCTTTCGTTCTTTTTGATAGTGAACATTGCAGAATGAAGGGACATACGCAAACTCTGTATTAGTAGTAGATTATTTTGGATTTGCAAAGTTTACTTTATATGAGTTGTATAAAATTAACATATCCAGCATGCCTTTGCCCGAATAATTTATAGACTTTTTTTTGCAACCTCTGAGGCTTCACCGGTGCAGGACACAACACCTGCTTTGTGCTGCCGTAAATCTCGGAGTGCTGCTCGGTCGACAAGTTGGCAGTCGGAATGGTTTCTAACTATGCCTATGCTACACCTGGCCTGCATACTTCAAGGTTACAAGCTGTGTTTTTTTTTTGTCTCCTCTGTGGCAAGCTGCAATTGAAGCATTTGTGTGCACATTCTTTTTTGTCCCAGATATTAGAAAATGTTCCAAGTTGCATCTCCTTCATTGCAATCAGTACAGTACATGTGGTACTGCAGATGGCGAAAAGCCTTAGGACAAGCTTTGATGTGAGCAGCGATGAGTTCTATAGATCGTTGGACCATTGAAGGAAATGCGTGAAAGCACTAAGTGACATTCAAACCATATAGTGTAATTAATTCTGGTGACTGGCTATTGGCAATGGCCACGACAAGCTGGCCCAAGCTCCAGGTGTGCCAGTAGTTACTAAATCTTTAAAGCAATCCACTGCACTCCACTATACAGCATCTCTCATAACCCATATGCAGCTCCAGTAGGTTAAACCCCACACCATTGGTTGTGATAATTGTGTGGCTCGTAAATGAAGCTGATCTGCCTCTTACAAAGCAAAATCTTACACTTGCTGCTTGGTCTTTGTTTTCATATAACGTGAAAAACCTTTTTTTAATGCTGCTTGCAATTCAGAAGTTAAGATGTTCTGCTCAGCATATACAGTCAGGTATACTATGCCATCATAAGTGCATCTTACAAATAAATGAAACCTTGTGTATATTAGACAACATTTCTATTATGAGTGGATAGATTGTCCTTCGAAAGATTGGTTTTTATGAGCAGTCAAAGTCACACTATATCATGGCAGCATCTAGAATGCACCATAATGGAAGAGCAAGCAGATATTTTATGCTGTATGGAAGGCTTTTGGCTGGAGCCATGGCCTTGCAATGAGCTCACATTAAGTTTGTCTTCGTGCTGAATTGAAAAGGTCCAATTTTTCTTGCCTTCAGTGCTGGTTCCTTTGCCAGTGTGGCAAGGCCTTGGTGTGTAAATATTTTGCTTCTTTCTTTTTCTTATTTTTTAGAAGAAGAAACTTTGTGCAGGTAAGAGTGGGAAGAGTTGTTGGTCTTAAACTGATCAAAAGGAGTGTCAAGCTTAAGGAAATAATAACAAATTTGCAAGAGGGTATAAAACACAAAGGTTGTATATGTTTATTTGGGTTGTCTGATGGATGCACTGCTTTCAATCCATGTCTGCATGGTAGATGTGACTTCCACATAATGGTACTTGTCGCAGCCCTTAAGTGTTGTTACCCTCAGCCCACAATGCTTGGTGCTGTGCTAGCAGCATGAAACGATTTTAAGCCCCTGTTGCCAGTGTGCCACAGGTGACCTTGGCATCAGAACGGAGGAGAGCAATGAACCGAACCTAAAAGAACATAGGAAAAGCTTTCCTTCGCCCCCTGGAGTCTATACATTCTGCGTCTTTATAGTTCTGTGGTAGGTGAAGCCAGTGCATGGCCCGAAGAAGTTGTCCTGCAGCTCGAGAGGTGCGCACGCAGAACTGACGGCACTTGATGAGAGAGGTGACAGCACCGCGTGAGTTTCCATCATTATGTAATGTGCATGCCAGTGCCGCATCCATCAGTGCAGCCATTAAGCCACTCTAATTTGTTCTTTGAGGTGGTGGTCAACGAAGTGCAGGTGGCAGTGTCCGGCCCAGGTGCAAGTGTGTAGCAGGGCTGATGTCGGTGGTTGCCATACATAAAAAGTGGGGAAGAAAGCCGAGTGCGCTGTCGCTCACAAAGAAAAGCTAAGGAAAGAAAAACAGCAACTGAGAAATGCTCCTAAAAACTTGAGTGTGGTTATGAGTATTTGTGAGGGTGCACCTTTCCTGCTGTGCATTTCATTGCTTACATCTACTCTCAAAGAAGAGATAGTCTGCGAATTTATTTGTCCTGTTGTCCTTTTATTACACTTTTCTGTTAATATATCTTCATTATTTTTTACCTTCAGGGTGCCTGGCACACTGGGTGGCATACTGGGCCCATGGGTTGTCGTACTTGTCTCCTGCTTTGTTTACTTTTCAGAGAAGGGCAGTGCTCATGGAGTGGTTGTTGCTGTTTGCCCTGGTCTACATCTCAGCTTCTACTGATGCAGGTGAGCCCATGGTCTGTTGCCAGTCTTACTTGGGTTATTTTGCATATGCCTCGATCCACCTTTGTGTATCTTTGTCCTTTTAATGGCATCTACCAGTTTTAATTTCCTTTAGTCTCGAGTCTGCTGAATTTTCTGCTGAGTCAGAACTTTTGACCACAGATGTTTGGATACGGTCTTGGGCAAGGAAGGGTGTGCTAATACCGTATATACTCGTGTAAGGGCTGCCCCCGTGTAAGGGCTGTACCCCCAACTTGTCCGCCGGCAATTCTAAAAACAAACAGTGAGCCAAAAACTGTTTCATGCGCGCATAATTTTGGCCGCATAAAAATCGCTACGACCACGAACGCGTCGTCTCGCGCATCATGCTTGGCCTGGTATTCCGCACACGCGGTCCGTCATCGACGCTAGCTAACTCGGCGCTCGCACCAGAAAGGATTGACAAAACGTTATCCTGTTTGTTGTGCCTCACCGTGCAAGAAGATGCGAATGGCACGTTTTTGGGCGGTGACGCGCCACTCCAAGCCGTCACAAGTGCCGCACCTTAGGTGGATCTTAACTTACGATCACGTGAAGTTTCCCAGTAAAGTAATACAGTGATCAAGCAACTGCTAGCAACCTGTCTTACTGCAGGTGGTAATCGCGCAGATCGCGCGGATTCGTCGCGCCTGCGCTCATTCATTATAAAAATGGGTATCGGGACGCGTAATCGGGGCTGTGCTGTAGCAGAAATTTTTAGTGGAAAAACGCCGGTTCCATGTAAGGGCTGTACCCTGTGAGAACCGCGGAAAAAAAGTGCGGCCCTTACACGAATACATACGGTAATGAGCTACTTCAAAACGGCATAAACTTTTATATTTCTTCATTTGTTGTGGCATAATATTCAAGCTTTTGCTTTTAATTATCAAACCTATAGTGTTGTGCCAGTGTCCTTTGGAGCATTGTAGGAAGGACATGACTCGTGCTATATCTATTTTTACCACGAAAATAGAAGTGTATTCCTACTACTGGTCTGCGATACTCAAAATTTCAGATAGTTTACAAGTATTGTTTGCTATTTGGTTCAGCTTGTGCCACATTTTTACTGTTCGACATATTTTAGCTTTTCAATTTTTTAAAAGCAACAAGCTTAGAATTTTTTTCATCATTTCTTTGTCATTTATCTAAATAGGAGTCACACATTGTTTGTGGCAGTTGTTGAAATTTACCCCTTCTTACAGACCCGTGTACTGTGCGATGTCAGTGCACGTTAAAGAACCACAGGTGGTCGAAATTTCCGGAGCCCTTCACTACGGCGTCTCTCATAGCCAGAGTCGCTTTGGGACATTAAACCCCATAAACCAAACTAAAGGTGTACTGAAGAGGAATCTGAACTCGTTTTTTTGCCGCAGGAACTCAATCTACACATTCGCAGCATTCTTAGATACTTCGATTTATTGCCCTGTGCTTCCAATTTTCCTAATTAAATCAGATTAACGTCCGGCTCCCGCCTTTTTTTTTTTAATTCCCCGCATACGGTGGGAGGAGTCGACCAATGCATGGAGTGCCTTTCAGGCAGTCGCGTGGCGACTTTGCTTTCGCTTTTATTTTGTTTCTTCTATGTTTCCGTGAATAAATAGGTCTAGTCAGAGACTACATAGCTGCAAATTAGGCCCACGGAAATAAAAATACGCGTGGACTCTTTGCTTTCGCCGATCACTACATATCGCTCCGCTGATGGCAGAACGGAAAGCCGCCGCGGGACTGGGTGAAAAGTTGGTTGGGTCCTCCCACCGTTTGTGGGGTATTAAAAAAAAAAAGACAGGAGCCCGACGTTAATTTGATTTAAAATATGGAAATGAGCCACACAGGGCGATAATTCGAAGTTTCCAAGAACGCTCGGAACGTGTAGGTCGAGTTCCAGTGGTAAAAATATGGGTTCAGATTCCTTTTCAGTGCACCTTTAATACTTTCGAGCTCAATTAAAACGACCGCAGCACAAGGGCGGTGCTACCGTCAAAACATGCATTACGGCAGTGGGACTGCGTCTCAGATACGATGAACAACTGTGGCAGTGTAAATCAGAACGTGCAAGGAGGCACACAGCAGATGGAGAAGCTTCTCCGGGCCCACGTGATACCCTCCGCCGAAAAATACATGGGTACCCAAAAAAATGCAGTACAAGTAGGCCAGACATTGCGTTCAAAATGGCACAGTTTTTCCAAATGCTGCTGTCGAAAACTCATGCTCTGAAAGGCGACACCTGCACTGGTGAAAGCCACAGCATGATTTTATGTTAACATCCTAGTGTGCACGGGGAGGAGCGGCAGCGACCGGCAACGGCCCTTTCTCATTAATAAATCTAGTGCACTGTGATGCTTTGGGAGCTACGGTTTTGTAAGCTATAGCCCGAGCACAAAAGATCGGATAACGCGTGACTTTTAATTTTCATGCGACAAGCGGGCAGCCAAACATAAGGTTCGATGACACATTGCGCACAATTTGCTCGCCCAGCGTCTTTTTGAGTGTGACCATGACTCAGCAGAAAGTATATAAGTTCCAACTCGTGGATAAAAACATTGCAACGCACCGCGTGTTGCCTTCTCTAGCTGTGGTAACAACGTTCTTCACGTCACCAAATGGTTTATGAGGTTTAACGTCCCAAAAAGTGGCTCAGGCTATGGGGACACTGTAGTGGAGGACTCCGGATAATTTCGACCACCTAGGGTTGTTTAGCATGTACTGACATCACAGAGTACACGGGCCACTAGAATTTCGCCTCCATCAAAATTTGATCACCATGGCCAGGATTGAACCCACCTTTTTTCGGGTCAGCAACCGAGTGCTATAACCACTGAGCCACCGCGGCGGCTTCTTGTTACCAAATGCCAAGTTCAACATCCAGCCACCGGACATGGGTGCCATTCATGCACTCCAGATTTCCTATCATCGGTGCACCATCGAGCTCATGCTGATAGCAATTCATACGCCTGCGATGTTCCGGTTCAGTTATCTTTTTTTGCTGCTGTGAAAATGATTAAGGCCATCTGGATGAGACTGACTGCATAATGCATCAAGTATTGGTTCCGTAATTTAACATCCACGGGATTTGAAGCATATGGATTTGTAGCAACGCGTTGTTGATGGACAGGTGGCTGGACATGAAATAGTCTGAGATGGCTTCGTTGGCGTGGATCTTGACACGGGCATCACAAAGTCAGACTCTGACGAAGCCATTGTATGCGAAGCAGGAGTGCTGCCCAACTGCAGAGAATCTGAGGATGAGGAGGCCAATCTCCCACTAGTTGCTGTAAATGCTTGAGCTACTTCCTGCCCTGGCGTGGATTATAAAGTTAGTATGATTGCTCTTGAAGGCTTGAAAAGCGCTGTGTTGTGATAAACATAATGAGCTGTTGTAAGAAATCAGTGCCTGTTTCGTTGGACTTCATATTTCTGGCTCTAAAATGAAAAGTCTAATTACTACGAACCTCAGATACAAAGAACGCAATTCGCTTAGCCGTCAAGTTTGTTATAAGTGGGCTCGACTGTACTTCCACTGAACTTGCTCCTTTTGCTTGAAGCATCATTAGCCAGTGCACAGTAGATAGGCACACCTTGCAGGGCTAAGTGCTGCATGAACAGCGATCACTTGGGCTGTGCTTCGGCGTCCAATCTGTCTTTTTGTATTGCTTAACTAAAATAGAAGGGCTTGCTGCCTTCATGCACAAGACAACAAAGGGGATTTGCTTGCATAAGTATGAAGCAGCTGTTATTTTTCCCACGATGGTTCTGCTGGTTTCTTCAACATCTCCAAATTACTGGCTAGGTCCTCTACCAAAACTGTGAATGACTATCTTGTTTCTGTTCTTGTGCCTTGATAGCCTTGACTTCTTACTGCAACACTGTTTGGAATCTGGCGGGAATTGCTTGACCACCCTCTCTTTTCCCGTCCACAGATGCAGAGGTACACCTTTTCCTTCACTGGGTGTGCTGCTATCAGCATTGATGGAGGCATTCTATTTTTGTTGGGTGTTTGGCATTAGATGGGTAACCATCTAGCAATTTAGAGTTTGAGATCTCCTACACTTTTTATTTCCTTGAGGTTATTACTCATGGCTAACACTCCTAGATTCCTGCGATTCTGCAGAAAATTGTGGATTTTATCATTTGTCGCGGAATTGTGTGTTAGTAGTGACACATGTATGTTTATGATACTGTGTTTGTGGACATCAGTTGGAATAACACAATGATGTGAATGTGATTAATGTAATTGTTTGAATTCTCTGGAAACGTGGAACCAGTAACTAAGTTCTGCTTGTGCTTTGAAAGGCTTCCAAGTGCTGAAAGTTATGTCGTAAAGAATTATTCCACAGATATCTTATGTGAGCGTTCTGATAACCCTGGGAAGCACGAAAATCTTACTGGGACGTCCCAAGCGTAACTTTCTAGCCACTTTCTGCTCAACCCAGGAAAATACTTTCTATGTCTGCCTGGGACCTCGCATGAATCTGTCACGGGTACTGTAGATTGGGTCTGTATACTGTTTTTTTTTTTTACTCTCAAGTTGTTATATAGCACAAATGTTACTTGCCTTGAAGGGGAAGATCTTGTGTCCTTACCAGAAAGTGAAGGTAATACAACTGAGAATATATTCTGCGTTGTTTCTTTGCTTTCATAACCATGAAACGTACCATTAGCTTCCCTCCACATGAAATAGGCCTAACACCTGATCCTTTTGTTTGCCTGCTGTGAGAAATTTCACTCTGCAAATATCAAACAGGTAACACAGGTGAGAACAAAAGATGCACAGGACACTCTTTCGTCGATCACAGCAGACGACACTTTTCGTGGAAAAAGTATATGAGAGAGGTTATGTGCATGTCACACCGGTCTAACATATTGTCATGCTGTGCAGACCCAGTTCATTTGTCCTTTATCATTTTTTAGCCCCCAGCTTTTAAGCTCTTTTTTCATCCGTGGATAAGTGCTGTGTTATCCGTAAGGTGTGAGACCTGTATTCTGATAACTCTGCCTCCGCTGCATAGTTGAGGTCACAGCTGCAATGTCTGTGTATCATTAGGTGAGCGCTGGGCTGAATGACGGTTGTGTGAGCACTTTTGTTTAAGGACATTTTATTTCTTCAAATTGCCTTAAGAAATTAGAGTGGAGTCAAGTAAGCGTGGTAGCTGGAGATCTCTTGTGCTGAAGTAACCCAAGATGATGTTCCTGGGATTTCCTCTATGGCATGTCCCTCACTGGGACCTCAGAATATGTCCCAGTCAAGTGCAGTGTGGTACCAGGACATTGGTAACTTTTTAGGATATCCCTAGGTTAAGGCACTTTAACTAAGTTGCTCCCTCACCGACTCAAGGAAGTTGGCAGCAACACATCTGCAATCTTCTATGTGATGAGTCACAGTACTGGTGGCTGCTGAAAGCAGTATTGTTGTATTTGCAAAACTGTAATGCGAGCATAATAAGCATATTTGTAGTGGAATTGCATGTTGGCAGACAAATCTCATTTTTTCTTACAATTGTTATATGGACTTCAGTAGGAATGACCGAACGATGGAAAGTGACTATCTTATAATGATTACACAATGGGGGGGGGGAATTGGAGACATCTGAAAAAATATTCTTGCAGTTATAAAATAATCCCAAAAAAAGATTGGAGTTTGCAAGCATGCTTGAACCGATAGGAGTACAGACACCTAACTTTTGAGTGCGTGTTTTCTTCTTCGTAGTGATGTGTAAGGCATTATTATACGCGGAGTACCACGTGGTATCCTCCTACAACTGCTAAATAATTTATAATCGAATTTCTTTCTCGTGCTATTTTGGTTTCAACAACCGGACAATGGCTGTGACATCAAAGACAGGTTATAGGTCACGTGAGACATGGAAAACTGCAATATAATTGGTGCTTCTTCATACGTTGTCGTTCCGGCTCTTGAGGAAGGCTGGCTTCAGCACTGTGTTGAATTGAAATGATGAAGCAGCGATTATATCACAGTTTTTTCATGCCACACGTCACCTATAACCTCTCTTTGATGTCACAGCCATCGTTTCGTTGTTGAAGCCAAAACTGAAACATCATGACAGAAAAATTTGATTATGAATCATTTAGCGGTGTTGTGCTTGGTGGTCGAGACTGAGGCTTTCACCGCATGAGGACGAAGTGGGCAGACTACGGAGGGAAGCCTTCAGGAGAAGCAGTAAACTTGAAGAGTTATTTACATTCTTACAACATAAACAGGGAGACCAAAAGTCAAGGAAGAAGCTCTCTGACACACTCCAGATTGCAGCTGATGTTGATGTTCCCCGGGAACCTAACTAGGGGACCCCATGCTGGCCGAGGGTCCAATGGGACTTTAGCCTCTTCATAGGCTCTGCCCTCCCCACATGACTGTGCACACACCACAGAAACACGTGCTGGCAAAGCGGAACTTTGGCGCCCTGCAGTCGCGAACTCTTTGGTTAGCCGCTGGCCGACCAGGCCCAAAGGGTCGTTGGCTGCTATGCGGCGATCTTGCCATTTTGAAACACGAGATCTGACGGCTTGCACCGGTGGACTCTTCAGGAGGGAGGGACAAATCAGCCGTGTCCATGCCTGCTTTGTAGGGCTGCTCAGGGGCACACGGCAATGGGTTGGCGCCACTGTCGCTTCTGTTGTCACCACCACTCGGTGTCTCCTCCGTCGGTCCACAGGCATGCACAGTTCGGGAGAAGCGCCGCATTCAGCATCACCAGCGAAGGGGAATTAGATGCCTTTGTTCACGGCGACGCTGTCGCCAGTAGCCGCCTCACACCAGTGTTTCTTGCACCTTCTGCGAGCAGCAGCGCTTTTAGTCACGGTAGCTCAATGGCGCCTGCCTGGCTCGCCTGTTACCACTGGCTGGGCCTCCGACCACAACAGCGGTCATAGGCAAATACCACAAGGTGATTCATGCATAGTAGTGTCTTCTGCATCATTATAGAGAAGAAAACATGCAAAATGACGGTGTTTCAAAACTCAAGATTGGTCGAAACGTTACGGTGTCATCAAAGGCGGGAAGCTACAAAATGCTAACCAGTAATGGTTAGTACTAGTGCTTACTACTGCACCAACTACAGAGTATTAGAACTGAACTGAAATATAATTTTAATAAAATAACATATGATTGGAATAAAATTGAAATATAATTGCGTCCGCCACGGTGGCTCAGTGGTTGTGGTGCTCGGCTACTGACCCCAAGGACGTGGGTTCGATCCCGGTCGCGGCTGTCGAATCTAGATGGAGGTCTTTCTTTCCTTCTTCCTGTCCTCTCCGTGTCATTTTATTCCCGCTAGCCGCAGCTCAGGTGCTTCAGGCTTCGATGGCAGATGCCACGGCTAGCAACATCTGTTCCTTCATTTTTTATTTTCTTATTGCCAATAAATAACCACTAGCAACAAATTCTAGAGGCCCGTGTTCTGTGTGATGTCAGTGAACGTTGAAGAACCCCAGGGGGGTCGAAATTTCCTGGACGCTTCACTTCGGCGTCTCTCATAGCCTGAGTCGCTTTGGGACGTTAAACCTCATAAATCAAATCAAATCAAAATATAATTACAATGCTTTCACATTACTCTCACATAAGTTCCTTAAGTGCCCCCACTAATTTCTTTATTCTGCATCCACAGAATTTGGAATTTTCCACTGCAGAAAGTTAGGGGCCTTACTCGAGCTGCGAGAAAAAGCCAACTCCTCAACGACCTTTGGCAAGTGAAGCGAAACACATGGCTTCTTCTGTGGGAAAGGCCACATGCATCAACGCACGAGTGACTTCCTGTGGAATACTGCAGATTGTTTGTTCTCGCTACATGGAAGTTGAAGCTTTCTGCTGCAGAAAATTGGGGGCCTTACTCATAGTTTAAACTTCATTTTGCCAAACCAATCAGTGCCAAGTTATTGGAGAGGTTGTCCAGTAGTTCAGGTTTTATTGTCAGTTACTACCCACATTGGTCACCTAAACCTTGCAGAAAAATCCCTGAAGTGTCGTACAGGCCGTTCATGTGTGGTACTTGGTGTGATAGCAACTACAAGCCACCTTGATTTTGTGCCTGTAAGCATGGCGAGCATGTTTATCTCAAATGGTCTTGGGCTGTTTAGATGTACACATTTCCAGCATTCACTTGGCTCAGGCCGAGACAATGGTTTTGTCTGTGCTGGCATTGAGAGTCCTGCAGGCACTGTGCATGTTGGCGAGCACAGTTTCCTATGCAGCACCCATGCCTTGCTACCAGACCACAGGCCTGTATTGGCTTTCATGATGACCATCACCTGCTGTGTTTGATGAGCAACTAGGTCTAAGATGTGCGTCTGAGCTGGAAATGTTACAATGACTCGGTTTCCCCAGTTCAGGAGATCTGTGCATCCTGAACTCATCACTTCTCTACCAGAATGGCTGTAAAGCCTTGTTTGGGATGCTTTGTGGCTGTCCCTCTGCAGCCCTTGCCTTTTGAGTTTCGTTGCTGCTAGAGCACTGTGGCAGTTGCATGTCTAACACTGTCAGCTCTTCCAGGCATCAGATTGAGATGACAAGCTCCAGTGGCACTGTTACTCAGTACAATTCAACCTGGATATATCGAACCCTAAAGGGATCACGAGATAGTTTGATATCTCTACCAATCCGTTATATAAAAAGTGGCAATAGGTAAGTTTATGTGCAGCCTAGAAGCGTGAATACATTGCTCCTATGCTGGTGACATGCTCTTTGCCGCGACATGCAGCACACCGCTCGCTAGGTGCTGTGTTGCTTCTTATTGAGCTGCAGTGGGCATTGCTTTGGAACTACGCGTTGCCTGTAGTAAGATGCTTAATCTTGTTGCCAGCACACAATGAGTAGAATAGTCTCGTTAAATTATTGTACAGTTGGTTTCCACGATGCCTTTGCAGCGAAGCACGCCTGGCGAGGCCACCACTAGGGTTAGTTTAGTTAGATTCACCACATGACAATGATGTGGCTTGGAAACTGAGTACAAGAGATCAAAGGCCACCCTCAAGCACATCCTACTTTCTCCTCGTCTCACGGTTTCCCCATGCTAGCACTGCCAGCTAGTTCCCATGACCCCACGGCCGACCTGTTTCTGCACGCAAAATGTGATCAAAGAGCACCGTTAGAAGTGTGACTTGCAGGGACATGGTGAGCCATTCAGTAAATTTGATGTTCTGCTCAACATGAGCGTGATAAAAGTGAGTAATAGTGCTATACTTTTGCATGGGATTTTGAAGTTGATGTTTCGATTGTTAGGCTACGCGAGACGCTGCGGTGGTGGTGACATATCGCACGGCTAGCGCACGGGCATTTTCTCATTTCGCCTCCATCGGAACCATCATTATTTGGTCCTGTGTCCTTGGTCTCGGCAGCGCCCGTAGCCACAATCCTCACCGTAGGTGTACTTTTGTCCGTGAAGCGCTTCTGATGCTATTTTCAGCTTTGTGGGTATGAGGGAATTTGATGCCTCAGCTTCGTTTTTTTTTTTGCGCAAGAATACTGATGAATTTCAACATATTTTGTTCCTATATCTTGGGCTGCTCGCCAGCCGAAGAACTGGTTATCATTTTCTGCCACCAAGCTTCTCTCTCATTTCTGAATTTAATGTAATTTTAAAGGGAGCCAGTTCATACAATTTTACATGTTTTTTTGGTTTCATGGGACAGCCAATTATCTATTTAATTGTGCTCATAGAAGTAAATGACCTGAAGAAACGTGCTGTTGATATTAAGGTGGACAGAAAGGCCGTGTTCTCATCTGCAGGGTAAATTCCCTCTAGTGCTATCGTGAAGTACTTTAATAATGAATGCAGCCCTGGTCGAGCGCCTTCTCAGGTAGCAGTGATGTATTTGATTCTGCCAGCAAGTTTAAAAGGGCACTGAGGACAACTCCATCCAACTTCTGTTCGTAGTAAAAATGGATACTATGGTGCCTTTCAGGTGTGTGGTTGTTTGTCCAGCAGAAGACACAATTAGTGGAGAGGAAATTGAGTAAAAGTGTTCCCACCACTGCATTCAATCCTATAGGGCTCTTTGATAACTGTTTTGAAGTGAATAGCAATGCAGCCTAAGCTGTGGGTTAAACTGTCAACCCATCGGAGCTTATTTGTGAAATTGGCTGATCATCACTTCTTTTTTTGCCTTTTCTTGTTGGCAAAAAGGTCACTTTCAGCGAAAGCTGCATTATGGTAGTTAGATTAGTTAGAATGTCTGATAGCTAGGAGGACTGCCAGGTCTGTTACACTAAACTGGCGGGTGGCTAAGGCTGATGCTTGTGCTACTTGTTCTATGATAAGCAGAAAATACACAAAGTAGAAATTTTTTATTTCACATTTTAATTGTGCTGATTGGTCAATGATGGAAAAACTGTATTGATTGGTAGTGGTTTTTCGGTGGCTTTGCTTTTGTTTCCCAGGAAAGCTGTTTTGTTGCCCGTTATGAGCATTGCAGTCAACGTTTAGTTCCATTAACATTGTTGCAGTCTGCATGAGAATGGAAGTGAAATGGCATGCGGTGTTTGTAAGGTTAGTTTCGCACAAGTGTTTTTCATGTTGCCTGTGCTTGCTGCTCTAAGAATTTGATGTGCTGTGTGATGGAAGCTTGTCAGAAAAATACTTTTTTTTACACCTGGCTTAACCTGAAGTCTACTGCTTGAGTATACAAGGCACATTTGCATCTTTGCAGTAGCATGAGTTTTACTGCAATATTTTGATAAAGTGCCACTGCTGTGGCTTAGTGGTTATGGTGCACGGCTGCTCACTCGAAAGGCGTGGGTTTGATCCCAGCCACGGCAGTCACAATTCGATGGAGGTGAAATGCTAGAGGCCTGTGTACTGTGCGATGTCAGTGCACATTAAGGAACCCCCAGGTGGTGAAAATTTCCAGCGCCCTTCACTATGGCGTCCCTCATTGCCTGAGCCGCTTCTGGACGTTAAACCCCCTAAAACCGAACCAATCATTTTGGTAAAGTAGCAGCTTGATCGTGGGGTATTGCAATTGGACTTTTCGAATGCAATTTTTTTTTTGCCAAATATTGTTTGCCCGGAAATAATTGCTGTTTTTTTTTTCGATGATATATGTGGCATCTCTGTGCATTCAAAAGCTGTGAATAGTTAATCTTGTCTTGTTTATGAGAAGGTGCAGTTTATGTACAAGCAATTAATGCACAAATTGTCACGTTCAGAGCAGTGAATGCAGTATGAAATGCTCTAGCCCTAAATAAAGTAACTGCTTGGAAATTAAGTGATCAGGCTGTATATATAAAAAAACTTTAATAGAAGTTTGTTTCTAAAACTGGATTCCACGGAAACCCAAGTAAAAGACAAGTGAAAAAAAAGGGAGCAGCACAAATACACCTTCACTTGTCTCGCTTAGGCACTTGGAATTGGGCCTTTCTGTCTAGCCGCCTTGATCTTGGAATAGCGTTATCTGGTTGTCATAATTGCAAGTGTATTTGTTGCTTTTGACGTGCTACTACTCCTTCGGTCACTGCACAATCTGAAAGCAGCAACTGTTTGAGGGAACAAAGTTTCGGATTGGAAAGACAGAAAAAAGTGACTGGCCGTAAACCAGAAGGAGCTACAGGGCCTCCTGTCATGCAGCCTGTATGATGGTGGCAGCGATAGAAGTGCTATTGAACCATTGTGGAGGCACAACATAGCACTTCTTAATGTTCGTGCATGACCTCAAGTTGATGGGGACTTGATATGGTTACATACGTCAGTGTCCTCACATGCTGTGCAAAAACACCTTAACCAGGTAACTGCTCTGATAAGGTGATGATAGCTTGTGAGCAGAATGAGCTTATCAGACGAAGCTTAATTGAAGAGGTGCTGCGAAGGCTGACTTTCTGCACTCTGCATTTTTCTGAAGCAGCTGAGCACTGCCTCACAATGCATTGCTGTGCTGTTAAACGAACTATCCCGTTGTCTCACTGCAATCCTGTTTTCTGCAGTCTGTTCATGTTCTCTGATTTCTGAGCTATGGTGTACGCCTGAAGGATATTGACTTTTTTCGGTTAAAACTGAATTTCAGAACACAATTACTGCGTACGTTTATCATCTTTTTTTGGATTTAAAAACTCTAACGTCTAGATATGCGAGCAGTAGGGAATGCATGCAAGTCTTTTAATTACTTTCATTGGCCTTGTGCAGTTGAAAGCAACCAGGGCTGCGAATGATACTTGAAAAAGTATCGTCGATTTTGATACACAATGCCGTCAAAAATAGTATTTTCGATACTGATACAAGATACTAAACCAAAATATATTTCCAATACAAATACTCGATATTGTATAGTTTATATTTCAATACATCACTGAAATTGCCAATAGTGTTTAAGCTGGCAATGGGATTTGCTAAGTTAAAGAATTTCTCTGTGGTCTCTGGAATTTTTAGTGTATATAATATAGCACACAGTATTTGAAAGGTTTTTAATGAATCTAGCTGCAGGGATTTCTTTAGGCTCCACTGTCGGCGCAACTGGTTTTGTCAAAATATTAGCACCAGAGTGAAGCCTGGGGACGTTGAAGCCATTGCTGAAGTTAGCAGCCTAGCAAAATGTGTTTTTAAAGCTAATGTTCCTCATGCAAACCGGTCTCTGCGCATTTGTGTACATGAATAAACTTTAAACTGTTTCTGATGCTCTTGGTTTGTTAATCTAGTGTGTGCCTGTTGGCTCTGTCTTTGCCCTGTGCTAAAAAGTGCGAGCTCTGTGTAGTTGGGAAAGCCGAACAGTTATTTCACCCGCAGACTGTTGAAGAGACATTTAAAGTTGAACATTCCTTGTTAAAAGCTAGGAGGAAAACATCAAACTCTAAAGTGACAGTTTTTTTAGGCAAAACATACTTTGTTTTTGATGTTATTTAGATGTTTTTTTATGTAACAGTAGGAAGTAACACCATTTGCCATCCGAAAGAGCCCCACGATGCGATGATGCTTATGGTGGGGTGAGAATTTGTTTTCTCAAAAAATTTCATTTTTCAGATTCTGCAATCATCTGGTAGAGAATTTCTTTATATTTCAGAAAATATATTGCACTTGGGTATTTGCAACTTCAAAAACATTTTTATCTGTCGTTTTTCTTTGTCCCGTCGACTAGAAAAGGGGGTGAACCTTTATGTACTCTCTTCATTTCGGATATTTGCAAAAATTCAATGCTTTGAAGTTTTTGCTCATAAAGTGAAGTTTTGGTTTCGGTTTGAAATTTGGCCTTGTTTGTAGTACATTTTTCAGCCACTAGGGCTCCTCCTGTAGTTTTTCTGTCAAGAGAAGTTTTGTAGGATGAAATGGTTTTCAGATTTTTTCTCAAAAAATTTTTGGAGGTTTGTGTACCTTTTTCTCATGAACTATATAAGGCATAAGGAAACAAAATTTTTCTGAGATGTTAATTGATGGCATTTACATAACTGGAACTAGAACCAATACCCTAGGTGCATTTGGATTTTTGTGACAAAAAAAAGAAGTCATATGCGGCAATTTTATTGCATCGATAAAGACATAACAGATCTCATTTTTGTTGGAAGCGCATAACTTTAGTTCCATTTATGTAAAGCATTGGTTGCTACTTTTGCACAAAATTGCAACACTCTTTGGAATAGGCGCAGCGACGAAAATTGGTCGCATGTTTATTCCCCTCGGTTCTGGGATAGAAGCTCGGATAGCAGTCAATAGAGAGTACCGCCTGTTCCGTATTTATCTGTCCGTGTTAGAAAAAAATGCGCTGCGCAATCTACTGAACTATATGGGCTCAAAACGCCAACTACAAGGTAGCTTATGATAGTCTTAGTCTTTCGATATGTAATTTAACATCTAAACTTGCCTACATTTTCAGGAATCGGCGAAAAACTGCATTCGGCTGCGGCAGAACTTTTCGTCCAGGCGAGCAAAGAAGCCACTTTGACAGGCTGCGCCATCTGGCGAGCGGTGAGGCAACCGATGTCACGGCTTGGGGTGGGAATGCGCACCTCGCGCGGTTTCTTCGGATGTGCGTGTCGTCTGCTCCTTGGAATTAACGCCGCTCGCCAGATGGCGCAGCCTGTCAAACTGGCTTCTTTGCTCGCCTGGACGAAAAGTTCCGCCGCAGCTGAATGCACTTTTTCGCCGATTCCTGAAGATGCAGGCAATTTTAGATGTTAAATTACTCATCGGAAGACGAAGACCATCATAAGGTACCTTGTAGTCGGCGTTTTGAGCCCATATAGTTGAGTAGATTGCGCAGCGGAATTTTTCGTAACAGGGACAGATAAATACGGAACACGCGGTAGAGAGTTTTAGTATTGCGGGCTTTGCGTAATTGCGTGCATAGCGGAATAGCGGGTCCAGAGTGCGCATGCGCAGAACGCTAACGGGGAAATAGCGTTAGCGTACGCACGCAATTTTCAGAATTTAGCGTTGCGGCTTTTGCGCCCTTAGCGTGGAAACATGGCGGCGTCCTTTCAAGCGACAGCCGCCCGCTTCAGCCGATTCAGCAGCTCTTGCGATTCCGGTCGGCATGTTTACCGGCAACTACTGGTGTTTTTGCTTTTCGCTATGACTTACCTTGCTTCGACGATAAAGTTTAAGCTGCAATTCAGCCCAGTTGCCATTGCCTTTACTAGATGGCGCCACTATTTTCCTTTTTTTTTTCATTTTATTTCAAATTCGGGGTCATTTTGCCGACGAAAATGAACGCTTCACTAATAATTCGTATAAAAAACTTGGAAATATTATACTTTGGCAAGTTAGCGGCAGTGTCGACCATTTTAGAAGGGCCGTTCGCATCCATGTCAAGCAGATGGCGTTTAACGTTTTCAAAACGCTATACTAAAACTGTCTTTGGGGATACGTTGCTTGCGGAACGCTAACGTAATTTCCCTTAGGTCCGCTATCACGCTAACGCTATACTAAAACTCTCTATTATTGCGGGCTTTGCGTAATTGCGTGCATAGGGGAATAGCGGGTGCAGAGTGCGCATGCGCAGAACGCTAACGGGGCCGGTATTATATCTTGTGTAGGAGTCCTCTGCACACAACGCACGCACATGGCCGGACATCGGAAGCCTTCTTACCACTATGGAGCAGTCGTTCTGCACAAAGGTGGCCGTATAGATTGCCACAGCGGCCGCTTATAAGGCAGCAGACTGGGCTAGGTAGTTGTTCACTTTTGCACTCCGCACGCCGTGTTGACAAAATTGGACACGAGAGTACCTGCTAGCTTTTGCTGAATTCCAATCGCAGATCGAGACCGCTCCGTCGGATCGCGTACGGAGCGCGTCGGAGCGCGTAGATTTGCCACCTCCCAGTTTGCGATTGGAATGCCAGTGCTCCCTCGGGAGCGCGACGCCAGCGCCGCAGCGGCGAGCCGCGGAGGAGCGGACGCCCTGCTTCTTGTTCGAGTGCGACAGGAATTGCGCGAGGCACGATCTCCGCATTGACAGACGCCGTCTCGGCGAAACAAAAGGAGGTAGTACGAAGGCCGTAATGTAAAACCAAAACCAAAGCGTATGTACAGGATGGTCCACTCTCCGTGAACACGCGAGTATGCGGCCGCGGTCTTCGGAGATCCAGTGAGCCTGTCCCTACCGTTCACGAAAGAAGTGGCGGACGACGCGCAGGCAAGTTGCTCGCTGCTCGATTTTCCAGCCTTGCGACTACGAGACGCAAGCCGCTGAACCAATCAGCGAGACGGTCGAGCTTTCGGCAACGACGCCGCCCGCGGACACGCCGAGCGACGAACTGCGCTGCCCCCCGGCCAACGTTTCTCCCTGGCTGCCGTAGTCGTCGCTAAGCCTAACTGTTTTTCATCGATGCCGCAGCTGAGGGCGCTTCGGAATTGGCCAGCGCTGTAGTAAAGGTGCTACTCGCGTCACCGTTTTACTGTGTTCCTCGTCTCATAATAAAATAAAGACATGATCGATTTCTGCGACGCCTCCAACAGCGGAGCTAACAGACAGCAGGCCAGCCGCACTGGGCATCAGGAAGAAATTTGCTTGTATCGCAGTTATCACTTCTACCAGCAACTCGGTATTGGCCAACGATCCTCAAAAATGATTCATTTTTTACATTCCTCTACTCCACAAAGAATATTAGCGCATTTTTCTGACGCCGGCGGCAGGCATATACAGGCCGGCAGCTCCACACTCGCTGTCCGTTTCAGACGAATCTTCACTGCTGGACTCTGAGCTTTCAGTGCCCGAGTCGGAACTGTCACTTCCATGAAGCAAAATTAGTGCCGCACGGCTCGAAGCAAGATCATTGCCGTCCACTGTTGACTGGAAAGTACCCGTCTGTCCCGGCTCGCCCGGCTCACCACGTAGCGACGACAGGAACGAAGCGGCTGCTGCCGGTCGCGACAGGAAGCAGACGCGGCGGAAAAGAAAACGTCACGCGACGTTCCGGTCAAATCCGCCGATTTCGGTAGATCAAGAATCGCTGCTCCACGGAGCGATCCGGGATTTACGCCTGATCCCGATCTGCCATTGGAACATACAACTCGCGCTCCCATTTTACCATTGGAATACGACTGATCCAAACCGAGCAGAAAAACTTGATCCCGATCTGCTATTGGAATTCAACAACGCTTTGTTAATATCGTGTCTCTTTTTCGTGTCAGCATCTGACAACACAGCGCACGGTGCAAAATTTTGTGAGCTGTTTTGGTAAGGATCGGGTTTGCCGGGCAACTCGCAAGCCATGCAGCATCACCCTGATGCAAGCGCAAATTTCACATCTTCCGCGATAGGACGCCGCCTGGGTGGCCACGACTCCATCGAAAAACGAAGCGCATGTCCCAGGAATTCAAGACCAAAAAAAGCACGAAGTCGCAGCCTTTCATTCAACATATATCTAAGCAAACTTTGGTGGCCGTCTTGCGTTTTCTTAGGATGTACTTCGTCCAAGAAATTTGCAGGTCAACCGAAGATTAAAGTGTGAAACGTTATATCACGGTGAGATATGTGGTGCAGCTCGGAAATCAACGGCGCTACGGAGATACACAGTCCACAGTTATGCAAGGAGCACCGCGCAGACGCGCCGCAGATGTCGAGTGCGCCCAGTCACCGATCACTTCTGCATAGACACCTCTCCAGACCTCACATTTGTGAATGGTATCAGGGATGCAAAGTGGGTAAACACGGGACAGCCACTTGGAAGTGATCACTATATCCTTTCCACGATATTTAGTGCTGCTAAGCACAAAGACACGGTGAAAGGAACTCGAGTGACGGACTGGGACCGATTTCGGCAACACAGGAATGACACAGTGAACGGGGAAATCGAGGACTTAGGAGCCTGGATTGTCACACTCAAGCAGGCCGTGAAGAGTACCACAGAAGAGGTTCCGACGGAGGAGGAGGGCCTTACGGCTGACTCTAGATTGTTACACATGTGGGAAGCACATGCGAGTCTCCTTCGGAGGTGGAGGAAACAAAGGCATAATGGTGTCCTCCGTAGGAAGATGGCCAAGCTAGAACGAGAAATCGAAACGTACACATTGGAGTTGCAGTGCAAACAGTGGGGGCAGATTTGTGACCGGATGAATGGGCAATTCGGATGCAAAAAAACATGGCAGTTGTTGAGGCACCTTTTAGACCCGGCGGCAACCAAATCTGCGCAGAAGGGGCAAATGGCTAGGTTAGTGCATCGGTATCAAGGCACGATTGGGGAATTTATACATGAACTCCGAAGTCGTTACATAAACAGAGAGGCGGGCGGTTGCTTGCCGGATTATTCGGGGGAGGAAAACCTTGAATTGGATGCAGACTTTACGGTGGCGGAGGTAGAGTTTGCAATGGGCCAGCTTCGTACCACGTCAGCAGCGGGTCCGGACGGGGTTACTAATAAAATGCTGAGGAACCTGGATTTCAAGTCAGTGGGGGCACTCACGAATTTAATGAATAAATTTTGGGCGGCCGGGGAGATTCCGCCAGAGTGGAAGCATGCTAGGATTACATTTATTCCTAAAGCAGGGAAGAAGCTCTGCATTGAGAATCTGCGTCCCATCTCGCTAACGTCGTGCTTGGCCAAATTGATGGAGCATGTAGTCCTGAACAGGCTTCAGGGTTATGTAGAGGACAATGAGTTGATACCTGAAACAATGATTGGCTTCAGGGCTAATTTATCGACGCAGGATGTCCTGTTACAGCTCAAAAAAGACGTGGTTGATCCTGGGTACGGCACGGGCACCAAGGCTATCTTGGGGCTCGACCTCACTAAGGCCTTTGACAATGTTACCCATGAGGCAATATTGAGGAACCTATCGGACATAGGACCGGGGGGTAGAACCTTCCGGTACATCAGATCGTTTCTGGAGGGTAGGACTGCGGAGATTGTAGTCGGAGAAATGAAATCGGATCCCTTCCCATTGGGGGGCAGGGGGACACCGCAAGGGTCGGTATTATCGCCCTTCCTATTTAATCTCGCCCTGATCAAGATACCACCCAGGCTGCAAGGGATATCGGGACTTAAACATACATTTTATGCAGATGACATTACTCTATGGGTAACAAGAGGCAGTGACGCACAGTTGGAAGAAACTCTACAACAGGCGGTGGATATTGTGGAGGAGCTAGCAGGGGAAGCAGGACTCTCGTGTTCTCAGCCCAAGTCCGAGCTTTTTGTGCTGAGGGATAAACCAAGAGGGATACATGCGAGGCACTATGTGCCGCCACCACCTTTAGAGGTGAGAGTGGGGGGAGTACCGGTCGCTGAGGTCCAAACGATCAGGATCCTGGGTATGTATCTGCAGACTAACAGGAAGAATAGCGAGTCATTGCAAAGGCTTAAAAATACGGTCAATGCTACCGTGCGGCTAATCAGGAGAATCGCCAATCGTAAGAGAGGTGTTAAGGAAAAAGACTTGTGTAAGCTAGTGCAGGCATTTGTGCTCAGTAGAATAGTGTATGCGACGCCTTATTTGAAGCTGGACGCGGCGGAAAAAGGAAAGGTGGAGGCTATGATTAGGCAGGCGTATAAAGCGGCCCTTGGGTTGCCTCAGAATGCGTCTACCGAAAGGCTGCTGGGATTAGGGGTGCACAACACCCTAGAAGAACTACGGGAGGCGCACTTGGTTATGCAGCTCGGTAGGCTTTCAAAAACAAAAGCAGGGAGGGACATATTGGAAAGGATCGGCATTGGAGTTGACGTTCCAGCCGGTGACACGAAAATTCAGGTGAGGCGGGAAATGCACAAGGGCTTGTACATAAAACCTTTGCCCAAAAACATGCATCCAATACATCACGAGGACCGCAGGAAGGCAAGAGCCAAAGCTTTACATGCTAAGTACGGGAAGTACAACGGGGCAGTCTATGTAGATGTCGCCGAGTATAAGAACAAGGATGCATTTGCAATTGCGGTGGTGGACGGGCGGGGCCACTTGATCGCCTCTGGATCAGTCAAAACCCGCTCCCCAGAAACTGCAGAGGAAGCGGCAATAGCACTAGCTATGACTAGTAGTAATGCTGACCTGATCTTCAGCGATTCAAAAACAGCCATCCGAAATTTGGCGAGGGGCAGAATATCTGTCACAGCGGCGCGGTTGTTGAATCGGGCCACGGAGCGAGGGATTACGGAGGCGGAAATTGTCTGGGTACCTGCACACTCTGGGAACCCTGGGAACGAGACGGCTCACATGAATGCTCGAGGTTTCGTCAGCCGAGTAGGTGAGCCGGATGTCCCGGGAAGGTCCACGAGAGATGGGCTGGTATCCTTTCATGACATTACTACTCATTTCAGACTTAACCGGAGGATTTACCCACCCCCGGACAAGCAATTGGTGAAGGCGCAGGAATGCGTCTGGCGCCGATTGCAGACCAGATGTTTCTTCAACCCATACGTGTTGAGCAAAATCTACCCGGACATTCAGCCGGAGTGCAAATGGTGTCACGAATTGGCAACCTATGACCACGTATTATGGAGCTGTAGCATAGCACCGCCACCGGCGGACATTATGCGTGATCCTTCCCTCGAGCAGTGGGAGGCCGTGCTGGCCAGCTCAGACCCGGTCGTCCAGACCAGGGCCGTGGAGTGGGCCACCCAGGTCGCCGTCAGCCACGGGTTGATGGCCATCTAACACGGAATCGTCCACACATGCTCTCTGACGAAAATAAAGTTTTTCCATCCATCCATCCCCGCGAGTGTGCCTGAACTACATGCGGCTCTCCGGTTTCACGGAAGCGCTGCTGTCATTGACTGCTATCCGAGCGTGTATCCCGGAATAGAGGGGAACTAAACACGCGACCAACTTTCGTCGCTGCGCCTGTTTTCTCGGCCGGCTCGAGCAGCGCTAACAAGCACGCTTCCCAATCAAATTGGCATTCGTTTACGCCGTAATTTCGTGCGGCTCTAGCGCTCGGCGACTTACCGGCCGAATTTCCGATGCACGCGGATTCCAAGCGGCAGTGTGAACGCGACACGCGAAGGAAACATGCTTGCGGAGCAGGAGTTCGTCTGCGCGGATGTGCTAATCCGTAGCCTACCACTACCGCATCTCTTATAATCTATATGTCACTTTGGGGCGTTAAATCCAACAACTTGCAAATATTAAATTGCAAGACATCATTGGGCGCAGGCACGGTGTGCGCAGGGCATGCGCCCTGGCTACCCTGGCCAGGAAAATTACGCGCTAGAGTAATTTTCCTATTACGCGCCACAACCGCGCGCCACCTTCTGCTGCGCCCAGTAACTGCATTTCGGAAGGAAATCTCCAAGTAACATCAGATTGGCGTGCAAAAAACGAAATGCAGCTTATACATTCTTATGATTTTAGATAAGGATTTAAATGTGTTAAGTTTAAAATGGGAGCATTTCAAGTTTCAACCTTTCTACCACTTTCAGGCCGCGTCTGGACGCGTAACTTCCGGACTTCCGTCCGCCATCGCTGCCATAGAGTTTCTTAAAGAAACTCTATGATCGCTGCTATAATCGCTGCCATGGGATCGTCTTTTCCTCCATGCTTTTCGACGAGGTCCTGATTGATGCGTGCTTCGCATCTGTCGTTTCGTTGGCCATGACGCAGTAAACAGTAAGTGTGTTGCTCGGGCGAGTGGATAACTGCATTCAGCATACCCTTATCTTGTGCGTCCGGCGTACCCAGCGAATTCGGTCGGAGGGACTTAGGCTTAGGGAAGGCTTTAATTGATGGCATTTACATAACTGGAACTAGAACCAATACCCTTGGTGCATTTGGATTTTTCTGAGAAAAAAAAACAATTCATATGCGGCAATTTTATTCCATCGACAAAGATAAAGACAGAACAGATCTCGGTTTTGTTGGAAGTGCATAACTTTAGTTCCACTTATGTAAAGCATTGGTTGCTACTTCTGTACAAAATTGCAGCATTCTTGGATTGTACATTTTAAGAAAAAGGTACATTAGTAGAAAAAAATAAATACTAGACAAAATATAAACATAGTTTTGAGCTCTAATGCTAGCGGCATCTAACTTCAAGATTCTTTGCAAATTTTATAGCTTTACCTCTTATTATACGTGTTCTGCAACTTTATCGGCACAGGTTTGAAAAATTCTCCCGCCACAACCGTTGGCTCGTTTGTGGCGAAACTGCGCACAAAGCTTCCTTATTGTTGTCCGTTTTAAGGCATAGTAAGTATAAAAGTGGTACTTACTAGGTTTGGTCACGCGAGATGCGAAACAAGAAGCACCCGTGTTGAGATCGAGCCGCCGTCATCGAATTTCTGCCGAAAGATACTTGTGGCGCCATCTGGCATCGCTGAAGGAAAGCGCCGCGACAGAAGCGCCGAGGCGAGCGCTGCAACGAGCGCGGCGGCTTGCTTTGAATGCGTCGTTCGGGCCATGTCGTCTGCTTAAGCGCGTGAAATATTTTTCGGCTAAAGCATTTTGAAAACTATCGTAAACAAATTAAATGACTTGACGGTGATTTACCAATAAAAGATATGTTCTCTATTGTCTCGTCGTATTACTGCCGTCTGCTTTCGCGGCGCTTTCCTTCAGCGATGCCAGATGACGCCACAAGTATCTTTCGGCCGAAACTTCGGCCGAAGGCTTTAAGGGTATAACGATTGCTAAATGGCACACTTCAGGGAACAATATGGCTGACTGTTAAAACTGGCAGCAGTGATAAGGCAATGGTGGCTAAAAACATTCCGACCAACTGGCAGCAGAAACAACTACAAAGCCTACTTGAGAGGGAAGCACTGGCTGAGGTCTACAGTGATGATGAGTGGGGCTGCTCGTCTGATGCCGGCCAGAACAGGGCTTGTGTTGCAAGGTGGAGTGCCACAGTAGCGTGCAAGGTAAGCTAGGAAGGGGGTGACCGTAATGATATGCACAAACATGGACGAGAGTTATGAGCCTGAAGTCTTTGTAGCTGGCTGGTGATAGAGCCTGAGGGGATTCAGAGGCATGCAGACCTTTCCGGTCACCTGCGCATCAAACACCTATGCTTGGGTGTTGCGAGATTTGAATAATCAAGAACTCTGTATGGGAACTTAATCTTGAATTCAAGTGTTAATGCCATGCTTCGTACATGGTTCCCCATGCCATGCTGCAGCAGTGACACTGCATGTGACAGCAGCCCTTGGGAACAAAGTATGAATGAAGTAGCCAGTGACCTCATTCTTAATGACCTGCAAGCACGCATGACTGCTGACCAAAGGGGCCATGCTGTTGCAGATGACAAACTGTGTGCATGCGTGTAGGACTCACTGCACTACATAATGTAGTAAAGGAGACACTGCCTCCATTGAAATGCTCACATTAAAGAACTCCTGATGGTCTAAATTATTCCGGAGCCCTCCACTACGGCGTGGCTCATAGCCCATATGTCGCTTTGGGACATTAAGCCCTGAAATTTACAATTTATTTAACCCCTTAAGGGCCAAATAAATAAAAAAATTGTGTTCCCAAATTGCCAAGTTTTTTATTACGTAAAATGCTTTAGTAGCGTGTTTGAAGCACAAACAAAATCACAGAAACAATTTATGGCGGATAAATTATATTTTGTTAGTCATTACCTGGACCCTTGTGCAATTCTCAATACCTAACACCTTTGAGGAGCATTCAGAAACAACAAAATAAATTCTTGAAAGTTCAGATAGTGCAAGCGGCTTAGAATTGGAGTGCACAAGATGCACCACTGCTTCTAGGTGCATTCAAACTAGATGAGACTACTGTTCATGTGGTAGCGTTCGAAGCATGGCACTGCGCAGAGGGCCTTCTCGCACCACCTGCACCAGACCCTTGTTTCCTTGCGGATGTTTTTCCCATTGCAGTCTCGCTTCAAGTAGCACACTACACAGCGGCGTGTCGGTTCTTTCTTCTTCTCTGTTGGTGAGATGTGCGATGGAAAGTGGCGCTCACTGAACCGCTTCATATCAAGGGGACGTCCTGGCCGCCCTTTCTTCTTGGTACCGTTGTCATTCGCGTACTTGCTGAGGGTCTCCTCAACAAGTTGCTGCTGGTACTCAAGATGAGATGCTCGGCCTACTGCTTTCTGATAGGAGACGAATGAATTATACGTCGTCTCATCCAATAAATGTTGAAAGATCATCTTTTATGAAATCTTTCGCTTCCGTGGCACTGAATAGTTGGCCAGCATTTGATCTGCCCTGTCGACTCCTCCCATTGTATGGTTATAATCCATGACAACTTCTGGCTTCATAGTTTTGTTGCCCATTTTGTCAGCGAATGGCACCATTGCAGTGCTATGTACCGTGGATAAAGCTGTTACGAGCTTTTTGTTTCCACTGTATGGCCAAGCACTTCCCCTGTTGAAAAGCTTGCATCTCGCCTTTCTTGAGCTTTGCCTTAGCGAAACCAGAGTGAAGGTCTTTACGAGTCGCTCTTTTTGTGCCGTAAATATCGGTAGATCTTTTTAGCAAGGAGTCAACCAATTCTGGTGATGTGTAGAAGTTGTCTGTAGTGATGCAATAGCCCTTGTCTAGAAGGGGCTTCGCAAGCTTCAGTACAACCTTCGTCGCCATACCGAAGGTTTCTGCTCCAACTGACGAGCTCTCCAAATCGGTGCCTTTCCCTGTGTATATCACCGAGTTCCAAATATAACCGCTTTTACACTCACACAGCAAGAATGACTTGATGCCAAACCTTGCTCTCTTGAGGGGCATATAGTGCTTCCAGCTGAGTCGTCCTTTGAAGAGCAACAAGCTCTCATCGACACTCACATCACGCTCAGGCACGTACAGCATGCGGTATTTCTTCAGGAGCTCCTGATAGACGGGCCAGATTTTCCGGAGATGAGGTTGAGGGTGTCCTTCTAAGTTTTCAATGCTTGTGTTGTGAACAAAGTGCAACATTCTCATAATGAGTTGAAACCTGTTTCTAGGCATCACCTCGCTGAAGACGGGTGTCTCAATCAGATGGTTTCTTGACCAGTACATCCTTTCATCTGGTTTCCGTACAATGCCTTGCAGTAATAGTAGGCTAAGGGAAACACGCAATTCCTCTCGCGTAACCGGATACCATTTTCGGAGGCGAGAGTGCTTGCCCAGCTTACTAGAATTCAACAGCTGAGAGGCGTACCAGTTTTTCTCGACAACTATAACTTCAAGCAGCTCATCATCGAAGTAAGCCTCAAAGAGCTCCAGCGGTTGAGGAGGAGAACTTACTGTGAGCTTTAGTCCTGGAGAACCCTTGAAGGGAAACCGCGGAGGTCGAGCTGGGATATTGTCCAGGTCTATCCGGCACCATTCACGGGAGCTCTCCATCGTGTCATCGCTGCTGTCTTCCGCTTGTGACTCGCTGTCAGTAAAAATGTCGTCACTATCCTCTTCACTTGAAGAAGAACAAAAAACGGCATCGTCATCACTTCCGCTATCATCCGAAGCAGAATAATCTCCCGCACCAGATCCACGCACGGATGATGCCATGTTTGTTAGAAAATGCGGGAAACGGGGTGCAGGAATTCCGCCATCTAGTGTTCAAAATCGCATTCAAGAAAAGCGCCAATGATGGGACCCGTGCTGCCATCTATGTTTTATGTGGTAAAGTACCGTTTAAGAGCTGGGCTCGCCAAAAGCCCCTTGAAACATTGCGGAAAAGCTACGACGACCTCAGCTCGTCATAAGCAAAAAAGTACCGATCGCATGTGACGAGCTGAGCTCATCATAAGCCCTTAAGGGGTTAATAATCGGTGCATTAAAGAATAAGAGGAGAGAGAAAGATGTGCTTTCCACCACATTCATCAGATCCGCAGGTTCCTGACCATTAAGGAAAATTTCCATCAAGAGCTGGCTCTTTTTGCTGGCATTGAAAATTTTGTTTTAAAGAAGGGGTGCACCAATGTTGAAATTTTCAAATACTAATCAGATATGAATGTGAATAAAAAAGGCTTTCGAATATTGAATTGATTATCTGTTTAGTATGAGAAAAATATTTCATAAAAAAGGAACAAGCAATTGTTATTGCCCTTAATTTTTCTTTCAATATAGTGCATGGTAATTGTCAGTGGTGCTCCAGCTGCTCCATTTGCTCCATTTTGATACACTTACATTTTGCTGCACCAGTCTGCTCCAAAAGTGACAAATTGATCAATATTGCTCCTTAGCTGCTCCAAAAAAAAAGACACGGTCGCGGGAAAGCTACTATATTTAGAGCCATTCAGGATTTCGGTTGACAACCTACTAAAATGTTTTCGCAGTTGGCAACCTAGGGCGTTGGTGGGCTGCCTTGTGTTAGAATTTAGCAGCCAGTTTTTATGGAGGTAGGAAAGAACTCGGGAGAGGCTGTTACTTCACATTTTTTGAAGCCGGCTCCCGTAGGGGAAAAAACTGAGCAGAGAGCGTCCGGTGAAGCCTAGTCATAAAGACCATCGCCGCCCCCATTGAAGCGCGTGATTTCAGACCTTCATGTAGTAAAGGTGTTGCGGGAGTTGACCTTGATGTAACGAACTGGCTACGCCCTCTCTCTGTTAGTGCTGAGCCACTCAAAATTTGTTAGAACCACGCGAAAGTTCCGTGACGATAAAGCACGAACTGACATGAGAGGAACGCCGATCGCATCGAGCCGCTGCAGTTGGCGCAACGCGCCGTGCTCCAGTGCCGTTGGCGCATCTCCGGCTCTTTCTCTTTAGGAACGTCATACCACGTGGCGTTACAACTGTTCATGCTCAAAAGCAGCAAAAAATGATAGGGCATAGCAAAAAAGAAAAGACACGAGCAGTGCGCGGCCATCACTGCCGCGTGGTTGTAAAGAAAAATGTAAAGAAAAATTTCAGACTTTTAAAAAATTTCGTTATGACCACGTTTAACTGTAGAGCCAACATGAAAAAAGAATGATTCTAGTAAACGTGTTCTCTGGACTTTTAGTCAAGCACACTTGGTTGAACTTGCGTGCAAGGCAGTGTGAGCATTAATAAAATATTTTCTCTGTTTTTGTGATTGTTTTTTTCCTAGCTACGCATGGCTGAACCTTATCTCGTTAGGAACAAACTCTTTGTGACTCCTTTATTCCGTTCATGCTGTTCCCATGTTGCTCCAGGGTTATCGTTCTGATACAAATGTGCTCCAGAATGGATATTTTTCTCCTCCAAAAATTGCTCCAGAACTTGAAATGGCTGGAGCACCACTGAATTGTGAATAAAACAAACAAAACTATTCTGAATCAGCCCCATACAAAAAAAGCACTTGCACAGAAATGTGTATTATTTGATTAGGCAGCATAACAGTATGCAACCTGTAATGTCATGTAAAATGAGTAACAAAATGAAATCCATGAATTGACATGACGGGCAACCAAAAATAACATGATGACTGGCAAAACCTTATTAATTCAGATTGAAGGGCCTGGAAGAAATGCCCAGATTATCTGAAGGTCTATTTATAAAATGCTGCACGCCACCGAAAAGAAAAACAACTTCCAAAAATATGGTAAATTCTTATAGGAGGCTCTATTGCACAAACACTGAAGAGACCGTGACAAGTGCGCAGTTTCTGCATGGTGGAAGGACAACACAGATGTAAGTGGATGGAACGCACATTGGCCATTGGCGTCGGAATGGCAATTCTGCTTTTAAAAAGGAAAGGGAAATGACTAGCAACATGTCAGTTGGTGTCTGAAAGCGCTGGACAGCTGGGTTCAGAGGTCCGGTAAATGTGCAGGCCAACTACCGCTGTCAAAGCTCTGAAACCAGAACTGTGTGGCCAGGCTATTTTTTAGCTTGCGACAGGGGCTTTCCTGTTGTTGTCATGCCTGGCGTTACACATGCTTAAAGGGGCTTTGAAAGGGGGCCTCAGTAAAGATGTGATATGCCTAGGATGCTAAACGGTGCAGCGTTACAAATATCCTTGAGCAGAAATTTTTTTGATGCGTTTTGTGGAAGCTGAGTTATTTGCAGCCAGAATTTGAATTTCTGTGTCTTTGAGCCTTTCCCTCTTCTCTCATCCCTTTTTGCACACTGAAATGTCGGTCCGCTGTGCCCACGCACTCGGCTGCTTTGTTGGCGTCCAACACGCACGAGAAGTCAGTGCCTCCTTAACTGTTTGGCATTGGCAGAGTTGGCACGCGAACCAGTGATAGCAGTCCGCTGCAGACGTAACGAGAACTACATGACGCGTTGCGTGATTCTGGCGAAAGCCCAGCACTGCTGGTTGCCACAAGGCGTGGAAGCGGGAGTTCTTCAAACTGTATTGTAAATTATCGGCTCGCTTTTGAGGTCTTGTACGAGGCATGAATGCTCTGTGGCCTGTACTCTATATAATGCAAGCATTTTATAGCCAACCTCACACACCCTGTTCAAGGAACCTTTAAGAGGTGCCCAGGATACAATGCGTCATGCAGTAGGTGGAATTTTTACACAATCTCTTGCCCTGCTGTGACGCCTGGAGTTGCCCTTTCAGGAACACCATGCAAAGTTTCACAAGTAGGTTTCGCCATGCATCGTAGGTGACGAAAACGAGATGGTGGAGCTCATGCGAGGAGGGTGGTGAAGGCGACAGGACGGAATGTCATAGATGTGGGCATTAAGTGTGTAGCACGTTATGGAAGCGTCATAGAAAACTGTGCTCTTTCTCTCAAAGTGGATGGTCGGCCATCATGTTCTCATCAAGTGTCATTTGTGAAAAAACCTACTTGTGGAATTTCACGTGAGGTCCTATCTCCAATCTTCACACTATCCAAACGTGATTGGTCCACGTGTTAAACGATGGGGAAGGAAGCAAAAAGGATGCCTTTGTACTGTTTTCTTGGAGCTTTAAACTGAATTTTTGAATAGTTCTCTAATATTGTAGATCTATTATGGTTAAATTTATGAAAATTGGGGCATTGGATCGCTGGCAGATATTGGGAAATTCTCGAATACCAATTTCTTAAATCGAATATGACCCAAATAACAAGCATGTTTGATTCGTGTTCGAAACTTCAAACACTTGCAGCCCTATTTTAAAGTCGTACTTATTAACAAAGCAGACAACCAAGCATGGATTTTTTTAAGGTGCAACCAGTGGCAGACTACCTGGTAAACTTGTGACAAAGACCTTTTGCCTTGCTAGTGCAGCTTCTGCTCTATTATATTTCAGGCACCATAGAAAGGAAAGCTTAGAAATTGTGAATAAATTTAACCTTAATTCATATCTTAAGAGTTGATAACTCTAACGAAAATTTGTCGTCTATTCAGGGCTTGAATTACTATTTCCTCCGGACTATAAGTTTCTGTTTCCTCCAAACTATAAGCTTGAGAGCTGAAATTTCACGTGGTGCAGACTATCTGTGGGTGCACACTAGGTATGATTTATTTTTAAGATCTTTTCCCAGAGCTAAAAAAGCCTAGCGTGACTGTCAAACAAAAAAAATAAAATGGGACCTGACTGTACCTGTGACATTTTGCCATGCAAAATAATGTTGCAAAATTAGCTCTGATTTGCAATCAGTTTCGTTATGCTGGCAAATACTGCTGGCAGCACTTAGAGTACGTGCTGTTTACTGCTTGTATTTGTGATCATGAGCTCAAAATCTCAGTGAATGACACCAGGAGCGGCAACTTCGTTGTAGTCCTTCTTGAGAACGATTGCTCCGAAAAGAAGAGCCGTCCTGGTAGCATTCAAGATCAGTGCAGTAGACTGCGCAAACAGTAAAGCCAAACCAAGCAGCAGTGAAAAAATTTCACGGGGATGAAATATATGTACGGGTATAGGCTGCTTCCTGTGAACATCTGTGGAAAACCTCAAAATTTATTTTCAGCCGAAATTCGTCTGTGCGGGCCATACACCAATGTGCAGGCTGTCTAAACAAAAACTTTTTAGTTGAGCTGAAATTTGCTCCTGCGGACTGACTGTGTCCTGGGTGCAGACTGTAGTCCAGAAAATATGGTAATATGGGTCAGCTGAACTTACTTCCAGATCTTTCAAAAGCAATGTGATAACTGCGTGCAACAGAGATTTCTTCACAAATATGTATTTATGGTGTATAGAGACTTCACTGGGACTCGGCTTGCAAAATTACTTTCTTGCTTAAAACAAAACGAAATGTTCCGATCAAACTTCCAGAAATAAATGCCATTGAATGTTACTGTGAAATTTTCTATCTTTCTGAGCTTTACCAGTAAACACCATCTCGCTATGCGATTCATCGGTAAATATGCTTCAAAAATCAAATTTGCTCAAATTTAGAATTTTTAGGTCTCAAACTTTTTTTTTGCACCTTTACCTTGTGGAGAACATTGAAAATTAGTTGGAATGACTACTGTGGGAACATACCATAATTTTTATATTTTGTGCATTTTGGTGTTTTGTATTAAAAAAAAATTAAGTTCAATTTGCTGCACATAAAAGCACAATGTCTTTTATTTACATGAAAAAGGTTTCCTAGTATTGAGTAGGAAAGAAAGTTAATTTAAAAAAAATTTTTTCATAATACTAGGATTTACTGCCACTTGCATACGAAAAAATTTTTTTGCCAGAAACAAGTTGGGATAGTGTTTCTCATAGTAATACAATAAGCCATGATTTTTTGCAAGAAATTGGAGATGGTCGAGTGCGAAGTTTGGATCAGCTGGCGTGAAATTACTGTAATTATATAAAAATACTAATTTGGTGAAGTTTTTTTCTGTGCAACCTATCAGTTCCACGTTACTCGGGAAATGTTGTGCAAGAAATGGGTATTTTTTTCACACACAGAAACAAGCACTAGAGTTAACAGATTTTGACTGCAATTTAAGAGCTGAAAAAACCCGAATTATAAAAATTTTTGCTGACTAATCCGATTTGTACTCGAAGTTGAACTAAAAAATATTGCCCGATTTTTTCCCCCAATTCTTGAAAAAATAATATCCAAAAATGAAGGCCCCTGTGCTTAAATAAATGCTGTCAAAAAGAAATGTGCACACAGTGTGGGCTCATCTTAGGTAATGAGTACAATATGATGAGGTGAACAACCTGGCAGATAAATTGCTCCATGTGTATCGGCATTGTGATGTCACCACAGAAGAGGATGAGGTACAAAATATAAACTAGATTTGCACAGAAAATAAAGTTTAGTAAGTGTAGTGCCACATGAAATATGCAGATAAAAATGCCGGTGTATAGCTATGTTACTGCTATAATACTATAAAGCACAAAAAGAATTGTGCAGGTTACGGTGTTTCAAAAAAAAAAGAAAAGCTTTTGGCTGATTGCGTCCTGCTTTATTTCTTCAAGTATAATAGCATTTCATTCCACCCGATTTGAAGCAACTGTGGGCAGAACTTGCAGGGTGGAGTTTTTGCTAGTAGTTCAGTGACTGGCAGGTGATAATGCAGTCATGAATGAGGCCCCTAGATTCTCACGGTTCAGCAGAGAATTAGGCATTTTATTATTTTGCGTGGAATTGTGTGTTAGCAGCATAATTTTTTTATGATACTGCGTTTATCGACACCAGTAGGGATGACGAATGATGGAAACATGAATATTTGATTGTTTGAATTTTCTCGAAACATGGAACTGGTAACAAAGTTCTGTTGGCAACTTTGCACACTTGCTCCCTTACCTGCTGAAGCACTTTGGCAGCAACATGCCTGCATGCTTCTATGGGATGAGTCAGGCACTGGCACTGATTGCAGTCGATATGAGTTCGATATAACAAGTAATTCAGTATCAAAGTTTTGCAGCATGCAAACATATTGAGACGGAAAATAATGAATTTCTTTGATAGCCACTTATTGTGCGCAGATTGCTGAGTGAAATAGTCATGAATTTTTATATTTCTTTATCTTCATTGCCTCTGAAAGGACACAGATAAACAGATAAGCGGCCGAAGCCGCGCTCGCTTCACGTCCTCCCCGCGCTGCTTTCGAGTGGGTAGCGCGCAGTGCCTGCGCGCCTCGCCTTTGTGTCCTGTCAGCTGACCGAGGATGAAACAATTGAAGTGACAGGCGCTGACAACGACGATTCGTCTGAAGGTGATGATTGTGAGCAGTTGCCCCAAATGCCGAAGTGCACGGTGAAAGAAGCCGCAGAAGCCTTGTCCGCGGGAGGACTTCTGTGAGCAAACCCCTCACAGTGCGTGGGCCGCGGAGCACGTGGCAGCTGTTAGAGCTATCGTAGTCGCTCAAATTCGCCCGAAAAAGCAGACGACGATAACAAATTTCTTTGCCAAATAAAGGTACGTCCTGTTGCGGCAAACATTGTTTTTTATTGTTCATTCGATAATTCGACAATTTTTCGCGGTCCCGTCAGTGTCGAATTAACGAGCTTTTACTGTATTGTGCGGACGAGATACCAGGTTCACTCGCGTAAGTTGTGCACTTTTTTAAGTAATTTAGGGCTTCTAAAAGAGATGCGGAGATTTCGCGAAACACGTCCTAAAAAAACTCCATAAAGGTCATAACGCGCATATATGCCCTACATTATCGCACATATGTTGACCCCCCCACTTGCACCCCTCGCTGTCGATGCAACCCCCGTCCCCGCGGGATGGTATGACGCCGCGTGCACAGCTCTAAGCAGTAAACGTGCAACGATACAATCGCAGAGCCAGTGGTTAGGAACTAGTGGAGATAAGCGGCGCTAAAACTGCGTTCACGATGGGTCCGGCTGACTAACGGCAAACCGAACAATTCGGTTGTTTAGGATTTCGGGCACCTTGTCCATGGAAAGCAACCGCCAGCACGAGTGGGCCGGGTAAACGGCACGCGAATATAATTTTCTTTACTGGAGCTAATTTAAAAACGAATTACAAACTTCTTACACGTGGAGCTGCCAGGGAATGGGCACCGGGCTTACTATACCCGTCGAGCTCGCACCTCGCACGCCGTTGACAAGTGGCGCGGCCGGCGTCCCCTTGCTACTCACACCTTTCACAGCCGTATACCGCAACGCGTTCGCCCTGATCTTCCGCAGCCTGCCGCCTTGCGTGCACACTGGTGCATTTTTTTCATTTGTGCTTAGGTAATAAATTCTGGGTGCACAGTTACGTGAGGGCGCAAATTATGCCAGTAAATAGGGTACAAGTTAGTCCCCCTCCTTGTTGGTTTGGCTGGCGCAATTTTCCGAATTTTAAGATTCACCAGTTCGCGGGCATTGATTCTTTTTTTTTTCCAGTCTTGACATGGTATATTAGTGATTCTGCTGCACTCTTTTGGCGGTTTTGACGAACTGTCCGTATTATGTTGTTGCTTTCTTTTTTTTTTCTGAACTGAAATTAGTAACAGCTAATGTACTGCAATTACTGTTTGTAGTTGCTGCCACATGTCTAATTTTTTTTTTGTGAACTTTAGCAAATAACTTTAGAAAAATTGCAGTCCTTTTAATTAATTCTGGCCTGTGGGATCCGTGATCAATATTTATGCAGTTTTTGGACTATAGTTGCAAACAAAATTGCTCTCAGTCACATTTAAATGTTGCCAGTCTGCTCCAAAAGTGCTGTGAAATAGCCTGCAAATTGCTCCAAACCTGCTCCAAAATGGGAATTTTGCTGCTCCCGTGCCTGCTCCAAAAGGCTGGAGCCTGCTTCCACCCCTGTGTGCAGAGAAACCTCAAGGGTGTTGCTGCAGTGTGCCCGATAGATTGCCTCTGCACCCAAGAATAGAACCCGCGCTCTTGTGGTGCGTTGCAGAATGCCTCCAGAGTTATACGCATGAGTTCAGGGACCAAAACGAAACCAAGTGTGCACTTATTATGCTTTAATGGCTAGTGCAGTACACGTTTAACTACGCGACGCGAAAGTAGTTAGTGGAGTAGAAATTCCCCTGGCGTTACTCCTGCCAAGCTCATCTTTTACGCTGACACTGACGATGCTGAGCTGTGTTGTCTGCCTCAAGGAAAGACTGGCATGCACGCGCAGAGGTAAAATATTTACGCGACCCTAACCTGGGATTGACGGGTGTCAGTTGGGAATAATTCCAGCGACTTGTTGACCACAATATTATTGGGCCACAAAAATCTCTATCGAGTGTTTTAGGGCACTGCAAATTATGCAGCTGTATATTTGTTATAAATATTATCAGCATGTCTTCATTACTGGCGCGTCTTCTGCTTTTCATTCCACCATGTTTTGTGGCACTGGCCATGAGATCACAAAAGGAAATTAAATGGTCCACTGCCGCGGCATGTCGCATCTAGTCTCTCTGTAGATGCTTCTTCAAAAAGTGGCTTCCTTTACATAGAAACAGAAAGCCCAGACCGCCACTAGTAGCTTCAATTATTTCATTCGCTTACCTAATGACCTCTTGAATTTCAAGCTTGAGGATACCTTAATGACCAGGAATCTTGACTACTGAGCCGGAGAACTAAGGCTGAATGCTGGCTGCGGCGGCTGCAAAACAACGCAAAAGGTGCCCGTGTGCTGTGTGTGGGGAAGAATCCGATGTGGTCTAAATTTGGAGCACTCTAATTTGGCATCCATTAATACCATGTGTCGCTTCCGAAAGTTAAACGGCACAATGGGCATTTTTTGTTCAATTTAGGTTCGAGTAGTCATTCTATAGAACAGACAAATTTATTACTGCAAGTATGCCCTTTCTGAGACAGATGATTGCGTATTTTCATTATATTACGCACAAAACACAATTAATCACAACTTGCGGGGCTACTTTTGTGTAGTCTAGAGGCAAGACCGTGGCAGCAATCTTGATCACTGCGACCGTCTATTTGGACGATGCACAGAGTAATGAAAACTCAACCATCTGGGTTGAACATAGCTTGGCCTGTTTCTTCTTTTCTTGAGACTGCTTCGTCGTGATTTCAACCGTGTATGTATCAATCACGATGTCTATGGTGTCCCTGTACACCCTGTGGCAGTGTGCATATTCAGCAAAAAGCCGCTCCATTTGCTTCAGAAAATAAAATATGTTCAAGTTAGCATGAGTAAGACCTCCTCTGGTCTTCAAATTTGTGAGAGCTGCTTCAGCAAAAGAGTTCTTTTTACGCTGAAGGCCGATAAGCAAGTAGAGCAACTTGTTATTTTTTGCATTTTTTTGCACAAAAAACTGGTGACAGTAAAAAATGCAGTCTGTAACTTGCCCTTCATCCAATTTGGAAGGGAAAACACTGAAAAACACAACCTAAAATGGCAACGAAAGCCGGGCGAGCCGCTCAGCCGTGTCCTCCGCTCCGCAAGCGAATGGACCCTGCTCCGCAGTGCCCCCGCGCCGCTGCAGTCGGCGCATGTACTAGAGAGCGAACAAGATTTCTCTGTGCTCTCCGCTGCGGCGGGTGATCAGTGTCAACACCTAGATTATTCTTACACCGTGACATGGGCACACATTCTTTTAAGTCTTCAGCACAGTTTGCATCAATAGTGTCCTTGTTATCCATGATGTTGGCAATGATGTCTTCGCCTGTGGAAGCAAAGTCGCCTACCGCTGCCCCATCACAAATAGCACCAGCATTTGCTGGTGCTATTTCCACAAATCACCAAGATCTGCGATGGCTTCATCGAGCTCACCTGACAAAGAATTTGCTCCGTCTTCTATGGGAAAGCAGAGACCAGAATGTAGGAAGCGGATAGGTATAGTTTCATTTTAGAGCGCAGCTCTTACGTGCCAGTTCCTGCATTCCGCGTTGTAGTCGGCATCGGCATTGTCGGTGTAACCGGTTGTTCAAGTAGCAGATCGCAGCGCCATCTCGAGGGTGGCTGGCACAGGAAGCTCTCAGAGGGTGGCTAGCAGTATAACGTGCAACCTGCCACTACACATCAGTGTAGTCAGCGTAACACATCACCTGACAGATCACCCTGTCACCTTATAGGTGGCAGGTTGTAGCAGAGCGAAATAATTTTTAGTTTCGTGGAAAAGGAGAGGTTCTACAATTTGTGGCTGCCATCGTGCACACACACAGACAACGAAAACCATGTAAAATTGCCGACGGCATTACGACGCCCCAAATGTGCGAACTGCACCACAGTGCGGGCACAACTGACGCAACACGCTGAAAAAGCATATATTCTGTTTTCTGGGTATATTCCCGCCATCTGCATCATAGAAAATCCTTGTCACCATTGGCCCGTGTGTGCTATGTAGCACCAATAGCAGCTGCAGGTCTGCGTGGGAAAGCTAACCTTCTCAAACTCCCCCTCATGTTATATTCGTGCAAATAAGTTTAATTAGTAATTTTTTCATTCTATCGTTCCTACTCAGGTTTGTAACAAAAATTTAGACAAAAAATGAAAATTTGTCTGCAAATGTGAAATTCCGTGAGAAATGCTTAAATCTGCTATTTTTTCGTGCAATTGCAGGAAACTAGGAACCTTAGTCATGACGTCAAAAAATGATGTAAAACACAAGTGGTTGTGCTATTGTCAAGTAAAATAAGCTGTGGTCTTTCTCACCCGTATAGTGCTTCACAAATTAAATGCGTGAGCTGCACAAGTGTTGATAAGCCAACAGTGAAAGAAAAAAAAAGAATGCTACTGTGTCTGGAGGCTATTGTCTTTGAAAATAAACCTCTTTTTTTGGACCTGAAGCATATTTATAATCTTGATCTCCAGTTTTGAACTAGCCGGCATGGTACCATGCGAAAAATCAGTGCCATCGTTATCCTGTCCGAGGTCATTTGTGGGTAAAGCCAAAGGTTGAAGCTCGGAGCCAGATAGTTCAGATGCCTCATGTGCTCCAAGAAGTTTGTGAGTTGCAATAACTTTGAGGTGGTGTACCTGTGGACTGTGGTGGTGCACCATACCTGCTTGATTTCATCTAGCTAGCTCCTCAAGGCCTCAGTTGATGCTGCTAATAAAGTTGAAATCCCAGCAGTTGCAATGAATGGCATTGAAGGTCCACCACAGATTAGAGCATTCACCTCTGTTCCAAAGAGGGTGCTTGTCCACGGGCAGCCAAAGTGAAACGAAAAGCGCTAGTGAAATGCAGCAAGTCAGCTAATCGAAGGTCCTGGAAAGGACTCCGAAGTCGAAAGAAGTCTGTGTTGAAAACAGAGCCTGTGTCCTACGTGATGCTGGTCCCAGTGCTCTGCAATGCATAGAATGAAAAAGCATAATAAATGGTACCACAGGCAAGAAAAAATGCAAGGTATACCAGGGTGTAGACAGCAAATGTGAACAAAGGCACTGGCATAATGACACACTGGAGACGCTTCACAGTAGTGTCCTTCCTGCACTGCTCGTAGGCAGTGTGTCCCAATACTTTATTTGAACCCAACGCATCGAAAGCACAAGCGTTGACTTTTCCTGCATCTGAGTCTATTCCATTTCATCTCCACTAAATAGGGTGATGTGCCTTGAGTCTAACTGGCCAATTAAAATGTCTATAGTGTGGGCACTCAGATGCCACCACACAACATATAGTTATAGAGGGTAAACATTATGCTAATCTTTATTTATAGCTTTTTAGTTGTGATTGCAAAGGTGCACCTTAATCAGATTTGCTTAGCTTGAGGAAAACAATGTTCTCCTTGTCTTTAAAAATTGTCCTGGTTTGCAGTGGGCCCACTGGTAATTTTGTGGCTCATGCAAACACTGGAAAAATTGTCATTCGTGCAAGCATTTGGCAAGATACTGAGTGTATAATCAAGGGTCATAGGTATATTGTTCCTTGATATGAACCTCAGTGTGGGATTAAGAAAATAAACAAAGTACTCTGTGTTGGTGTAATCTAATTAAAAAAATCATTGAATCAGAAAATTTGCTCGAACCAGCGACTCAAACTTTCTCGCTCATACACAATGGATTAAAGTTGCAAATAAATCCAGCTTTTTTCGCTTTATAGTTTCTTAGGCATGTGCATGCAAAGTTTCCTTGAGCACAAAAAATTGTGCGTAAACCTTATACATAACCTAAAGAAACAAACAAAATGTGCTTGAAAGTCTGAAGTATTTAGAAAGTTTCACTTCTGAAGCAGTGGTGGAGGCGTGCTCGGAAACTGTTGTGGTGTCTCCTAGCCTATCCGAAAGAAGTGGCCCTTGAATGTACATCACTGGTTGATTTAGAGCATGCACATTCATGCAGGCCTTCGGCCTCTGTGCTTGCTATCCTGTTTTTCATCTGCCCTGTTCTGCGTTTTCCTACTCTTCCTTTTACCTTTTTCTGGTGCTCCTTGGGAATATGGGCCCTCTTTGTTTGGAGCTATGCACGTTTCCCTCTGTCACTTAAAGGATGCATATACCTTCTTTTTAACCAGCGTTGTTCTACCACGTAGTCTTTGAAACATGTTGGCATCTTGTTCTTGTTTCGGCTTATATCTAGAATCCTGGCTGCAGTGATAGGAAGTCGCCTGTGTTTGGTGCAGCTGGTGTTTTCTGGTGTAGACATAAGCCTAGTCCTCTGGTCATCTGTTTCAGTGGGTAAACTGGGCTGACCAGGTCTTTGGTTTCAAGAATGATAGATTTTGCATGTGCCTTTTGCATACATGACACTATTGTGAACACCTCCTTGTCCGAGTATAGTGCCCCTCTTTATATCTTGTAAGCTGTTTGCAGCGCTGTGAAAGATGCGGCGATCTGAGCCAATCTGAACGCTTTATGCTACAAAACATGTTTGTCTTCTTACCTCGTGATCGGTGGCTCCATCTTTGCAAAGAAGAGAGCACCAGTCTCCAGCTGGTGTGCGCAGCAGACTCTGCCAACTTGGCAGGCACCAGGTTTACGAATGGCGGCGCACCATTTCTTAACAGGACTCTGCAGTGCCATGCTCATGCGGACTTTGTCTCCTAATTTAAACAGTGGATGAAATGCTCGCTGTGCTTGGGAAACACCATCCCAAACTATCTTTTCAAGCTTTGCAATAGTTGGTTGAAAAATAGTGGCAGTGCTGCAGAAATATCTGAGGGACTATTTGTAGTCTTTCTTGCTTCTAACTGATGAGAGAGCTCTACCTTTCACAGTGCTGCAAGCAGCTTGTAAGGTGAACTATAGGAGTCTGTGCTTGAGTATAATAACTGAGGATATTTGGCTCTTGCCTCATTCACTCTAGTGTCAGTGTTGCGCTTGTTTCTTCTGGTCATGGATCTGTGATGAGGTGATTTTCTTGAATGTTGTCGTAATAGGGGTGTGAATCACTGGCAGGCAATTTTTTTTGGCGTCCGATGCCTGTTGCTCATTTTGGGTCTACTGAAATATGTTTGCACAAGTGAGCGCATGAAGTGGTTTAATATTTTAATGTGAATATGGGGTACTGTAGTAGCTCACCATTCCTAGCAAGCTTTGGACTTCCAAAAGATGCCTCAGCTGTGTCATGCTCTTGACTGCCTCCACTTCTTGGCTATCTGCTGTGATTTCTCAGTTTCAGAATGTGTGTGCCTGTGCAACTTTACACTTGTTGCGATAGCACCCATCTCATTGTGCAAGGGTGGCCCAGTTTCTTGCAGTGGCCTTAGTGCAAGTCAAAGCCATTAAGCATCCTCTTTGAGAATGGGTCTAGACTATAAAATGTCATCATTTATGTTGATTATTCCCAGTTGACCCAAAAAACTTGTTGAATGACGTCTTGGAAGTAAGCTACTTCAATGCTTACTCCAAGGGAAGTCTTATCTTCACCGTCTGTGATGGGTTCAAATTAATTTAGTTGTTGTTTATATCAGAATTACTGCCAGCCTTCACAGAAGGCCTCAGAAAGGAATGGAACATACATGGTCATAGAAAAAAAAACAACTTAACAGGATGTGAATCAGGGAAAAAATCTGACATTATCAGCCTGCTTGGGAGTTGGCCTGTGACCAAAAAAGTGGTTAGAATGACCTGCATATTGGCATGCTGCTCATACTGTAAGTGTGGCCACCAGAGATAGTTAAATGAAAAAAAAAGTGAGCAAAAAAAATTATGGTAATCTGTTGCATTGTTCAAGTTCTAGCTGGAGATACCATTGATTCAAATCCAGTTTTGAGAGGTTTATTGAGGATGCCAATAATATTTACAAATGTAATATTTTATGCTGCACTAATATGGGTTACATGTCTGATGGGAGTGAACTTTCTTCCTTGCAGTGAGCGTGTTCAGGAATGCAGAGTGGTTGATTCTCTGAGACATGTGCAGCTGAAAGACACTGCCAAAGTGAAAATGCTTAGGCGGTGTGGCCTAAAGCAGGAAGGACACTGTAGTTGCAAGCACTTATCAGAGGCTGTCACACAAAAGTTTGGGGAAACAATGAATGAAGGGTAACTGAACTTTGTAGTCAAGTTTATGATTATCATGTTCATATTCTTGTGGTAGCATTTGTGCTGCTTTTAGGTTTTTCCTTTCTTGTTGTGCTTATTGAGGGTGGTGAACTAACTTGTCCTTTTCTTCTCTGAAAGCTATCTTGGCAGTGAGTAAGGATTCACCTTTTTCTCTCATTTTTAGGTTTGGGACTTATAATTGAAACTTGCATAGCTGCTTGTGATTGACATCTTTTTCTTTTGCAATCATAGCCATTCCCATCACGGTAATAATGCTGTTGCTAGTGTTTTTGTTGAGCCAAAGCAGCTTACATCAAGGAATAGGCGTGTGTAGATTAGAGCAAGGAGGGGCACACATTTTGTCCCATATTGTTCCCTGCTGCCCAGAGGGCATGAACATGTGGTGCTATGAACTTTGCTCCCCATTCCCTAGTTGAGAGACATTTGCATTGGTATATGGCACTGTTTCAGTTGTCTCTGCAGGTTTTCGTAAATATAATTACCAGTGTGTAATATCATTAAAAATTAATTTAACATGTGGGTAACATAGTTTATGGTTTATGGGGGTTTAACATCCTAAAGCAACTCAGGCTATGAGGAACGCCATAGAGAAGGGTTCCAGAAATTTTGACCGCCTGGGGTTCTTACTGTACTGACATCGACCACCGACCAGTTCGACCACCGCGGCCAGGATCGAACACGCGTCTTTTGGGTCAGCAGCCAAGCGCCATAACCACTGAGCCACCTTGGCGGCTATGTGGGTAACATAAGATTCATCACTAATTTTCATGTGTAACGCACAGCTCCTTCATTGCACTTATTCATTGCATGCTATACTTGGTAATAAAGTAGAATCTCAGTGGAAGAAATCTCATAGGATCAAGAAAAATATTCATACCATTCGAAATTTGTATCACCCAAACTTGGAACAAAATTCGCATGCAGAAGCACAAGAAATGCATTCATGCAGATCTCTTTATGGCTGACTGGATTTATTTATGAGTGCACACCACCACATGGAACATTAGAAGAGCTTCTATTTGACTCAAACTGCTTCTTTACCAATGTTTTATGCACTCCAAATCAGAGTACTCGGCATCATCCAGAATTCTGACAGTGTGAATATAAATAAAGCTCTGGAACTTGTTCAGAATAATGCTGTCTGTTTACTAGCATTAATAATGTGAAGGCTAGCCTATCCCTGCGCTGTTTCTCACTTCATAGAAAATTGTTTCCTCTGTGTTTATTTGTAAAGTTTATCACCATCACCTTTTGCAAAGCCACTTCATATTAACACTGCCATGTCATTCTTCACAAGTTTGAATCAGTCACTGTCGCACAAACATGTCATGCACATTGGAACCGCCTTGCCACTCTCCTGTCTTTTTCCAGCAGTAGACTTGGCGTAGCTGTTCTGTAAATTCAGTATGTTTTTATTTTCTCTGTTTACTTAGGGTGTTGTTAGCTAGTATTTTTCGTTTGTTTCTGTTGCTTAGTAAATTTGCCCATATACTTGTTATTTCCAATACTGTATTCATGATTGGAGAATTTGCAATCTTTTTGTCTGTTAATTATGTTTTGTGTGTGAACCTGCTCTCGTCCACAATGCTTTGGCAATTGAGGGTATATGAAATAATGATAATGTTCTTTCCTCCTGGCCAAGATCAGTCTGCAAGAAAAATATTGAGGCCAGAGAATTAAACTCTCATTCTAAAAATTCAAAGTTCAGTTAAGTTTACGGTATAAAAGATTGGCCGTTTCTCTCAGAAGTGATTGTGCATTATAAAGAAGGTGCAAAATTTGTTAGTTTGTTAATGAGGTGCAGCAGCTTAATTTTTTGGGAAAGTTACTAAGCATATCTAACCTTGCATCTTGTGATGAAGCTTAGATGTTGCTTATGCCGATAAATTATTTTCTGGAGAAACATGCTCCAGAAGTAGTTTTTATGTGACAGTAAAAATAACCACTAACTCTTTAAAAAATCTGGGTACAAGTGCCGAGTTTGGGTTGCTGTATGGTTTCTGATGATGCCTTCATGGCAGTGTGCAAAGATGCTGAACTGAGGGTGTTGGCATCACCTGCACTGTGGATCGTGGGACCCAGGCTTCATGGTAAAGGCTGCCTGGGGCGCTACTATTTGCCACCAGTGTACCAATAGAATCAGTTTTGTGCCTGTTTTATACAATTGTAGGCATGTAGAATCAAGTTTGGTCCAGTTGATGCGTTGGACGCTTGAAATGCAAAACACACCAAGGCAGAAGGAACAAAACAGACATGCTCCGTTGGAATGTCTTGCACATCTGAGGACGTCAGAAAAAGTATCAGTGATGTCAGGTGGCTGGCTGAAATCTGCTGCCATTTCATTTGCGTTGCTCACAGTAGAAATCAGTATAAAGGCAACACAGCACTCTTAGCTTTATGTGCAGAAGACATTGCAGCAAAGTATGTGTCTTCACCTGTGCTATGTGTGCAGTACTGAGGCCAGAATTGTGATTTGCTATGTCTTGTGAATGCACTGTAGCGTAGTATGGTTCGTACAAGCAGTCTTGGAGAGCTGTGAAAGTTCACATTTAAAAAGAAAGGGTGGAAACCTAAATAGCAGAGCCTGCTGACGTGCTCCTCCTTTTGAATAAATTGTTGTCTCGAAATGAGCATGTGCACAACCCCAATTTTGGCTTTGCTTTGCATTGGTTGAGGAATTTGGAGGAAGGTGGTTCACTTTTTATTCGTGAGAGTATGCCATGCAGATGGTGTTGTAAAGTTGTTTTGATGTTCCTAGATTTAAAGTGATGAAAGGTTATTGACATACCCTTTCTGATAAACTAGTTTTGAGATTTGCACTGTGGCATGGGCTGTGTACAATGCAGCTAGATGTGAGAAATGTTTTCTAGTTCATGTCTTTAAGGTGCTTCTTGTTTGTAGAGTATTCGTATGTAATTACTGATAGTACCATGAAACAAGGGTACTGCACAGGCGACACGGTTGCATCATCTTGTAAATCTTTCTTTGAAATGAATGTCATCACTAAAATGTGTTTTGCATCAATATCACATAATTATTCTTTAGAGTTATGATACCCTGTTGTCAAAAAGGGCATCTGAAGCTTGTTACCATGTGGTTACATGCACAGTTGCAGCAATCTGAAGCCTCTGGGTAATACCCCTGTCACACGGGCATTTCGAAGGCCCTCAAACCGATAGTCTATCGACTCAAAGGCGATCGAGTGCTGCTACACGGCCAGTTTCAATGGCCATTTACTCAATAGTCTATCGAGTCAACGGAGCAGCCCGGAACTCTATCGAGATTTCGAGGGCCTTTGAGTGTTGCCCAATGTTGCTAGCATTGCTTCGAACAGCACCAATGCGCATTTTCATGCACGATACATAAGCATGAACAAACATTATTCTCTCAAACTATAATACAAGCAGTAAACTATTAGTGTGCACAATAATTTTAAAAATGTATCGGTCTGGTTTAAAGCGCATTATTTTTATGCTCTCCATAAAAACGCCGATCGTCCAGACCGATTTCTGCCGCGTGGCGACAAACATGGCAGCGCCCTTCAAAGCCGGACCTCTCGCTTCGGACTGAATTCTCGTCGTTGCTTCCTTTTTCAGTCTGTTCACTGGTCATAAATGGGGCACCGGTCTTTCGCTTCATCTCACATTGCCTATAAGAAAATGTACAGGTGATAAATTTGCTTTATTTTTTATTCAGAGTGAAGATTCCGCCACTGCTAGGCTTAAGAGGACAGTCGGTTTGTTGACAGCAATAGTTCCTGTCCTGAAAACCAGATGGCGCCACTATAGGCCGAGTTTATTTTTGCGTCTATGCTAGCATACGTTCAACCATAAGTGAGAATGTGCTTGCGCTTAGTGTACGTAAGCATGCATACGCTTGTGGCATGTAGACAGCGTAAATTTATGTTCTTTTTTAACTGTATCTGTGTACGCCGCGAGCGGCGACGTAGTGTGCAAAAGCGAGAAACAGCAGTGGCGTGGCGGTTCCACCTCGCCCCGGAGTCAACAGATGAGAATAGGTCTTAGTATGAAACGCCTTATGACTGCAAAAAAAGTGTATTTCAACATTTAGTTAGGTTTCATAAATATATTTTTGTTATTTGCGCAAAACCGAACGTAGCGATTGTGGCGCCACACGAGCTTGGCGTAAGACGCGAGAACTATTAATTTCAATGGCCATTGAGATTTGCCGTGTAGCAGTGCCACAATTCCCTCGAGTTCGATGGCGATCGAAAATCTCGAAGGCTCTCGACTCGATGGCCATTGAAACTGGCCGTGTGACAGGGGTATAAGCTTCCAAATAGCTCTGTGATCTGTCTGGCGGGAGAGTTGGCTATTCAGTTGCTTAATGTGCCAACAAAAGCTGTTCTTTGCATGATGTGCTCAGCCACGGGCATGAAGAAGCAGGAGTACCGGTAGAAGTATATGCTTCATGCAAAATTCTTGCATAGTAGTCTAGATTCCCAGGATGTGATGAAATTTGCGCCTTTATTTTCCTGTAAGCCAAGCTTTTATTTCCCACAAATGGAAGTGAAGCTAGCCATAAGGCATGATTCCTTTGGCATGATTTACTGCAGATCTGAATGTGTCTTTTTCTAAGTCTTGGTTGGCATCTTCTTTCCAGAAGCTAGAAATAATTGAAGCTTAACTGCAAGCGCTCTCATGTTTATGCGACATGGCAGCAGCAAAATGAAATTGGCTTTACCTAAAATCGTGAATGAACTTGACCCTTTTGCTGCCACGAAAAAAAATGAAGATTCTGAGTGTTTTAAATAAAAAGTTATTTTGTCAAGAAGTGCCAAGGGCACTACGTATTGTAAAGCATCAAACTGTAGCTTATTGATTATTCTTTGAAATGAAAAAGTGCCAGAGTTGTATGTGCAAAACAGTTAGAAAAATTACCGTATTTACTCGCATAATGATCACTCTCACGTAATGATCGTACCCCTGAATTTTGTTGGCAAAATTCATATTTTTTATTCCCCGCATAATAATTGCACCACGAATTTGCTGCTGCAATTTGTCGTGTGCCAAGTCTAGCCGACGATGATTGTACTTGCCATCTATCTGGCAGATGGCACGTACAGATGACCGTTTTGCTCTGTCAGCATTACAGTGGCAGCCGCCTGTTGGTTGACCTGCAGTCACACGGGCAGTATAAATGCGGTAATGCTTAATTACGGATACCAAACTTAACTGCAAGCCGCCGCGGTGGCTTAGTGGTTATGGTGCTCGGCTGCTGACCCGAAAGACTCGGGTTCGATCCCGGCCGCGGCGGCTGAATTTCTTTGGAGGAGAAATTCGAAGCCCGTGTACTGTGCGATGTCAGTGCACGCTAAAGAACCCCAGGTGGTCGAAATTTCCGGAGCCCTCCACTACGGCGTCTCTCATAGTCTTAGTCACTTTGGGACGTTAAACCCCATAAACCAAACCAAACTTAACTGCGGTTATCTTTAATCATAATTTGCTGTTGTCACAAGGCTCGCCACCATTCTGGGTCGCGGTGCAACAAACAAAGTGACACAGTGATCCGGAGTGAAGCAACATTTGCAAATATCTTACAGCGCAGTTGGCGCACTGTCGAGAGTCGTCCGACAGTGCTGTCCGGTTACAGCACTGCCTCCACAGCCGAATACATCGCTGCACCGCTCGCAAGCCGCCTGCGCCAAGGAAACATCTCTACGGTGGATCCCTGGCGCCAGTGTCACAAAACCGTTCTAAACTTTCTTGTTCTCGTAAATAATAAGCCTTGGGATACGGGAATGTCAAAAATGAAAACTCCTTGAGGATCGCTGACCTGTACCAAGTTGCTGGTAGGAGTAATAACTGCAATACAAGCTAGTTTTATGTTCGCAGCCGTGTAGCAGCTGCCGCCGTTGCAGCGCAACTGACCTGATCTGCTTGCACGGTGGTGGGGGTGTAAAACATTTATACTATGTACAAGAGAGGTATTGCTTGGACTGTGCCTGAAGGCCCTCACAATCACTAGGAGGAATCCCTAGTCCGGGACGCCAGCTCTGCTGCTATGGAGTCTCTGAATTCGACTGCATATATTTTTTTATGTAAAACAATGAAGTTGTCAGTAAGGCAGTGCCATAAGTAGACCATTTTGTACAGTGTTGGTCAATTCAAAAGTGCCGTCTGCTGTGGCTTTGATACGAAACAAGTTAGGCCTAACGACGACTAGGGAGTAGCACACCACAGCTCCACCGTCTGCCGCACTCGTGTGCAGCACCATTGTGGTAAGCTCACGGAATCCGGTGCTGCGAGCATTGCGAACGTGTCACTTAATTTAACGCTGCGGCTGGGACTGGACATTTTTTGGCGTAACGATGGTAAAATGCATAGCTTGAGTGCCACGGGACATTGCTGCACCTTCGAACGAGATCGAAGGCTGCATAAAAGTGTCGTCGTGCGGCACTACACACTGCCTATTTTGATGTGTTGCACTTGGAGAGAGAGAGAAACACTTTATTAAGGCAAGCATGTTTAGACCCCCCTTGGGGTCCCTGGACCACCGCACGGTCCCACTGTACATCGAAATGTTCATTTGGTGTTTGTTCATGACGTCGGCACCCCAAATCACCGCAGCAAGCTGTGATGTCTGGTCCAAAGACGAGAGCACGATCTCCCAGTCCTCTCAACTTGATAACCCAGGCTGTCCCTGTGAGGAGGATCAGCAGGGCAGCCAAAAAGGGTGTGGGAGAGTGGCGTGAGGGTCGCCACACAGGGAGCATGCAGGGGAGGTGCCACAGTAGTGAGATAGCAGCTGAGGCGATGAGAGAGAGCGGGTCTGGAGGCGTCTCCAGGGGATCTGTTGGGAGGATCTGTTGGTTAAGGGAGGGGTGTGGAGGAGGGTAAGTTCGACGGCCCAAGTGGGGCATTTGCGTGAGCTCTGCAAAGGTGTACGCCCGTTCTCTCGAGAAGCCTGGACCAAGGCCGTCCTGAGCATGGCAAATTGAACCTCGGGCCAATTTACTGGCAGCCTTGTTTCCTAGATTCCCAGAGTGAGCCGGCACCCACTGCAGCTCTACCCTGCGTGGTAAGTTTTTGGTGGGGGTATTCAACAACTCCCAAGCAGGGGCGTTAATCCTGCCTCTCGTGAAGTTGAACAGAGCCGTTTTGGAGTCGCTAAAGATGTAGTTTGCATAGGAATGTCCAAGGGCTAGTGCGATGACGGTTTCCTCTGCCTCCTCAGGTGTAGAGCCTGAGGGAAGGCGGTGTGTGAGGGGCTGTGCTAGGGCTGGATGGTAACCAACTGCTACAGCTTCATGCATTGTGCACGCGGCGTCTACACAAATGGCGTCTTTGGCTTGTCCGTAATACTTGTGAAGGGCCTTAGCGCGAGCAGTGTGGCGAGGGATGTGGTACTGGGGATGAACGTTCCGAGGAAGGGGTTTAACAATGAGGGTGGTATGAATGTCACTGTGTACAAATGCCACTGTGTACAAATGCATCGGCATCGCAAACTCCTCAATGCCAAAACAAGACCACAAATGGCGCGTGCGAACGAGCATGCGAATGGCTTGAAAAGCAGGATTGGATTGGATTGGATTTTTAAAATGGACAAGGCATACCAGTGTTGCTTGGGCGCGGTGCGTAATAGGGGCACGGTCGGGGGGAGGGGGCGCTTTCCCGGGACGGCGCGGAAATGGGAAATTGACAGTGAAGTTAGGGGGGGCCCTTGCATGGGTGGGGGCGCTTGTTCGGAATTTTACAGTAGGTTTTTCTGCGGGATGTATTGTGAGTTTCCATTCCCTTGAGGCTTGTGCATTGCTTGTTGTTTCACTTGGTTTGTTTCCTTGTTTCTTTTTACGTTACAACTTGATTGTACTCGCCTGTGTTTGTTCCCCACAGTGGTGTGCTTTAAATCTATCAGTAATAAGTTTCTGTGACTCGGAAAAGCTTCTGTAATATAGTCCTGTTTTAGCACGATGTGATGCATGGAGCTGTATTGCGAATGGCCACACCTGGGTGACAGACGTCATTTCACAGCTGCTGAGGTGCAGGCAGGGTTCACAACACAGCTTCAGGCCTCCCCCCAGAGGGAAGGAGAATGGGAATTCTCGGTTATGGAGGCTAGTTGCCCCTGCATGCAAGAAGAACTGCCTTGGAGTGAACTTTCACCTTGACAAAGCCTCCAGAGTGTAATAAACTTTAGAGCAAAGTGTTGTCAGTGGCTCTAAAAGCTGCCTTGAGGTCACCACCTTGTACCCATGTTGTCTGCAGGTGAATATAGTAATTGCCTGAGCTCTTTGGGAAGATGCTATCAGCTGCAAACATTAACTGGAACATGAAGCTTCTTTGAAGTCCGTCACTTTAAACTAGGTGTATGCATGTACAGTTATTTGAGATTTCAAATATCTTATGAATAGTGATTGCTATTTGATTCACACTGTTGTGTTTGTATTAAATTTTTTTTACTCTTGTTAAGACGATCTCGATTAAGATTAACTTTTGGATACGGTGAACAGTGCAAGACCACTTCGTTAGTTTCTTAATGGATTCAGTGTAAAAAAACTCAGCATAGTTTGAACTGTTTCGCATTTCTTTCAGTTAAGATGAATTTTTACAGCAACTGCATACCTTGGTGACTGTGTGCAATGGCACATGTGGGGTGTCTGCACAACACTGTCAAGGAAAGAAAACATTATACATGCAAAAGGCTTCAATGCAAGAAAGCACGCCCCTACAAGATAGCTTCTGTGCACCTTCATGCAGGGCTACAAAGAAGCTATCTTACGGGAGTGCTTTTTCATGGGGAGTAGCTTTCTTGCTGATGCAAAGAAAGCAGTTGGTGCACCTGTGCTTGGTGCAGAGATATGACGTGCTCAGTTATCACATCTTGCACATGTTGCCGTCGGTAGAATAAAAGGCGTGTAGGCATGTAGTGAATAATGCAAAAACCTGTGATTCTAATCTAAAAGCTTGAATGCCCTGATGTGCTGTATCTTCCAAATAATGCAATTGAAATCAGGATCAGGAACCTCGTCCCGTGAATGGCGACCACTGTATTGAAATGCTTGTGTGACGCCACAAGGGCATAGGCGCAGCAGCATCATCTGCATTGTGGGCTACAATGTCTAGGGACAGATGTCTTGTTCTTTTGTGGGTGATTGATGGGGCTCTCCCACATATGCAAGCAACTGCGGAACATAAGAGTGGCAACAGTAATGTACGTCGGTATACTGTGGACTCCTGTTATACAGAACTTGAAAAAGATTTAAAAAATGTTCTATTTATAGGAAGTTTCATTCAAGCAGAGTACACAAATTCATGAAACATATCTTTAATTAAATTGCTTCAGCCCTTGCTGATGTGGGCATGCAGAAAAAAAGGAATCAATCTTGGTCTGCTTCATATTCTTCAGTTGCTTTTTTACAAACTTATTGTGCATGTTTGAGAGGCTAGAAAGAAATTTTGCACACCATTCCTGCTCACAGTAGTGCTGCAAAAGTACAACTGCATCTCTAGCTGCACTGTCTGGCACTGCACTGGGCACAGGATCCTCCTCACACTCATGACTGGGAGAGGAGTGGTCCTCAACTTGCACTTCAGCAATCATTTCCTCGAGGTTGTCCTCACGACAGGTGGCCACATTTGCATCCAGTGCCTCATAGTCCTGTTGCGAGAATGGGTCAGAGGGTACTACTGGGCTGAATATTGCGTCAGCTTCAGCATCGGCAGTTGTACTTGCCTCTTCATGTGGTGTCGGTTCGTGTGCTTCGAAGACTGCATGGTGGAAGCACCTCTTCACTGTCATCACCTGCACTTGTTCCCAGGCGTGGGCCGACAGCAAGTCAGTGCTGTAATTCTTCCCGCTGTCAGAACAAAGCAGCATTCAATGGATCATCTGGCGGTGGTAGTGGACCTTTACATTCTATTCTGGATCACTCCTTGATCCATTCTTTGGATGATGGCTGTGGCATTGGGTGGCAGGAATGTCAGACTGATTGACTTCAGTCCTTCCACCTGGCCTTGGGCAGGGCAATTATCCACAGTGAAGACAACTTTCCTGCTCTGCCTAGTAAACCGTGTGTCTTCCTCCAGCAGCCAGTTTTCGAATATTGCCATCGTCATCCATGCTCTTCAGTTTGCATGGTATATCACTGGAAGGCCACAGAGTGCCCTTGAAGCAATGTATGTGTTTTGACTTCCCTACCACCAGCAACTCAACTTTTCATCCCCGGCTATGTTTGCGCCCACCAGTACAGTAATAAGCTCCTGGCTGTATTTCCCACCTGTACTGCCTCTGTAGGCGAGTCTTCGATGGAAGCACCTTATAAAAATGGCTCATCTCGTTGATGTTAAAAACATCTCGCAGCTCATAGCTGCCTAGAATCTCCATCAGCCATCCTTATCGCTAGCTGGTGCAAACTTCTCTGTTCACTACAGCACCTTCACCTGAGATGGTCTTAAAGGCAAGGTGACGGCACTAAGTCAGCTCGGCCATATGCCGCTGACGCTGAAATTTTTGACTCCCATTTGCTGGGCTATCTCCTGCACCTTCTGCTCCTAAATGTCACCGCTTATCGAAAAATTGGCACTCCACACATGCTTGAACCACAAGAAAAGAACGTTGTCAAGTTCTCCATATGGCGTTGTCCTCATGCACATCCGATTTGCAGTGAAGATCTCATTCTTGAGAGCCCCTAGAATGGTGGCTTTGTTTTTCAGGATTCGTGACAGCGTTGACTTCAGGATGTCGAACTTTTTCATAACTTCTGTTTTAAACAGGCACTTTGCTCAAGCTCCTGTAAAACTTGCAGAACTTTTTTTCAAGCGAAAGTTCACTGTGTGGCTGTTTGTTGACGCTCTCCATCGTGCCGAAACACAGATCGCACATAGGCCTAACACAGAGCAACAGCTGCTACAAAAACAATCGTGAGGCCTATGGATGACTACTGGCAGGGTTGCCAGGTTCTCGCAGAGCGACCCGCCAAATTCCTGCGTAATATAGCCCAAAAGTAGCCAAATGTCGACCCGAAAAAATAGCCCAAAATAGCCAAATGAGAAAACTTCCCTCAGTTTATTTGAAACGTTTATTCAGACGTCTGATGCAAAGACTTAGATTTCTTTACAAAATGAACGCAGAGTAACTGAACATCACTCGCTGTACATTATAGTGGTACTAAAATGCTTCAGAAACACCTCTAATGGTACAAACCCCCTAGCGCCATTTCCCATTTCTCATTAGTTTAAATATGGCATGCAAAATATTGTGCATTATTTCTAAGGACATTCTGTTCCGCAAGTCAGTTTTAAGTTAGAGTTACCTGACTGTACACTCGTTCAATCTCAGCTTTAGACACTGGAAGTGTGAGCAGTGAAATGGCTAGTTGCGACAGCAATGGAAACAGGCTAACACCAGCACTATTTTTGGCACCAAGGGCATTCTTTCAGAATACTGTTGCGGAGTTGTCTCCGAGGTCATTGCCCTGTATTGCAGAAAGCAATATTCGGACTCAATTTGCAGAAACAATAAACGGCTGAATGAAGTCTGCAAAAGCCTTAAAGGGAGCATTAAATGGCAACTTACTTATACTGCCGCAATGCAAGAAGTGGAAGTCACCTGACAGTTTCACATGACAAAAACGATCAAAAATGTACAGCACCGCTCAGGAAGGATGTTGTTCTTGTCCTTGTTGAGAGAAGGCTTTTTAAGGCGTAACGGAAAATGCTTACCATCTGGCAAGCTCACACTTGCATTGCATTGCTTTTCCAAGCGGAATAGTTTGTATTTTTATTGGACACCTTGGGGCGCAGTGTTTTAATACTGTTTAAATATTTATAAAGTCGCAAGCAAGGGTACCGAGTAGCCCAAAGATGGTCAAATAGCCAACCAACAATATTTGCTGCCAAAACCAAAATCAGGTAGCCCAGTTTGGCTATTTAGAGCCCTACGTGGCAACCCTGCTTTCATACTGTGTAAAACTACTTGTTTAATGTATTTTACAGCATTGAGTACCTCATTTCGGTGAATGGTTGAGCTGGACTTGAGCATGTTTTTATTATTGTGTTAGAAAAGTTTTGCATGCCACATTACTTCTGGGGTTGCTCAAGCTTCTCTTCAAGTGGCTGCAAGAGCAGCATGACATTGCTAACAGACTATGACTTGTGGTTTCTTGTCAGGATGCAAGGTGCTTGCGACACTTAGTTCTTTGTGAATGAGGTCCAGAAGTATGGCTGGTTGAGGCTGTGTTGAGGTTGGTGACAACCTGCACAGTTGTATATGGTGGCCTCACCAGTGATCTCCTGCAGGGTGTCGTGACTGGCAGCCATGGTGTCTGGGGGGGGGGGGTCTGCTGCGAAGATTTTCAGTGGTCACTCATGTTGCCGAGCTCCTGGAAGCTTTCTGGGGAGTCTGGCAGTTGCGTACTGTATTTGAAAAAAATTGCTTAACACCTTGCATAAGAGGCGACCTGAAATGCAGTCTGAGCAGAATAATTCTTCTGGCTGTTTGTGTTGAGCAAGATTTAGGAGCATTTTCTATGTCGCCAAAGTTCTTAATGTTTAGAACCTGCCGCGGTGGCTCAGTGGTTATGGCACTCAGCTGCTGACCGAAAAGACGCAGGTTTGATCCCGGCCATGGTGGTCGAATTTTGATGTAAGCAAAAAGGTAGAGGCCCATGTACTGTGCGATGTCAGTGCATGTTAAAGAACCTCGGGTGGTCGAAATTTCCCGAGCCCTTCACTACGGCATCCCTCATAGCCAGAGTCACTTTTGGACATTAAACCTCCATAAACCATAAACCATCTAATGCTTAGAAAATATACCTGAGAAGCCACTTAATTATGTGCTTAATTAATTACGTACTTAATGTTCTTAAGTATGGATATTCTAGCATCCTGCAGAATATCACAGCAAACTCTTAAATCCTCGTTTTTTCCTTATGCCACAGTAATTGGCTATGAAAATCTTATATCTGGTGCTTTGCATAGGCTGCGCCTGAGGTTGTCTAATGTGAGATTCAAATCCACAGTAAAGCTCCTCATTGCTAAGTGCAGTTTGTAAATGAAAAAGTACTAAGTAAATGGCGTTGTGCAATCTCAAGACGATATTCAAGACCAGAGTTGAAATTTTTTTGTTGCTCGGTGCAGGTGCAAGTACTGCATAGTACATGAGCTGTTCAACATGCATGAAAACCACCTGTCCTGCTTCACCGAGGACGCTTCGCATGAGGAAGCTCAGGACAAGGAAGAGGCGCTTCTTGGCTCACTCCGTCGTGGGAACTGGGGAGACACTGAAGCAGAAAAGATCATCAAGAGCCTCAGCAAGAATTCGTTCATTGCAGGCATGTCTGTTGTATTTTGTGAACACACTGCATGCGCAGTTCTTCTTCTCTTCTTTAATCTTTTCAACCACTGTGTTCCTATATGGACATCTAATTTGTTTGGTATTAGTGTAAGTTACTGCTTGAAAGTAATGTGTTGGGAAACGGAGGAGTTGACATTCTCAACACTTTGGCACAAACTGTGCAGGGCCACCTCAAGCCATCCTTTCAAAGAAAAGATGAAGAAGCTCATTTCTAAGATGTTCACTTTGGCATTTTACATTAGTTGTTACAATTGAGATTTGTGTGGCCTGTGTGCTGATGTTTAATATTGTGGTGAACTAGAAACTGCTGGTACCAATTTGTATGACCTGTGGATAAATATTTCACCTGTTCTTTTATGCTTAGGTGATAAAACCTTGTGTGGTGATAGCCAGGTGCACATCCAACTGTTTGCTGCCTTGAAGAAGGAATTGCGGGTAAGTGCTCTTGACTCTGACTGTGTTGCTTTGCTTTACTGTTCTTTCCTCAAGCCTTGACAGCAACCGCAGTGTGTTATCCGGGCTTGCTGCACAGCACAGCAAAAGTTTATGTGATTGATACAACTCAGCTGTTGTCTAGAAAATTCAACTGCAAAAGCAGCATTGTATTCCTGTTGTACAAGTGTTTTCAACAGCAGCTCACTTAAGCAGTACTTCAGCGATGTTACATGTCAGTGCCGGAAGTCACTGAGATTTCAGCGGCAGTTCAGGGCTACGGAGATGAGCAGTTCTTGTTGTAGGGGTCAACTGTCATGACGGCAGTCAGCTATTTCGCCATGTTGGTCGAATGTGCTAAATTTCTACGGCTGTATGTTCTCAAATCACACATATGATTGCTATCCAGGCTGATATAACTCCAGATTAAGAACCTTTACCTATTTTTTTGTGCCTCAAAGTTGTCTTGAAGACTGGCAATGCGTCAAGACAAACAAGCGTCTAGTGGATTGTGTTGGCTGTGTGCAGTGTTCGGTTGTGGCACATGCAAAGCTCAAGCCTAGGCAGAAACTGTAGTTCAGTAAAGTAAAATATGAACTGTGTGTTTGAAGTAAAATGCAGTGATATTTTTGTTTATAAAATAGCCATATTTTGCAAGATCACAGATTAAGTGGTTGATCCAAGTTTCATCATAATTGCTGTGTAACTGCATGCATTCGAGCGCTATTCAGGTCATTAAGAGTTGGAAAGCTGATCTGTCATTTAGTTGAACTACACTTTAAATCACCAGGCCTGGAGTGCAGCCTGATCTCGGTGACCAGAACCGACAACTCACTTCCTCACCAGAACAAGATTTGGCCACCCTGGTGTAGTACTTGGCCGCAACCTTCTATGAACAAACCAGTTACCGCTCTGCCCTCAGTCCCCAGCGGCTGTGGAGCAACTGACCACGGCGACGGTCAGACCTGTGATGCAGCAGAGGATGCTAAGAATCTCTTGCTCTGGACGGGCTGCCATTGGAAACTGAACCTGGCAACGCTTAATGCTAGAACCTTATTCAGTGAGGCTAGCTTAGCAGTACTGTTAGAGGAATTAGCGGGTAATAAATGGGATGTCATAGGGCTTAGTGAGGTTAGGAGGATAGATGAGGCGTATACAATCCTAAAGGGTGGGCACATACTGCTTTATCGTGGATTAGCAGACAGAGGAGAGCTAGGTGTGGGATTTCTCATCAATGAGGATATAGCTGGCAACATAGAGGAGTTTTATAGTATTAACGAGAGGGTGCCAGCTATCATAATTAGGCTTAATAAGAGGTACAAGCTGAAGATGGTGCAGGCCTACGTGCCTACATCAAGCCATGATGACGAGGCCATTGAATGCTTCTATGAAGATGTGGAATCGGCAATGACCAAAGTAAAATCGCAGTACACTGTACTGGTGGGCGACTTCAATGTGAAGGTGCGCAAGAAGCAGGCTGGAGACCAGGTGGTAGGCGACTATGGGATAGGGTTTAAAAATAGCAGGGGAGAATTATAGTAGAGTTTGCTGATAGAAATAATTTACGCATCATGAATACCTTCTTCCGCAAATGAGCAAACAGGAAGTGAACGTGAAAGAGCCCGAATGGTGAGACTAAAAATGAAATAAACTTCATACTGTGCGCTCACCCTAGCATTGTAGAGGATGTGCAGGTACTCAGAAAGCTCCGTTGTAGCGACCACAGAATGGTAAGGTCTCATATTAGCTTAGATTTGAAGAGAGAACGGAGGAAACTAGTGAAGCAGAAGAATAATAACGAGTTAGCATTAAGGAGGAAAGTAGAGGAATTCAGGATTTCACTGCAGAACAGATTTTCTGCTTTGACTGAAGAAGGCGACCGTAGTGTTGAAACAGGGAACGATAATTTAATAGCTATCGTTACGGCGTGTGCCGCAGTAGTAGGTGGTGGGATGGTTCGACAGGATACCGGCAAGCTATCTCAGGAGACTAAAGATCAGATCAAGAAACACTAAAGCATGAGATCGTCTAACTCCAGAGACAGAATAAAACTAGCAGAGGTATCGAAGCTAATAATTAAGTACAAGGTAGCCGACATAAGGAAGTTAACATGGAGAAATTTTGGCATGCTCTGAAGAACGGAGGTAGCCTAAAAGCAGTAAAGAGAATACTAGGTGCAGGTAAAAACCAGATGTATGCACTAAGAGACAAAGAGGGCAATGTCACTAGCAATATGGATAAGATAGTTAAAGTAGCCAAAGAGTTTTACACAAATCTGTATTGTAGCGAATGCAATCAGAAAGTTACTGAGAAAGGCAGTCGAGCACAGCAGTGGGACATCCCGCCAGTAACAAAGGAGGAAGTAAAGAAAGCCTTACGAGCAATGCAAAGGAGGAAAGCAGCTGGTGAGGATCAGATAACAGCGGATTTGCTGAAAGACACAGGAGAGGTTATGATAGAAAAACTTCCCACCCTGTATACGCAATGCATTGTGACCTCGAGCCTACCAGGAGCTTGGAAGAAAGCTAACATTATCTTAATTCATAAGAAAGGAGACGTCAAGGACTTGAAGAATTACAGACCGATTAGCTTACTGTCACTTGCCTACAAGGTATTTACTAAGGTAATCGCTAGTAGAGTCAGGACAACCCTAGACTTCAATCAACCAAATGATCAGGTAGGCTTCCATAAAGGATACTCAGCAATAGACCATATTCACGATATCAATCAGGGGATAGATAAATGCGGAGAATATAAACAACCCCTATATATGGCCTTCATTGATTACGAGAAAACATTTGACTCAATGGAAACCTCGGGTGTCATGCGGGCATTGCGGAATTAGGGTGTAGAAAAGGGTTATGTGAAAATATTGGAAGATATCTATGAAGAATGTACAGTTACTATAGTTCTTCATAAAGTCAGCAATAAAATTCTAATAAGGAAGGGTGTCAGGCAGGGAGACATGATCTCGCCAATTCTCTTCACTGCCTGCTTACAGGAGGTATTCCGGGGACTGGAATGGGAAGAGTTGGGGATAAGAGTTAATGGAGAATACCTGAGTAATTTGCGATTCGCTGATGACATTGCCTTGCTAATTCACTCAGGACATGAACTGAAAAGCATGATCTATGAGTTAGGCAGGCAGAGCAGAACGATGGGGTTAAAAATTAACATGCAGAAAACCAAAGTAATGTTCATGAGTCTAGCAAGGAAACAGCAGTTCGCAATTGGTAGCGAGGTGCTGGAAGTAGTAAGAGAATATTACTTAGGGCAGGTAGTGACCGCTGATCCAGACCATGAGAGGGAAATAACTAAAAGAATAAGAATGGGGTGGAGCACATATGGCAGTTTCTCTCAGATCATGAATGGCAGTTTGCCAATATCCCTCAAGAGGAAAGTCTACAACAGCTGTATCTTGCTGGTACTCACCTATAGGGCAGAAACATGGAGGCTAACAAAGAGGGTTCAGCTTAAGTTGAGGACAACGCAACGAGCCATGGAAAAAAAATGATAGGTGTAACATTAAGAGATCGGAAGTGGGCAGAGTTGGTGAGGGAACAAACGCGGGTTAATGAAATCCTAGTTGAAATCAGGAGGAAGAAATGGGCTTGGGCAGGGCATGTAACATGAAGGCAAGATAGCCGGTGGTTGTTAAGGGCAACAGAGTGGATTCCAAGAGGAGGCAAATATAGCAGGGTGCAGCAGAAAGTTAGGTTGGCGGATGAGATTAAGAAGTTTGCGGGGATACGGTGGCCGCAAATGGCAAAGGATCAGGTTAATTGGAGAGACATGAGAGAGGCCTTTGCCCTACAGTGGATGTAGTGAGGCTGATGATGATGGTATATTTATGTCTAGCGTCTTCGTTGTTTTGTATGTTCAAACAATGTTGTCTTGACTGGATGCTGCTGCGGTCATTCACACCGGTTCGAAAAAGGGCTACATGAGGGCTGTGCTATCTACACTGACATGAAGTAGATCGAGGCGTAATAAGTGAATAAGAAAATAAGCCTCTCCCGCACTATCTACACTCACAGTGCAAAAGACTGCATTGTCGCTGAGCATCATATGCCTACTGGCTCTCATAGATGCACGCTTGGAAAACGGCTTCTTGACTACAGCCACCAGGAAAGAGATCAGCGTCACGACTTCTGAAAGCAATACCTAGCACCAAAATTATCATAGCGTTCTGCTCCACACAGATAAAACGTGTTCGCTGGAGCCACAGTTGATGCTTGGGCGGTATACTTAGACAACATGCTCCCGATCATGAAGCAAGCAAGGAATTGTACTTATGAGTAAACCACAGCGTCTCCTGTGCTAAGTTTGGGTACAAAGGCCGCATTTTCTGGTATTCCCCTTCTAACTCCAACCTCCGATCACTCTGACCAGTGAACTGTACAAAATTGTGAAGAAGCACAATCACTGCAAAAGGACGTGCGGCATGCGGTATCTACTCACCAGAGAATTGGACTGTATAAGAAGAAGAGAGCCCCTCGAAGGCCCCTTCACAAAATACGGACATAGGAAGAACAAAATGGACGAGGGTGAAAGTAACTACTTCCAATTATTAAGCCATTTATTTACTAAGCCTGTACATCCCCATTTGTGTCTATGGCTGTCAGCACTGCAAAAATTCTGCAAGCTGCCCACTGGCTGGAGAAGAGTTCGCACATAGGACGCAGTCTTCAGACAGGCTCCATCAGGCGTCTTCGTCCAGGCAAGTTGGTGGCCATCTGGTTTGAATTGTGGACTTGTCTCTGGGATGACTTTCCAATCCCAGGAAGGCAGCAGAATCACCCTCTGTTTTGTGCCATTTGTATATACAGTCAAGTCCTCTTGAAAGAATATATACAGTCAACGACTGAGTTTTCGGACATGCCTGATATTTCGGACATCTTCGCAGCACCGCCATGAGCCCCATAGAATCAATGTATTAAGACATCTGTAATTTCGATCGCTCGAACTCCTCGCCGTCCAATTTTTCGAACTTTTTGGCGCCACGAAAGGTCCTCAGAAGGTCCTTTGGCTCCTCTCGCAGCGCTCTTGCGAAGGAAATCCACTTGCAGCCAAAGCATACCACCGCTTTGAGCCACAACTAGCTGAATCTAGCCGTCACACACCAATTTGGTCTGGCCACGCTTGCTGTGTTCACCAGCGCCGCCTCCGGAAACTCCGGAGGCGCCGCGGCGCCATTTTGTTTGCGCAGACCATATTTTGGCTAGTGTGGCGTGTTGTTCTGCTGTTTTGTGAAGTGTGCTCTGCAACATTAGGCCTAGGGGCTTAGACACTTGTCAAGAAACTCCACTGTTTGCAACTTGAGGATTTTGCATGCCTGCAATGGCCCCCCACTCCGACTTCGTCGTCCTCGCCAATGGCATCGAAGCACGGAAAGCAATACCGTCGGTTAACGATGGAGAAGAAAGCCGCCATAATCAAGCAAGTGATGAGCAGCCGATCGCAGGCTGACATGGGCAAGGAGTTCGGCATTTCTAAGTAAACAGTTTCAGATTTCCTCAAGAACAAGGGCAAGATCTTGGAAGCAGCCGAAAAACCATCTGGTGCCCAAAAAAAGAAAGCAAGCCAACTTGTTCATCCGAAGCTTGAGGAAGCTCTCATCGTGTGGCTTAATCCTATGATTGCAAAGTGATTGCTGGTCTCAGGCTACAAAAAGCGGAAACTCTCGTGGTTCAGATGTCATTGAGGGTTTTAAGTTTAGTGATGGATGGTTGAGGAACGTTAAACATTGGAATGACCTCAAGTTCAAGAAGATGTGCGGTGAGAGCGGCGCCGTCGACAGTGCAGTTATTGAGCAGTACCACAACGGCTTTGTTGCAGCAGTTCTCTGCTGACAACGTTTTCAACTGTGATGAAACTGGTTTAATTTATAAGATGTTGCTAGAAAGAATGTTCGCTTTTGCTGGTGACCCATGCTGTGGTAGCAAACAGTAAAGAACGGCTGACCGGTCTTGTCGGCAGCAACATGTCTGGCAGCAAGAAGCTTCGAAGTCAAGGAAGCTGAGATGCTTTAAAGGGACAACCCTGCCAGTGTTGTATGAAGCCAACAGAAAGGCATGGGTGACTCAGCAGTTATTTGAAAGTTTCGTCCGCAGGTTAGACAGGAAGTTTGAACTTCAGTACAGATGTGTTGTGCTCTTCATTGACAACTGCGCCGCTCGTGGTCACATCAAGAACTTGAAGGCTGTCCAGCTGGAATTCATGCCACACGTGGTCACATCAAGAACTTGAAGGCTGTCCAGCTGGAATTCATGCCACCCAACATGACTGCAATCCTGCAACCGATGGACCAAGGCATCATCCGCAATCTAAAAATTTTGTACTGTTCACGGGTACTAAACTGCATGGTGCTGTGTGCGGAAAATAGCAAAGGCTATAACGTTGACCTTCGGTGTGCTGTTGGAATGCTTGCGGACGCATGGAAGGTAGTGAGGCAAGACACGATTCACAACTGTTTTCGCCACGCGGGCTTCGTACTCGCCACAGAGGTAGTACACTTTCCTGAAAGCAACAACACGATTGACGTGTGTCCGCCCATGGACGACGTGATCAACGACCTCCGCTCTGCTGGAGTTGCCATACCCACGGAAATAACTTTCGAACAGTTTGTTGACACTGACAACGAGCTTGACTTCTGCGCAGAACTAACTGACAAGGAAATAGTCTGTCAGGTTGTGGAGAATTCGGAAGACTCCGGTGTTGAAAATGAGGAGCCAATGCCTGCGCCGCCTACGAGCGCCGAGTTGACGCGAGCATTGTTGACGCTTTCATCGGTGAATACTGCTGACATGACCCTTGCTCAGATCGAAGCGAATATGATCACATGCAAGTGGAACCCCGTCCAAACAACAATCAACAAGGTCTTCAAGCCACTGCAGCAATAACACCGGCTGCCCTGACGACACATACATAATAAACCGGCATGCGGCTGCATACAGAGCTTTTGAATGCCTGTTTTCTTAGCCACTTCTCTGATACTGTGGGAAGGTTTCGGAAGCCTGGTGCTTCACCCTTGACCCTCTAGATCCGAGAAAAAAAAAGAAAAATGGTGTGTCTTTTGCATGCATTCATTTTATTTGGACTGCCTGAATTTTCAGACGTTCTTAAGGGGAGACCGCGGGTCTTAGAACAGTCAAAAATGGTAAAAAAATCGATTTTGAGCAAAACTCATTTTCGGAAAGTTTGACCTTTCGAGCACCTATTCTCAAATTATTAACGCTAAATTCGGTCGGGAAATGCGATAAAATCTGCTTTCAATATACCAAGGCAGCCACGAAATGCCCTCAAAAGGGCGAAATTTGTTCGAACTTCCCGCGCGCACCACAGACGCTGCAGCCGGCCGATCGCCGCCATCTTGGGCTTGATTTGAAGCTGTTTTCTTTGTGCGCAATTCGCGACTTCTCAAAATGGCGTCGCTGAAGCGAAACGGCTGCCCTGGCCAGTTTTCCGAAGGCCGTTTCCGGGTCGCTGATTGGCTCGCGCACGGCGCGCTTTTCAAGCACGCCATTCCACGCATTCCATTGGCTGGCGTGACCGGCGCGTCATTTTTTTCCTTTCTCTTTTGCATTCGCTGCCGTGGCTGCCGCTTCATGCGCGTCTGCTTTTGCGCTTGTTTTTTCTCTTCGTGCCGCATTTCTGCTTTGTGTCTGGAGTTTTTCCATGCGATCGAGGTGATGGGAGACAGCCGACTTAAACCGTGCACGCAACGAGCTTTTGGAAGCCGTAAGAAACGAGCGTGGAACAAAAAGCCGAAGGCGTCGGCCACAAGTGCGCCGTCGGGACCTGCGTTGGAGCCGGTGCCGGACTCGCTGGATCTGCCGGGAACGTCAGCCACGCTGCTCGCTGATGACACTGCGGGACCAAGTTCCACCACGAACTGCATCCCGGATCACGGTACAGTTCGTGTTGATGCCGCTTACTACTCAGCGGCGGAGCAGGCACAGCTTGCTGAGCGATCGGCGCACGCGAAGTCCACGCTGTCGGAAAAGTCAGCGACCCAGCGCAAGTTTGAACTTCTTGGTGTCAGCGCAGAGTGCCAGACCGGTGATGCTGGTACTGAGTTTGTGATTGTGGATATGAAAGTTTTGAACAACTTTTTCGCGCAATCGAAGTGCGGAACCTGCAGCACTGGAAGTCTGACTTTGAGCAAGGCAGCAGACAAGGAGTATGGCTTAGCTGTAAAGCTCCAGCTCGTCTGCAGCAGTTGCAACTTCGAGAAGAAGCAATTTTCTTCCCCACGAGTAAGTGGAACTGCCAACATTGCTCCCTTTGAAGTCAACATGAGGGCCATGAAGGGCATACAGACGATAGGCAAAGGCGTGACTGCCCTTGCCAACTTTTGTGCCTCTATGAACCTGTCGCACCGAGGTCTGCACCACAAGACCTTTCGGGGACACCTGAAAACTTTCGTGAAAGCCTGCGAGAGCACAGCGACTGCAAGCGAAGCTGCCAGTGTGGCAGTCATCAAGGATCTGTATAGAGATTTCTTGAACCCAGTTGGGAATATTGACGTTATTTTTGATGGCTCGTGGATGACCCGAGGTCGTAGCTCTCACATAAGCGTGGGCTGCATTGTTGAGCTCTACACTGGTCTGGTGATCGACCACGTTGTTTATTCGAACTTCTGTCTCGGATGTGCCGTGGGACCACAGCCACACGATGAAGGGTACTGTGACTGGCTCGCCACCCACGAGTGCCAGCGAAACATTGATTGTAACTCTGGCCGCATGGAAGTGGAGGCTGCGCTGACCATGTTTCAGAGGTCTCTGGCTAAGCATGGTCTGCGCTACACGACCGTCCTCTCTGATGGAGACAGCCGGACTTTTCATGCTTTATCAGAAGCAGAAGTGTATGGCTTCATAAAGGTTGAAAAGAAAGATTGTATCAGCCACGTCCATAAGCGAATGGGGACTGCTCTGCGGAACCTGGTTGACAAAAAGAAGGCTCAAGGCGAGTCTCTTGGTGGAAGAGGCAAGCTGACACAGGACAAGATCAAGAAGATCACAAACTACTACGGCTATGCCCTGAGGAGCAACAGCAATGATGTTCCAGGCATGAAGAAGGCAGTGGACGCTATACTCCTACACATGACGTCTACAGATGATGTCCCAAACCATTCCAAGTGCCCTGAGGGTGCTGACTCTTGGTGCAAGTTCAATAGAGCCTTGGCCAATGGTGAGCTTCCACCTCCACACAAGAGTGCCCTCCCGGCTTGTGTTGGGGCTGCTCTGGAGCCAGTGTTTGCAAGGCTCAGCGATGAGAACTTGTTGGCACGGTGCAGTGAGGGAAGGACGCAGAATGCGAGTGAAAGCCTACACTCTCTCATTTGGACACAAGCTTCCAAGAATGGGAATGCTTCATTGAAAAGTGTGAAGCGGGCCGCTGCTGAGGCTGTTGCCATCTATAACCAAGGAAGGAGGGCAACCAATCAGTCCATCACTGCAAGTCTGGGCTACGCTGCTGGTGGCTGCCTTGTTCAGCGAAGCCTAGAGAAGACGCCCTGCGTTTGCGAAAGGGAAATGGGTCTCATCAAAAGAGCACTGATATGAAAGAGACTCTGACAAGGCGGCACAAAACAGGAGCAACTAAAGATTATAGTCCTGGACTGCTATAGAGACGTTCTGCAGAGGCACAGGACAGCGTGCTGCCTAACGTCCAGGTGGTTCTTCTCGAAGACAGAGCAGATGTGCTGAACGTCACACCCAACGGTCCTTCTCAGGACCACCCAAGTGCTTGCCATGGTGGGGGCTCGGATCTTCTTGGCTCCGGACTGCTGGGTCTCTCAAAAAACAGTTTTCAGTGTTCAAAATATTGTCTTTAGAGCTCAACACTGCAGCCCTACACTCCATTGTCTCTAAAAAAATCTACCGATAACCTCATGAGAAATCATTTTTTTACAACTTCATCGCGCTTACACCTTTGACATTTTTTTATTAATGTTTTCTTGGATGGAATAAGACACTTTTTGTTTTGCTTTGTAGAGAAATAGATAGGGAACATCTAAATAAAATCCATTGTTGAAGATTCCTCACAAAATTTTCTGTAGTCAGTGTCAAAACTTTAAATGCGATTTTCTCAGCATCACGTTTTTTGCCAATGTCACTAGCCTTACAGAACTTTTAATTATGTTTTTGTGGTCCAATTTTAATAAATTTTACACCGTTGAATTCAAAAAGAATTGAACTGTGGAGCTATGCTATTTCTATGTTTCTAAGTCGAACATATCAAATTTTGCAGACAATAATACCAGCTAATTATATTCCAGAATTGTGATGCATCGACATAATTGAATATTTTTATATGATGATCTACCTTAATAACAATATAAATAGCATAGCTCCACATGGCATGTCTTTGGCTACAGCTACATTTCAATCAGAACCAAAAAATATTGAGGGAAAGTGTCTTAATGACCCGTAAGAAATTACCTAATTAGGATTCAGTTATTTTCCCATAATTTGAGAACTAATTGAGATAGGCAGAAACTAATTACATTTTTGAAAACAGGAGAAGAAATACATGCGCACACCTAATTTCATTACAATATCTCTAATAATAAAGATTTTCATTTTAAGACCAGTGTGTCCCCTTAAGTTCCCTAGAGGGTCCGAAAAATCAGTCGTTGACTGTACGTCTATATCATCAACTCGAGCAGTGTGCATAAAAGCAGCCAAAAGTGATATGAAGCAAGAAAAGCGCCTTAACCACTGAGCAACCGCTGTGCATAAAAAATGATTGAAAGTAATTTTCATTAGTTTTAGGAAGTACTTGCAATGTAATGTCATAACCTTGGTAGAGGAGCGATTTGCAATGTAATCTTTGTTGTTTCCCCTCTATCGGACACCGGAGCACAAGGTTTAAGCGCAAGGGTGGCACAAAGAAGCCATTCCAAGGCACGAATTCAAACCACCGCTGCTCTGCTATGGTCGTTCAGCAGCCATGCCGCTGACTGACCTGCACAGTCCTCATGAGGTAAAAGTCGTGAAAATTAGTTTGGACGAGAAACTCTAGGGGTTGCATGAAAGTATAACTGTACAATGCATTCGAAGGTTTAGAACGCAGCAAGGCAGCTCGTTAAACAGACCTCTATCAGCAACGGATTCTTCATGCGTTGCTGTGTGCATTTTATTTGTGCTTATGTTGCATATGCAGACAATGTGACAATGTTGTTCTTTTGTGCGTTTGTATCGCTGTCTGTTGATAGTGTTGCAATACTGCTGTTACCACAGATTATTCAAACTATGGGAATTTATTTTATCATGCTCTCGCCTGCTGCTGTCTTAGTATCAGATCTAGTATGCTGGGTGAGTGAACGTTCTGTCTTGTTGGGCTGATGATTATTTGAGTAAGAGCAAAGGTTTGGCACGTGTTCAGGAAATTGTACATTGAAGAATTTGATGTCTCAGATGGATTACACCCTTTTATTTTGGGGAAGTTAGTCACCAAGTATCAGAAGAAAAGTGTATGGAAGTTCTGAAGCTCTGTGTGAAGGGCATTATAAAACGAAGGAATGATCAAAGCATCAGTTTCGGGGGACATGGTAGCAAGTACAGATTATAGTTGGGGGAAATGAAGCCTTGGAACAGATGAATAATATTTTGAGGGGAGAGTCAGTTGTTAAGCTATGGAATTGCAGGCTACGATGAGTGGCTATTGTTATGTTTTGCCGTGGTAGTAGCGTGTTTCACCAGGCATCGGATCCAGGAACACCGCCGCTGTGCCGACGGAGGAAGGAACGTGGGCTGGAGACGGGGAGTAGGGCAAACAAGGGACAACTATATTCACATATTTACAACATAATTAGCAAACAGAGACAAACAAAGTAAAAGCTGAGAAGACTCTCAGAGAATCACTGAAATTGTCAGGCACTTTAAATAGCCCCTCTAGTTGTCTGCCCGCCTTTTTCGTCCAATCACTGGGACTCCTTCTTGGGCACTGCCTTTGGATGAAGCCAACAACACTCATTGGCTGGCTTTGCCATTTTGTCGAAATCGGGTAATCATTAACAGCGCTCTCCTCTCAAGTGTCTTCCTCGGCTGAGTCACTTGGATAAAATCTCCCGAAGGTGTCCTTACCTCAGGTCACCTCCTCACCCACAATTAGACGCATAGTTAGCCAAAGACAGGCATCAGCTGATGACAATTCAGGAAGCGAGCCAAGGGTCCCATGCCTTTTTTCAAGGAAACGCCTGAAGGCGAACACTTGCAGCGGCACCACCCGCGCCGTCAACAAAAGGCCGAAGCACGGATGATTGACAGCCGCTCACCTCCTTGCGGGGCGGCAGGCATTGAGGGATGTCTCCCTGGCGACATACATGGTCGCAGGGTCATTACTGCTGCATTGGGTGCTGCCTAAGGAAAACCCCTTAAGTCGGGAAAACGGGGTGGCAGTGATGCCGCGGAGGAAGAAAGGAGTCGTCTAGACTCAGTCTCCATCCGTCGTGTCGGGCGCCATTGTTCTTTGCAGCAGGTTTTTAATGTTGGTGAAAGTATTGAAAGTTAGTTCGGAGTGGCTTTTTTGATGGGCTTAGTTGATAGCTATTTGGTGCGAGGCAAAACTAGTTGCGATGTTTGATCGAATGTGTACGTGATGTTTCCAATTACCATCCTATCATGCTGGAGAGTAAACTCGTTCTCTTGACTTCAGCCTTTGTTCTCAGATTTTTGCGGGCAATGCAAGTGTTGCGACAGTAGTCTTCCGAGACACTGCAATTATTACCTTTAAAGTAATTTGCATTAGCAAGAACCAGTTCCTTTACATTGAAGTGAGTGAATTTGACTGTGATAGGCCTGTCCTTGTTAATATTGAATTGGCCAAGCCGGTGGGCTGTTTCATCGGTTGAACTGTGAGATATAGTTTAGTTTTTCAAATGTCGTTAATTAGTTTCTCCGATTCAGCCCCAGGTGGTCGAAATTTTTGGAGCCCTCCACTACGGCGTCTCTCATAGCCTTAGTCGCTTTGGGACGTTACACCCCATAAACCAACCAACCAACCGATTCAGCCTAGGTTTTGTGGTCATTGCTTTCCACTCAAAAAAAAAAGAAGCAAGGTTAGAACGACAAGCCCTATCTTTGCTCTCATCTAGCCTATGTACAATGTCTGCAAGTTTAATCATGTTGTCTTGGGCAAGGTACTGGACATTTTTAATTTAAATTTTTAGAGGGTCTAGTGAAGCACACTCTTCAATTTTTGTTAGCCTTTTTATCTCTTCAATGGTTTTACTTGTTGAGCCAGTTTAGTATGAATTAGCTTCATCTCATTAAGAATGGATACCTTCCTGTTTTTTAACTCGTTCAGTACCAGCATCATTTCACTGTTTGTATTGGCACTGACCAAGTGGGCGTTTGGCCCGGCATTTTGCTCAGTGTCACCACACAGCAGTAAAAAATCAAAAAGAACATACAGTCACTTGCAGTGGCAATACAATGTGGACTCGGCAGCACTATGAGACCAGTGTATGAGGATACACTTTGCTAAAAGAAGGGAAAGATTGTTTACCTGCATGAAGTAAAGGTGAGTCGTTTTAGCACGACTGTCTTTGGAAGTGCTGTCGAGTCCACTGAAGGGGGTGTTAATTACGAGGAGCTTTATACGCTGTGATGCTGACAGTCCTCGGGGCTCAAACGTCTTGCGGTTTGTCAATGCATGGGGGGGTGCTGTGGAGCAGGAACGTCGGTCTGATGTCGATAGACCTTGCGTAGATTCCAGGCAGTGTGTGTGGCACCGCGTTTCTGAGATGGTAGTATGCTTAAGACCCAACTGCCGGGACCATGCAGGAGGAGGAACCGGATGATCAGGAACAAGTCAAGTTGAACAGCAAGTCACTGAGCAGGGCAGTCGCAGCTTCCTCATCGTCAGCAGAACCTTTGCATAACTTGAACTTGGGTGCCCGTACCTTCATCTGCTTCCTGTCACACGAGAACCGTACGTAGGTCACCAACCTTTCTTTTGCCTTTCTTTCCCAGCCACTGAGTACTCAGATGCCAGTGTGTGTCTTAGGTTGGGAGGCATTTGCTTTGTTGCGGTGCCTCCACCTCGCTCACCGAGCTGGACCAGTTCTGTAGCCTGCAGCATACCACGGCTGCATTCATTATTTCATGGGAGAATTATACATAAGGCCACAGCTACAAGGCATGCATAACAGCACCAAAAACCTTGGATACAGTAAAGTTTTACTAGACCTCTAACCAGGTCTACCCAGCTTATTCGCCTGAACCCACCCGGGTCAGCGACTTTCAGGCCTCCTTGCACCAGGGGTGCACCGTCAGGAACAGTTTGTTGACTTGAAGGCTGACGGTTTTCTTTGCACCAGAGGTGCTCTGTCAGAGACGGTCTTGGGGCGAATTAGGGTGAAATGCTTGGATGTCTTGGACCCAAACCATTGCGTTGGCGGGTCAGTGATTCATTTCGCCATCAAACAACCTTAAATCTGCCTCGTGCAGTGGAAGCCCACTTGTGGTCCTTTTTTTCTTCTGCTCAAAGTGGGGTCAAACACCCATTTGCCAAGCATTTCACCCTAAAGAAGCCGAGCACCAGGCCAGGGGAAAGCTTGTACCCACTGTATCACCAGTGGGTACCTGGCGGCACTGGGGATCAAACCCTGCACCTGGTTATAGTAGCTTGTGGCTATGATGGCATGAAAACTGCTCCTATTAAGGCAGTTTCTGATCTGTTATGTGATGTGCCATGTCACTTAACAAATCTTGTAATAAGTAGGCATGAAAGTTGCCAAGGTATCTGTGTTACTTAAGGGTGCTCTTATTGACAACATTAATAATTATGGACCAATATCTATATTCCCATTACTAAAATAGTGGAGAAGCAACAAATTCAAGGATGGTTAGTCATCTCCAGGCACACAATCTTATATCTTCATGTCAGTGCGGATTTCAGAAGAGAAAATTACAGAATCTGCACTACTGCGTGTGAGGGACAAGCTTGTCACGAATATAGAAAACCAGCTTTACACAGTTGACCTATTCTTGGATTTTAGCAAAGCATTTGAGTGTCCTAATCACGAAATACTACTTACAAAATTGGTAGATTACGGTATTCGAGGTGTCTCCTTAGTTTGTTCCACAGTTATCTGACCGATCACTACCATTTTGTAAGCGTTATTAAAATGGCCTCTCATACTCAACGTATAAGATTTGGTGTGCTCCAGGGATCTATATCAGGACCTATTATATTCCTTTTATACATCAATGACATTGTCTCAGTTTGAAATACATCAGATGTCGTTCTTTACGCAGACAATACTAGCACTTTCTTTTCATGACATGAACTTTCGTCTCTGTATCAAAACACCAGTTTGTGGCTTAAGAATCTGCCTAAGTGGGTTGATAAAAATAGGCCTAAAATAAATTTTAATCAAACAAAATATATTATTTTTTTCAGCAATAAATAGTTCTGTTAATCACAGCGGGCAAATCACTTTTAAATCCCATTCCCTTGACAGGGTTGCTGAACATGTTTCTTCGTGTAACATTTCATGTAAACTTACACTAGATATCTCTCTTGTAAGTTGTACAAGAAATAACTTAGTGCGAGTTATAGGCATGCTAAATAGATTTCGTGCTTTAATTCCTTCAAACCTCACGTGGCAACTTTATTTTAGTGCTCTTCATACTGGATTATGATATTTCTTACATATTTAGGGTGTGACATCCAAAACAAACATTGAAAGCCCTCTCCTGATGCAAAAAAAGGGGTCTTAGACTTACTGAAAACTTGTCCAAATTCGATTTGATTTCATTCTGCTTGAACAAGCATGCAATACTGACTATAGTGAACCTCTATAATCAAGAGTGGTTGGAACTGGTCTTCTCTCATTTTTGAGCCGACCCGAAATTCTTCCTCTCTACCTGCACAGATACTAAGCCTGCTTATTTTTAAGGCACGTTCATTTTAACAAAAGCAAACATAGAAGAAACTATAGCACATAGTTACTATGATGGCAAGTTCTTCGGCTATTAAATTGCCGTTCTTACTACTTGACCCAATGGAGCGGTCTCCAAGCTTGCCTGTGTTTCAAAAACAAACAGTTATATTTTTTGTCTAACCAATGAGTGCTTTTCATGCACACTGAAAGCCATCTACTTTCTTCTCATGCATATATATTGCTTTTTATAAAAAGCGTTTTAATGTGCGCTTTTTTGTGATGAATGTATTACATTTTTTTTTCGTGCTAAAAGTATTAGCGTTATACTATTTTTTGTTGTTAATTATAATGAACAAGAATGATGTACCATTGCTTGTGCTGCTTGTGTTCCGACAGCTGTAGGGTGCCAGGGGCCTAGTCAGGGAAATCGCTTCTCCCACCCTTTTGCCCCAGCACCTTGGCAGTGCTGCATTGTATTGTCAGAAATTTAAATACACTCAAATTCAATTAAGATGCAGAGATTAAGGGAGTACGACTTGAAGTTTTATATACAGAAACTTACTTTACATACACGTTTAGGAATTAGAGACGCTTTAAACGGCAAACAAATGAAACAACAGAAGATGAAACTGGCTAACAATAGGGGAGGCCCCTACTCGGCATAGCTGAAGATGCATAACATCTGACTGTACCCCGGAACCTTTTTTCCAGGCTCCGGGGCCTGGTTTTTGAAGACCTATAGGCCCGGCCCACATTCAGTAGCATCCAATCTTTAACTCTTAACATGATTGGTTCATCAAGCCCCTGGCCTGCCCTCCAATTTTTGTAAGATACATAGCCCTCTTCCTAAAGTACACAGGGCAGAAATGAATATCATTTCAAAAACCCAACATTCCTGGAAGGGGCCATGAAACGATTGGTCCTCTGGGTTGTGTGCCTTGCCCAGCAGCTTTGGCATTATTATGAAGAACTCTTTCCCCCGTAGAATAAAAAGCAAAAACTAATACAAACACACAGTTGTGCCAGCACATGCAGTCGGTTTCCCTGAAGACTCTCGACCATGGAATTAGAGTTGTTATCGGGCTTCAGACGGGCCGTTACCACTGTTAGCAACTGCAAGCTTGGACCCAGGTTCCCATGCGACTCAGCTTCCCCAGGACTGTTGACTAGCTAGCGCCTCACCGATATCCGGTCAGTGGTGTTACTCAAATCAGGCCTTCGCTGTCTTCGAAGGAGTGGCCACATCTGTTCAGTTTGGCAGCGTTTCCCTGTACCGGTCCATTTCCCAAGGCCGGTTGACGTTCAGTATTCTCGGGTGCTGAAGCCATCGTAGGACCTCGCTAGCCATGCCGTCGCTGACTATTCATCATTTTTATTGTGCCCCGGGAAGCTATATCTCCATTTCATTCAGCTATGCTTACTCCTCAAAATATCCGCCCACCTTCCAAACAAGATGTTTCTTGCAAGGTTGCGTTGCCTTTAGTGTCCGTTAAGGCGAGGGGGACTGTCGGCATGCAGTGGCTCCATCAGCACAACAGCTATTACCGCTCTTCGCACTCTGGCGCGAAGAAGCCTTGGAGGGTGAGAAACAACCTGCTGGTTCCGGTGCCTTCGCGCACGGCTGCATCATTCCTAGAAAGGGGACATTTCGTGGCTTGGCTGAGCTGGCCACTCCCCAGTATGTCACTGCCTGACACTTCTTTTTGACACTTCTTTTTGAGTGCTCCTCGCCTCTGCCTCCCGCTAGGGGGGTCTAGGGAAGACTGCAGTGATGGGGCGCTGAGAAAGCATGAACGGTTGTAATAATCTTGCATGCCCAATTGATCCCTTACAGATACTATAACACTTAATCAGTTGGAACACGTATTGTGTAGGAGCTCAGTTACCGAAGCAAGGCACGCTGGTAGAAATTGTGTATTTGTAATTGGTGAAAAGAACAAGCTGGCAGGAGGAGCCAGATGGACAGGAACAGGTCGAGATGAACAGCAAGTTACCAAACAGGGCAGTCATCACTGCTTCCTCATCTTCAATGGAATGTCTGCGCAGCTTAACTGTGAGTGCCTGTGCCTTGACCTGCATCTTGCCCCATGAGCACTGTATGTAGGTCACCAAGCTTTCTTTTGCCATTCTTCCCCAGCCACTGGGTACTCAGATGCCAGTATGTGTTTTGTATTGTTGGTAAGCACTCACTTCATTGCAGTGTCTGCAACCCGCCCACCAAGCTGGACCAGTTCTGTAGCCTGCAGCATACCACATTGACTGCATTCATTATTCCAGTAGATGATTACCGTATTTTCCGGTGTATAAGACACAACTTTTTTTCAAAAATCTTGCTGGTGCGTCCTATACAAGGGTGCGTCTTATATGTGAATTTTTCGCTTCTTTTTACGAGTTCATAAATCACTCAGATTCATGTTCAAGCTTTTTTCACCAAAAAAAATATCACAACCAATAACGCGGTTGTAACACAATTAATACTTCAACACGGGACCGCCGTGTGCAACTGTTTTAGGTGAACTTTATTATGAAACGGCGGGGATGACAATTTCTGGGACATAAATACGCGGCCGTTTCGGAGGCCCCAAGCAAAAGTAATGTGAAATGCCAAAAGATGGCGACAATCGCGCTTCTCGCCATTGTAAAGAAAAGCCGGCGTTTTTTTCAGTCATCCTTTGCAACTTTGTATGCTCCGTGTGCGTAGTACGTACGTAGTGCGCAGAGAATGTTCCAGCCGCGTTGTCTCCAAAAATGGGCGAACTTTTTGATACCGCATCCGAAGATAAAGACTCGGAAGGCTTTAAGTTAAAATAAAATGTTATGGACATAAGGAGAGTTCTTTCGTTTGTTTTTCTTTTTTGCTAAAATGTGGGAGGGTATGGCGTGAGTGTTGCGTTTTTTGATCACTTAAGAACTTCTCACAGTTACGGTGCATTTCGCGATCGTCGCACAAGCATGTTTAATTAAGCTTCACTAGCCTAACTGGGTAAACTGGGGTGCGTCTTATACACGGGTGCGTCTTATATACCAACTTTTTCAATGAGAGCCTGCTTATATGGCGGGTGCGTCTTATACACCGGAAAATACGGTATACGTAAGGCACACAGTTACGAGGCATGCACAACAGCACCGAAAAGCTTAGATACTATTACACTCAATGAGCTGCAACACACTGTGCAGGAGCTCAGTTACAGAAGTAGTGCACACTGGTAGAAATTTTGTATTTGTATTCGGTGAAAAGAACAAGCTTTTCTAAATGCCTATGCAGATTGTATGCTATGCATGAATGCACACCAATTTCGTATCATGGGTACCTTAGTTGGTTAACTCATGACCCACTGCGGGTCGTATTGATTGTGGTACAGTTGAACCCCTCTATAACGAAGGCCCTCAAGAACAAAATTCTCGTGGCAACGAAAAATTCTGGCGCCCCCTCGATGAACTGCCTAGAGTTCAGTGCATTTGCCCCTCAACAGCAGAGAGTTTTTAAAAAGCAGTCCCGCATTAACAAATGTTTGAGACAGTGATCTGCAACATTTTTTTGGCACATCAGCCAGTTGGGAACAGAGAAGTGGCATGGTGGTCTTGGAGCGACTCATAATAGCACTGTCGCTCCGATTTCGTTGTGCCCTCTAAGGTTTTGACGAAGGGATTGGTAGCTGGCATGCACCCTGGTTGTCCTTAGGTGATCTCTGTGCATGAGCATTAAGAAGCTTTAAATGCAGCAGTTAACACACAAACTGTAACCTTAACGCAAAAAATATATTGCTATTTGTGCATAAAAGAAACTCGGCAAGACACAGTGCAGGAACATGGCTCCAGCTGAAGTTGAGGAACATCAAGGATATGAAGCAAGGTGAAGCAGTAGAGGAAGGGCGATGTCTGGATCCGTGGGCATGCGGAAGCGTACGCTTGTTTCAGGCTTTACTTACTGTGCGTTCCAGCGATTGTCTTGGAGCGACTGATAATAGCACTCTTCTCTGCAATTTAGTTGTGCCCTCTGTGGGTTTCTAAGTGGACACAGGCCACCACCCACCGCGGGTTCGAGCTTCGCGCGAGCCAAGGGCCCCGATCAGCCGTCACCACACACACTGGGACACCGATGCGGTGCTCTCAACCTCCGCTGGGAGGAGAGCGATTCGCCGCAAAGAAATAGGCCTCCAATCTCACAAAGGAGACGTTTATTCACGTCGTCCTTCAGCAGTACACACGCACTCAATCGTCACCCCGTCCCGGGGGCGCGCGAGGAGCAAGGCTCCGCTGCGCGCACGAAGCGACTCGAGCAATGTGCGCCGCTAGCACGCCGCTGCAGGAGAATGTCCCCGCGGCAGTGCTGTGATCTCTCTCTCGTGTCGACCGTTGGGCCGGTTGCGAGAGAGAGTGGGCATTCAATGCAAGGTACGCCTGTCAGAGGTCGCTGGACCCCGCTGGACAGGCTCGAGCCGCTGCAGGTCAGAGGACACATGCGGGCGAGCTCGAGTAAGCACTGGTCCGAGCGGCAAAGCCGGCACGGACAAAACAATTACGTACGCACCTTACGCTGTCTCGGAGGGATCTCTCTCCCTGGGCCCCGCTCGGACGGTCGCGGGATGCGCGGCCGCCAAAACGGGTCCCGGATTCCCGCCAAAAGGCGCCAATGGCAAAGGCCCTTGGGGAGCCGGGGCGGAGCTGTGGCTAAATGACAGTGATTAGTCACCCAGCCGCCTCTCCACCGCCTGAGGCGGGAGCAAGGGAAAGAGGAGAAACAACGCGGGCGGCCGGCACAGCCGCGCAAAGGCGACGGCGGAAAGCCAAGATTCCCACATCCCCCTCTCCTTAAATGCCCTCCTACCCATCGGCAAAGCACGCGGCCAAAAATAAAGAAATCAATACACAAAAAAAAAACTACACTTCAGTTCCAAAATAAAGAAATGAATAAAAAAAAAACTAGCTCCTCTTCAGTTCCAGCCAGAACAATGTAAAAAAAAAAACAAAGGAAAAACAAGGCAAACAACACTTGCATACGCTTCAGTAAATCAAAACAGCTTGCAGATTATATACACGGTACACAAGAAAATGTGAATACAACTGTACAACTATGTTACAGGTGGATGCCAGCCTCAAAGTTCGGTGGCGCGGCCCAGTGGGCCTGTCGGCGACTCACCGCTCGCAGACTTCAAGTTGAACAGGTTGGGAGGGCCGACGACTGATGGCGGTCTTCTTTCCGTTGATGTAGGGTGCGTTGATGACGACGGGGCCGCGGCAGAGCACTGACCTCGTGCCCTTGGACACGACATCATGTTCGGCACAAGAGAGTTAGTGCACCCCCTTCACGCCGGCTGAAACGGGCGAGGACGTTCGGCGGCGTCCAGATGTGTAACCTTGTCCACAGCGAGGGGTCCTTCTCATCCTCGCGCTCACGCAGAAGGACACAACGGCACAACTCACAGGCGTCGCCTTGGCTCATGGTTACGCGCGCACACAGCCACAGCCACAAACACGCATACACCGGCACGTGCGCGGACGCTGGTCGGCGACAACGATCCCCTCATCAGAAGCGTCCAGAGGCGCCGCGGCGAGGGTCAAAGGGTGCACTTTCCGCCCCCCATCGTCCCAAACGCCCCGCCAACTTCCCCTCCATACGGGCCGCACAAAACTCGCACCGCGACACACGGCTCCTTAACGAGCCCACCACCCACAGTCGGGCCGGAAGTGAGAAAAGGCGCGCTGTACAAACGACACCTAATCCAATCCACTCCCTCTAGAAGATAAGAGCAAGCACGAGCGGGCTGAAGTTTGCCTATGTACATCTCGGTACGTTAGAACGAAAACAGATGTACAAGCGGGGAAACGAAAGTGGCTAGAAACTGACTCAAACAAAACAAATAAGTAAACAGATAAACACACAAGGCTGGAACTGAGCATGCTGCCAAAACAACAACAACAAAAAAATAACACACCGTGCTTCGCCTGGGTAGGGCCTGACGAGAAAGCTCGCCAGCTAGCTGAGGCTGCGTGCCTTCTGTTGCGGAAGAGTCCGCCGTCCGGCATCAATCACGCCGGTGACTGTCGCCTCAGATTGTACCGGTGCTCCGTACGCTTGCGTTCCGCAGCACCAGTTGTGCCTTTGCGCTTGCCTTTGATACCAATGGGTACCGGCGCAAGCTCGTCAGACCGTGATGCGTAGGCCTTCAGGTCTATGAACCCCTGCTTGCTCCTGGGGAAAGGCCCCGTCAAATCGCAGGTGGCCATCTGCCACGGACGCACACTGTCAATCGGTTTCATCATTCCAGGCGGCTTGCCGCCCCGTGACTTCACCGCTTGACAGACATGGCAGGAACGGCAATAGCGGAAAATGTCACGCTTCATGCCGGGCCACGTCACCGAATGACTCAGTTTTGAAAAACTTTGGAGCCACTCAGATGACCGGCCAGTGGTTCGTCATGAGAGAATCGCAAAAGTGCGCCTCTCAGACTTTTGGGGATAACCACCTTGAACGGGTCGATGGACTCGTCATCGGTGGCTATGTACTTCAGCACGAGCCCGTCATTGTCCAGCAAATATGAATCCCCGGGGTTCGCCGCGACACACGCTGGCTTCTGCCCCCCTGCGCCCGCTACAATACAAGTAGCGTCACGGTGCTCCGTCTCCCTGAGACCGTCGCTCACCTCGCGACAAAAGGGCTCATTTTGCTGGGCTTTCAGTAGCTCTTACGGCTGAAAACGATTCCAGTCATCCCAGAGGGGAGCATGGTCTCGTCCCCACTCAGGTTTGCAGCCAAAATTTCCGTTCGCGTCGGCACTTCCGAGGCGCTCACGAAGAGCTTTGCCTCTCGTCCGCTTTGCGAAGCGCTGCTTGCCTGGTTAGCGGAATGGGTTAACCCGTTTGCGGGCTCCCCCTCCTTGCCGCCCGGCGGCTCGTCCGCTGTTTCGCCCCCTCCGCCTACAGGCGTCAAGGCGCCGCTGGCGAGTGGGGCACGGGATAGCGCGTCAGCTACCACGTTTGTGCTCCCCTTTCGATACTGCACCGAAAAGTCGTAATGCTGTATCAGGAGAGCCCAGCGCGCCAGCCGACCCGCAGGCTCGCGGAGCCGCATCAGCCAACTGAGCGCACTGTGGTCTGTCTGCACCACGAATTGCGTTCCATCAAGGTAGACGTCGATTTTGCGCAGTGCAAACACGATGGCGAGGCACTCCTTCTCGGTCACGGAATAAGCCGAGGTTGATGGTAGGGTAAACTCGTCACCCGAATCACTTGACACTTCACTTTCCGAACCGTCAGGCAGGCTAAAAAACACCTCTAATGCCTCTTCAGCGGTGAGACTCCGTTCCCCTGCAAGGACGAATGAATACATAATAAATTTATACGTTTCATTTGAGAACGAACGACACACGTCGCCATGCTTCTAGAGCCTAAGCCTAATGAACTTCCATATGCCTGCAGACTTTCGAACACAGAATTCTTTACAACATTGTACGAACTGTACAATTTTACTCATATGAGCCTGACATATTTAGAAGCACGGCATTTTTGAAGAAAAATGTTGCTCTTCGAAAATTGTGTGTGCACAGATCCGTCCTTCGAAAAAAAGCAACAAACTACAACACACACGGGACGCTTGCGCCACGCAGCAGAAAAAAAAGATAGCATAAATAGTTAAACACATCTCTCTTAGATGGCGCCAGTTGTCTCAAGCAAACGCAGCTCTCTCGCAGTTTTCACAATCGTCGTTTTGCTACAGCCTTGCAGGTGGGACAAGGGTTGTCCCGATGTCGCAAAAAGGGTTAACACACAAAATATAATGCTATTTATGTTTAAAAGAACCACTTGGTAAGATACAGTGCTTGAACACTGCACCAGCAAAGGTTGAACATCGTGGTTATGGAGCAAGGGAAAACGGTAGAGGAAGGGTGATGTCTTTATCCGTGGGCATGCGGAAGCGTACACTTTGTTCAGGCTTTACTTACTGTGTGTTCTAGCGATGGTGGTCTTGGAGCGACTCATAATAGCACTGTCTCTCCGATTTCGTTGTGCCCTCTAAGGTCTTGAAGTAGGGGTTAGTGGCTGGTATGTACCCTGGTCGCCCTGAGGTGATCTCTCTGCTTGAGCTCAAGGACGCTTTAAATGCAGCAGTTGATGCACAAAATATAACCTTAATGCAGAAAATGTAATGCCATTTATGTTTAAAAGAACTGTTTGGTCAGATATAGTGCTTGGACATGGTTCCAGCAAAGGTTGAACATCGAGGATATGAAGCAAGGGAAAGCGGTAGAGGAAGGGTGATGTCTTTATCCGTGGGCATGCGGAAGCGTACACTTTGTTCAGGCTTTACTTACTGTGTGTTCTAGCGATGGTGGTCTTGGAGCGACTCATAATAGCAATGTCTCTCCGATTTCGTTGTGCCCTCTAAGGTGTTGAAGTGGGGGTTAGTGGCTGGTATGTACCCTGGTCGCCCTGAAGTGATCTCTCTGCTTGAGCTCAAGGACGGTTTAAATGCAGCAGTTAATGCACAAAATATAACCTTAATGCAGAAAATGTAATGCTATTCATGTTTAAAAGAACCGTTTGGTCAGATACAGTGCTTGAACATGGTTCCAGCAAAGGTTGAACATCGAGGATATGAAACAAGGGAAAGCAGTAGAGGAAGGGTGATGTCTATATCTGTGGGCATGCGGAAGCGTACACTTTGTTCAGGCTTTACTTACTGTGTGTTCTAGCGATTGTGGTCTTGGAGCGACTCATAATAGCACTGTCTCTCCGATTTCGTTGTGCCCTCTAAGGTCCTGAAGTAGGGGTTCGTGGCTGGTGTGTACCCTGGTCGCCCTGAGGTGATCTCTGCTTGAGCTCAAGGACACTTTAAATGCAGTAGTTAATGCACAAAATATAACCTTAATGCAGAAAATGTAATGCTATTTATGTTTAAAAGAACCGTTTGGTCAGATATAGTGCTTGAATATGGTTCCAGCATAGGTTGAGCATCGAGGATATGAAGCGAGGTGATGTGGTAGAGGAAGGGCGATGTCTGGATCCGTGGGCATGTGGAAACGTACACTTGTTTCAGGGCTTACTTACTGTGTGTTCTAGCGATGGTGGTCTTGGAGCGACTCATAATAGCACTGTCTCTCCGATTTCGTTGTGCCCTCTAAGGTCTTGAAGTAGGGGAAGGTCTTGAAGTAGGGGATAGTGGCTGGTATGTACCCTGGTTGCCCTGAGGTGATCTCTCTGCTTGAGCTCAAGGACGCTTTAAATGCAGCTGTTAATGCACAAAATATAACCTTAATGCAGAAAATGTAATGCTATTTATGTTTAAAAGAACCGTTTGGTCAGATATAGTGCTTGAATATGGTTCCAGCATAGGTTGAGCATCGAGGATATGAAGCGAGGTGATGTGGTAGAGGAAGGGCGATGTCTGGATCCGTCGGCATGTGGAAACGTACACTTGTCTCAGACCTTACTTGCTGTGTGTTCTAGCGATGGTGGTCTTGGAGCGACTGATAATAGCACTGTCTCTGCGATATAGTTGTGCCCTCTAAGGTCGTGATGAAGGGAATGGTGGCTGGTATGTACCCTGGTCGCCCTGAGGTGATCTCTCTGCTTGAGCTCAAGGACGCTTTAAATGCAGCCGTTAATGCACAAAATATAACCTTAATGCAGAAAATGTAATGCTATTTATGTTTAAAAGAACCATTTGGTCAGATATAGTGCTTGAACATGGTTCCAGCATAGGTTGAACATCGAGGATATGAAGCAGGGTGATGTGGTTGAGGAAGGGCGATGTCTGGATCCGTGGGCATGTGGAAACGTACACTTGTTTCAGGCCTTACTTACTGTGTGTTCTAGCGGTGGTGGTCTTGGAGCGACTGATAATAGCACTGTCTCTGCGATTTAGTTGTGCCCTCTAAGATCTTGAAGAAGGGATTAGTGGCTGGTATGTACCCTGGTCGCCCTGAGGTCATCTCTCTGCTTGATCTCAAGGACGCTTTAAATTCAGCAGTTAATGCACTAAATATAACTTTAATGCAGAAAATATAATGCTATTTATGTTTAAAAGAACCGTTTGGTTAGATATAGTGCTTGAACATGGTTCCAGAAAAGGTTGAACATCGAGGATATGAAGCAAGGAGATGTGGTAGAGGAAGGGCGATGACTGGATCCATGGGCATGCGGAAGCGTACATTTTGTTCAGGCTTTACTTACTGTGTGTTCTAGCGACGGTGGTCTTGGAGCGACTGATAATAGCACTGTCTCTCCGATTTCGTTGTGCCCTCTAAGGTCGTGACGAAGGGAATGATGGCTGGTATGTACCCGGGCTGGCCTGAAGTGATCTCTGCAGGAGGTGCTTTGGGCCTGAGTGGGCGGCTGTGGATGCAGTCCTGTGATTTGCATGATTCTGTAGGCCGGTGTGCCTTGACCCAGCAGTTGGCAAATTGTCAACAGACAGCAGGCGCAGTGCGCGTGTGCAGCTCTCTGCTGGATTATACTGCTGCGTAGCGATTCATCTGGGGAATGTCAGCAACAGATGTGGCCTTCCATTTATTATAAGGAGCTCACCATGTTCTATTTTTTTCAGGTTGTGGGTTTTGGTTGCACTAGTCTGATGTCGCTTTTTCTTTGTAATCAGTTTCCAATCAGGCATAAAATAAACTACTAACTAGCCCTAATAAACTACTAACTAGTTATTATTCGCAAGTGTGAACCTGTGTCTACCAGCTTACTGCAGTTTGGCGTGTTGAAGTCTCTTCTTTCGAAATGGAGCAGACTAAAAAACAAAAATGCGAGAACATGTTGGTTGCAGTGGTTAGGGTCGCTGCTAAGCCAGAGTACCGGAAACTTTTCGTATAGAGATATCAGCTCCGCTCCTTCGTCTTCGTCCAGCAGTTGCCTTGACTGTGCCACTTTTCAGGTATTATGTCCACAGTTTCTCAAGGGTGTAGCGGGGTCTCCCGCTTGTGCTGAGCCACGATCATCTTTTTGAACACGGACTTCTTGGGGCGACCTGACCTACGGTTTTGCTTGTTGCTAGGTGTAACATGCTGCCAGCGGTTGCTGGCTGTAGTCAACAAGTGGGCTTCCATGCGTGCGTCTGTGACAGCCTGTAGGCGTGGAGTCTTGCATGGAGATTCGTCAAAAAGTAGTTCAAATAGTACTAGTAATTACTTTTGCATGCACAATTTGCCACCCAAGTCAAGTATTATTTCACCAATCACTCAGCACATCTCCTGGCACAACGGCCTGACCACCGTGGTCTCTCTTCGGTCCAGCACGATTTTCCTTGGCTATATTTGTGCATGTTGATTTTTGTACGCGCACTGTGCATTTTTAGTTCGTCAAAAATTCTTCGTACAGTCCTTACAGTTCTTTCTTGAACAAAATGGCTGAGTGGTACTCACGCCCCTTGGGGGGCAATAAAGGTGCAAAGAGTCAAGGATAAACGCAGACGAGATCCATGAACAGTGCATATAGTAACTCCATGAAGCCACAAACCAAAGGCTCTTTGGCCCACAGCAAGTAGTGGTGAGGATGTTTTCGAGAGGATCGTATCGCAAAGGCAACCACACAAGAGAAGGTAACGTTTTTCGCGCGCATAATGCCATACAGCAGCTGCCGCAGGACTTATAATAGAGGAGTGTTTTTTTACTCAGCCGTGTAGTGAGACAAAGCCTTCTGCTTACCTGCCACTTGACATACACTCATACGAACACATATGCAGTGTTCTCTAGAACAATTCAGCGCATGTCACGCAACACGAAACAGAGGCTACCATACACATCTTTTGCAACAGCAGTGTGCTATTAAATGAGAGAGACAAATATATACGCACAATTTGTTCATCGGGCTCTGCGTCAATGCGACGACTGGACTATCACGATGTTGCCGTACTGTAGACTGTCACATGCTCCCTCACATATCTGTTCCTGGGTATCAGAGACTTTGACCCGAGAATCTTCAGTGAGCGCTTCTTCAAAGCTAGAGCTATGGCACGGGCTTGCTGATGGCCCCTAACGTCCTTCGTGTATAGTGCCACATTGGTTAGTAATTTCGCGCCAATTTCCAGACGCCCACATGCAGCATTAACAGTATCTGCAGAGAATTTTTGCTGTGATGACACCCATACAAACAAATGTAGGCGCAGTTTGTTGTCACGAGACTCATCCTCCTGCAGGAGGACAGCGCCGAGCCCATCTTGGCTGGCATCCATGTGGAAGACGATGGGGGCCGATTCATTGTAATGGGCCAACGTAGGAGGCTTGAGGAGGGCATGCTTGACGTCAAGGAACGTGAGCTGTTGGGCTGGTGTCCAACTCCACACTGCATTCTTCTTCAGCAGGGCGGTCAACGGAGCGCTTCGCTTGGCAAAGTCGGGAATAAAACGACGGAAATACAAAGCAAATCCAAGGAAACTTTTGAGCTCCTTGGCAGTGGTGGGAGCTTCGTAAGCCATAAGTGCTTTAAGCTTCTCCGGGTCGGGACGGATGCCATGCCGGCTCACAGCGTGACCCAAGTATGTGACCTCTGCGAAACCGAAGAAACATTTCTTTGGTTTTAAGCGAAGCCCAGCAGAGGTAGGCTTCGAGGACGAGTTTGAGTCGCCTTTGGTGTTCTTGAAACGTGGCCGCATAGAAAATGACGTTGTCCAGGTAGACCAGCGATATAGTCCACTTCATATGGCCTAAGACGCGGTCCATGAGGCGCTGAAAGGTGGCTGGAGCATTTGAGAGACCGAAGGGCATGTGGTTGAATTGGTAGAGGCCATCGGGAGTCACGAATGCCATCTTTTCCGCATCATTGAGGTGAACAGGTACCTGCCAGTAGCCCGAGGGCAGATCCAGGGTAGAAAAATAACGGGCCCCCTTCAGGCGGTCAAGTGCATCGTAGAGGCGGGGCAGCGGGTACACGTTGAGATGAGTGATAGCGTTCAACTTGCGATAATCAGTGCAGAAGCGAAGTGTTCCATCCCTCTTGCGCACAAGGACGACAGGGGAGGACCAAGGGCTACAAGAAGGGGCAATGATTCCCTGGTCAAGCATGTCGCATACGTGCTGCTGGATGACTCTCCGTTCAGCTGGCGCGACACGGCGAGGTTGGTGATGAGTAGGCCCACGGTTTTCGGTGTTGATCCGGTGTTGGGCCCAGGAAGTGCACCCGAGTTCACCGGCGCTTAGAGCAAGGCAACTGCAATGCTCGAGCAGCAAGGCCTTCAGAGAGGCGAGCTCCGCGCAGGTCAGGGTGGGCCCAAAGTTAAATATGTCCCATGATAGGACTGCCGGCGCTGGAGTGCGGTGAGATGGACCTTCAGGTTGCAAAGATGCAACCGGTGATTCTGACGCTGTACCCAATTGCGTGCCATGAGTCAGCACGAGCGGTGTGCGGCTGATACTAAGCATTAATACGTGGGCCTCTCCTTTGAGCACAGACAGAAGGCTTCGAGGGAAGGTCATCTCTCGGGCTGGAGCCGAACACTGGGTAGGTTTGAAAAGCACATCCGTTGTGACCGGACTGTCAAACTTGGCATACACCCAAGTTGCCGCACCTGGTGGCAGAGTCACGGCAGTCGCCACAGTCACGATAGTGACGTCGACTGGCTTGACTCGACGTGGCCACTTCGTTCCGAGGTAACACACAGATCCTGAAGCACGCTTGGTCGCTGACAACAGGGACTGCCACAGGGTGACACCAAGGCTGGAAATCCGGCTAAGCCAACCCGGCCCACACAGAGTTTGGCTCGCACGTGGTTCTGTGGTGGTAAAATTAAGGACGACTCCGGCTTGCTGGCACCACCCGCACCCGAGGAGCACTGGCCAAATAGGGCTTTCCGCGACAACAAACTCGGTGGAGATGGTCTTTCCGAGTGCTGTCAGGTTGACGATAACATGCCCGACTTGCTCCACCGGGGCGCCGTTAAAAGCTAAGAGCCGTGTTTTGGCGGCTGGAAGAAGCAGGTGGGGCGCGTTCACAATTAACGATTTGTCGAGCACATTGACAGCCACTCCGGTGTCGGACCAAGGCCGCTACGTGCCTGTAGAGCAGGGCGACGTCAACGAGCATGTAGGGAGCTTCAGTTGTCATCAAAGCCGACGAAAGAAGGGGACGCGGCGAACTAAGGAGTGTGGGGACGGACTTTATCCGGGGGCACAGTTCCACCGAATCGTTTTCCGACGTCGGAGGGCCAGCACAGTCCCTCGCATAGTGTCCCTTCAGGCCGCAGCGGAAGCAGGTCACGCGGGTGTTACACACGCATCGGGTAGAGGCCGCTGTAGGGACTACGAATTGAGGAGCCTGCAGTGAGATGCTGTGCTCGGCAGATGGTGGCGACCCCCGCGTGGCCGACAAAGTAAATTCCGCCTCGATGACGGTGCGAATGTACTCAGGACGCCCAGAGCGGACCAAGCACTGCAACTTAGGGAGTCGGATGGCGTCGACAAACGCCTCAGTGCCAGTCAGGGCCACGTTCTGAGGCGCCCCCGGCAGCGACTGCAGAGCCAGGCGCTCAATGGCGGCGACAAGGTCCTGGTATGTCTCCCCGGTCTCTTGACGGCAGGCTCGCAGGCGATGGTACTGGACACGGGGGTGACCAGAGGAACTGTAGTGGTCGGCGAGGAGGCCCACCAGGACAGTGTAAGAGCCCAGCTGGTCGGGCGGCACATTCTGCTGCAGCTCAGTCGCGCGGCCTCTCAGTTTGGCGACGAGCATCCATGTCTTCATTTGCTCGTCCCAGCCTCTCGCCGCCACAATACTGTCTAGCTGGATGCGGTAAGCATCCCACGAGACAGTGCCGTCGAATGTGGGTAACTCCACGACGTCCAATGATGTGCCCACACCGAGCACGCTATTGGCTGCGACGACCGCAGGTACAGCCACGGCAGAGCCGGGGACAGCAGTGGCGGGGATGCCGAAAGGCACCTGACCCGTGTTAGGCTCGACTGGCAGAAAGTGACGGAAGTCGCGCCGGAAGGCCTTCATCTCCCCAGCCTGGACAGTCAGACGGGCCTCCCAGGCGTCCATCCACTGGGTAACCATATCCAAGAGGCACCAATACCGGTGTCCAGAAGTCGCGCCAGACCGGAAGTCGCGCCGGAAGGCCTCCATCTCCCCAGCCTGGGCAGTCAAACGGACCTCCCAGGCGTCCATCCGCTGGGTAGCCATATCCAAGAGGCGCCAATACCGTCGTCTGGAAGTCGTGCCAGATGGCCTCCGTCTTCCCAGCCTGGGCAGTCAGACGGACTTCCCAGGCGTCCATCCGCTGGGTACCCATATCCAAGAGACGCCAATACCGGCGTCCGGAAGTCGCGCCGGAAGGCCTCCATCTCCCCAGCCTGGGCAGTCAGACGGGCCTCTCGGGCGTCCATCCGCTGGGTATCCATATCCAAGAGGCGCCAATACCGGCGTCTGGAAGTCACGCCGGAAGGCCTCCATCTCCCCAGCCTGGGCAGTCGGACCTCCCAGGCGTCCATCCACTGGGTAACCATATCCAAGAGACGCCAATACCGGCGTCCGGAAGTCATGCCGGAAGGCCTCCATCTCCCCAGCCTGGGCAGTCAGAAGGGCTTCCCAGGCGTCCATCCGCTGGGTAACCATACCCAAGAGACGCCAATACCGGCATCCGGAAGTCGCGCCGGAAGGCCTCCATCTCCCCAGCCTGGGCAGTCAGACGGGCCTCTCAGGCGTCCATCCGCTGGGTATCCATATCCAAGAGGCGCCAATACCGGCGTCTGGAAGTCACGCCGGAAGGCCTCCATCTCCCCAGCCTGGGCAGTCAGACGGACCTCCCAGGCGTCCATCCGCTGGGTAAGCATATCCAAGAGGCGCCAATACCGGCGTCCGGAAGTTGCGCCGGAAGGCCCCCATCTCCCCAGCCTGGGCAGTCAGACGGACCTCCCAGGCGTCCATCCGCTGGGTAACCATACCCAAGAGGCGCCAATACCGGTGTCCGGAAGTCACGCCGGAAGGCCTCCATCTCCCCAGCCTGGGGAGTCAGAATGGCTTCCCAGGCGTCCATCCGCTGGGTAACCATATCCAAGAGGCGCCAATACCGGCGTCCGGAAGTTGCCTACAGCAAACCTGGGTGATTTCTGCTGGGGCGACTAGTGAGCCCGTAAAAATATACAAAGTGTGTAAGCTGAACGAATGCAGCCATGCATGGCGCTTGCTACCTTCCTCTAGAGTTACCCGAGTCAGTTATGAAAAAGGTAACTTTTTTTGCAGAATATTTCCATGAAGTGAGGCCCTGTGTACATAGTTCATATCGAGCGGTACTTATGCCAGGTGTCTTCATTGCTCTGTGTGTTCAAAAAATGTTGGTCATTGCAGAAAGTTCTGAATATTCCCTGAAACATAAACCTGTAACGCATCTTCGCTCGTTGGCGCATGATGGCCTTAGAGGCTTATGCGGCACTTAACCCAATACAGGGCATGTTAATTCTTCTTCAGGTACCATTGGCATTGGTCATCACTTCTGAGCCAAGAAAAGAATGAAGTATTAACGAGCATGCGTGGCCCTGCTGTCCTGCAGCTGTAATAAAAGGGAGAGAAGCTTCACTCATGTACGCTCATTACAGCGCTGGTGATCAAATACACTTCCATATATGCTGATTTCAGAATAGCTCAGGAAATAAGCCACGGTAGACTTGAGACCACATGCTTACCTTGTAGCTTCCAATTCTGAGTCGGTATTGGTGTGCATATGTGACAGAAAGCATATGCTTTATGCCATCTTCGGGCGGTCTGGGATCGTTTAGTTGTAAGCCGATAAATAAGTGAAGCGCCACCGATACGCAGCCCATGTGTTGTCCAGAAGGGGTGAGAAGCTTTATTCCGCTCCTGCTTCCAGATGATGAAAAAAATTCTGGAACTGCGTAAGACAATGCCAGCCGGACAGACAAAGCCTTCACCTTTCCTCCTCTCCGCGCGACCCACGTCATAGGCGTGTTCAGAGCCTTCGTTGTGGCTCGAGCATGAGCCGAATTTGAGAACAATTAGTTCCGAGAATGGTTATCGCGTTGTAGAAGTAACTGAACCGGTTGTGTCATACTGATGTGCGGAATAAAGCAGGCCTTTGCTGTAATGGATCTTTCCCGCCGCTCGCAAAAAAAAAATGCAGCCATGCTCGCTTGCCCGCAAGATGCGGAACAAGGACGCAGGCGCTGGTTCGCTCAGGTATCCATGATTCTTCGTGATAAAAATTTCTTCGGCACCCATTTGTTTTGTGCCCTCTGAACAACACGAAGCGGCTGAGTGACAACAAAAGAATCTCAAGCCACTGCTTCCTACTGTGAAACGACGTGCAGTTCCTTTCCCACAGAGTCACCGAACTTGCCTGAGTAGTGAAATTGACACGACATTGTTCGATTACTGTATTTTCCTTTTTCTGTCAATCGAGCTGCAAGAGAGCATCAGTACTGCTCCCTGCCATGGGTGGTACCACCAGTTTGCACATCTGCCCATCTGACTGAACATCGTTCTCTGAACCACATTCCTCAGTCAGGGATCTGGGAAATACGAAGTGTATTTAAGGGGAGGTTGCTTTGTTACCGAGACACTTCTATATCGACTGTAAATGTGTACAAATAAACCTACTGCACTGTTTCCTTCATAACGGAGCTCGAGTCCGTGCTTCGCAGCCGGGACTTGCGGTGCTGAACGAGTCAGACAATCCAAGGGCCCCTCCTATCTCCAACAGTTCTGAATAGATATGGTGCTCTAATGCAGATGGGTGGAGAAAATCTGCAGGAGCAATAAAATCTCGCAATAAAATACTTAGGTTCGTTTTTAATGCAGAAGCATTAAACGCAACGGCAACGAAGCCCGATGTCCTGAAAAAGTAGCGTCCCAAACCCATGTGGCCAGCAAAAGAAAAACAAAATTACATCCGAAGATGCGAGGAATGTAACGGAAAGCATGCAGCCTTTCTTTTTTACAAACTTGGTTGGATTTTTTACCTTGATCCACGGCAGTTGAGAGCTATCCAAACAATGGTTGTCTTGTTGCTCACAAACGCGCCCTTCCTCGAAGCAACTTTGCTGCTTTTTGGAGGCCTGAAAACTTAACAATTTTCGCAGTTAGCTGCAGTCAGACACGTGCTTGCAAAAGCGCGTTCCATCATTCACAGTACACAGTAAAAGGTAGAAAACATCCTCCCACTTTGCAAGATTTAGGGCCCTGTCATGTACAACTCCTACATGATTATGCTTAGGGACGACATGACCATTTGCGTCAGGTGTGTGCAGCTCTGTAGAAGTGACCAGGCTTCCTTCCGCCCCATCCAATGTCTCTTTATTACAACCTTTAAATTTGAAATCTCCAAAGTGTGCAGTTCTGTAAACCTTAGAGGCGTTTACCTCATGTAACATTTCTAGAGGTTTACACAGCTGGTTTCTGAGCTCAATTTCAGCACACCCTGCCGTACAATTAATCCCATGAGACGGGATAGATCCTTCGGCCAAGAACGAATTGGTATATACTTCGGAGATATAATAATGTTTCCCACTGACGGCTGGCTTATTTGTTCTTCCTCACTATGAACTTTGCCGACGCCTTTATCTACTGGCCCCAATGTAGTTGCCTATGTGCAAGCCCGCTTTCTAACTATAGTTGAGGAGCTTGCCAACTCAAGTACAGCTTGCTTTTTCAAATTGTTGACTGCAGATAGCTCTATGATGGAGTCTTTGTATCAACTGAATTTGGCGGACGCCTCCGCGTAATTCATTGGGCCTATACTTTATGTATGAAGAAGCTTTTCCTTACAAGAGATGAAATCCTCTGGGAAAAGCCAATTTCACCACCAGAATCTGTTTCCTAGTCAGCAGTGTCCTTTCTGCTGTGTGTCCTCACGCCAGTCTCGTTGCACAGGGCACCGATGCTACGGCTGAAGATTCGTTACAAACACAACTCTTATGCGCCAAGATGCCGTGCAGATGATTTTCATTTGAGGAAAGGCGAACACTGTCATATTGACCAATAAATGAGAACTGCATTTCTACCAGGGGAATCTTGGCTCGCAGTCGAGCATATTCTCCAGCACTTTCAACCGCATATTCTTTTCGAAGCGCGCGTTCCAGGTTTTGCTGGGCCGCGCGCTCAGTGGCACGTTTCGCCACCATCTCTCGTTCCTGTGCCTGTTGGTCTCACGTGCTCCAGGATGTAGCGTTTAATAAAATTTTAGCAGTTTATGGCTCTCAAAATCTCTTATTCTCAAAATCTCTCTCTCAAAATCTCAAAATCTCTCTTATTACAAATCTACTCCACCTTGGTGGTTCCCCTAAACATTTGATCAAAATCTCTCGTTCCAGTAACTGCTTGGTGTCACGTGCTCCACGATTTAGCGTTTAATGAAATTTTAGCACTTCATGGCTCTCAGAATAAAGGGCTACTGCATGAGAACTGAGGTCATGATGCACCTTTCTGCTAAGCATCTGTGCACCGCTTGTCACAGAAGGCCTTGCAGCTCGTTTGACAATAGAAAGTGACAGTTCACTTGATAGAAGTCTGCCCCTGTGTGATCCACGAAGGAACAAGCTTTGCAAGCGTGTTTCCCCATTTACTATAGGTTGTATACAGTGCTACAGCGCTGTGATTAGCATGGGAATACCATGGTTGTTGCCTATAACAGTGGAAGCGAGATAAGCTAGCTATTCGCGTTACCGCTGGTCTGGAACACATGTGATGCTTTGAAATTGAAGGTGGAAGATTGGTTTATTTGTCTTTCTGTGGTACATGGTATCACAAGGAGAGAGGGGACGCAGAGAAAAGCTGCTTAAATGCTGCTTTAAGGGCACCTTTCGCACATCATTCACAAAACAGCAGCATGTGAGAGCCTGATAAAATAAATTCCCATAGTTTGAATAATCTGTGGTCACCACAGTAACACTGGCAACAGATAGCAATACAAACACACAAAACAACAACATCATGACATTCTCTGCACGTGGAACATAAGCACAAGTAAAATGGACACAGCAATGCAAAAAGAACGCGTTGCTGGTACAGGTCTGTTTAGCAAGCAGCCTTGCTGCATTCCAACCCTTCGGATGCGCTGTGCAGTTATCCTTTCATGCAGCCTCTAGAGTTTCTTGTCCAAAATAATTTTTCCGACTTTTACCTCATGAGGACCATGCAGGTCAGTCAGCGGCACGGCCACTCAGCGACCGTAGCAGAGCAGCCACAGTCTGAATTAGTGCCTTAGAATGAATTCTTTGTGCCGCCCTTGTGCTTAAACCTTGTGCTCCGGTGTTTCGACGGAGGGGAAACGACAAAAATTTCATTACAAATCGCTCCTCTCCCAAGGTAATGACATTATATTGCAAGTACATCCCAAAAGTAATCAAAATTACTTTTAAACCATGTTTTATGTTCCACGGTTGCTGAGTGGTTATGGCGCTTTCATTGGTTCATATCAAGTTTGGTTGCTTTTATGCACATTGCTCGAGGTGATGATAGACAATTATATATATTATTTGAAGTGGACTTGACTGTATATACAAATGAAAAAAAAAACAGGGCACTTTAGCTGCCTGTCTAGGACTGCCTGTCTAGGAGAGGCTGTCTTTTTCATAGACAGTCCAATTCTCTGGCAGAATACAAGGTTTCAATACTGCATGCTGCAGGTCCTTTTGCAGTGGTTGTGCTTCTTCACAATTCTGTACATTTCACAGGTCAGAGTGATCGGAGGTTGGAGGTGGCAGGGGGATACCAGAAAATGCACTATTTTTGCACAAACTTAGCACAGGAGACGCTGTGTTTTACTCGAAGGTACAATTTCTTGCTTGCTTCGTGATCAAGAGCATGTTGCGTATGTACATCACCCCAGCAATGACCATGGCTCCAGCAAACGCATTTTATCTGTATGGACAAGAATGTTAGCCAGATGCTAATGTTGGTGCTAGGTATTGCTTTTGGAAGTCGTAACGTTGATCTCATTCCTGGTGGCTGGAGTCAAGAGGCCGGTTTCCAAGCGTGCATCTATGAGCCAGTAGGCATATGATGCTCAGTGCCATTTGCACTGACACTCAAGATAGCGCAGTTCACTTGTGACCCTTTTTCTAACTTTTTTTGGCACTTTTTGGAAGCAGCATCCACACAAGACAATAATGGTTGAACATACAAAACAATGAAGACTCTGGACATAAATACTGCTCGATATAAACCATGTACACAGAGCGTAGAGGGACATAGCGAACGCCGTGCATAGATGCACTGCTTCAGCTTGCGCACTTTGTATATTGTTAGGGGCTCACTGGCCCACCCAGCAGAAATCACCCAGGTATGCTGGAGGCGCGTCAAAACCCGACTGGCGGCTGCAATTCTCGTGGATATTGCGCTCGCATGTCACGCTAGCTCCGCCCTTTCTCTTTGAGCACAGCGCTCTCTTGGACGGCATACGCCGTAACCTGTAGCAATATCTTTCACATTTCATTGTACGAATCCAAGACATGGGGAATTTTTTTTATAAACATATCTCTTTCGAACCAGTGAATTTTCGAGAACTGTATCTGCTCGACTTCAACGAACGCCTCCGTTTTGGCAGTCCTGATGCCATATGTATATTAAGGAGGATCTCGCACAGCTTCCGTTGTTTTCGTTCAGTCACGTTCCTCGCGAGACTTCGATAACGTTGCACGTGACACTTCGATCGCATTTCACATGACACTGGCTGTAATACAGGGCGGTCTGTTTCCGCCGCTATGGTTAAGGGCGCCTCTCATGAATGCTCTCGTGGTTGTTTGACTGAACACAAATACACCACCATAGCTCATTTAGTGGAGCCTTGAGCCGCGGGTCGAGACGCTTCTCGTGATTTTGGCCTATATCAAATTGTTGCCATTCAGCGTCCCTGTTGTGGGTGATGCAGGCCTCCTTGGCATTCATCAGCATCTTCCTTGCGGCGGTTTTGAACATGTCTGTGTAATTGAAGGCTGCGCATCCAGAGAGCATGGCAACCGAGATCCTCGTCTGGCACAGAGTGCTACTTGCAGCAACCAAACACTTCTGGCCACCTTCACTGCTCAGCGAGCATCCTTTTGGAAGGGGTTTGTCCCGTGGCTGCGGCGACTTGAGCTTGACGGTGATGGTGTGATCCGCTTACAGCTAGTCGTGTATGTTTCGGAAATGTTGCGTTCCATCCATGGCAACGCGACGACACAGAAATCTGCAGTTAAGGAATAGAGGGACAAGCAGATTCATCGACGAGGATATTCTATGTGTCAAAAGATACTCTTTCTTGGGTACTGCCAGTCTACCCATTTACATATCATCTTCTGCAGTTGTTTTTTCCTATTCCCAAATTTCTGGGTTTGTAGAGTATATTAGAAAACAAGTTTTATTGGCAGGGTGCTTACGTAAATATTTATGATGAATTTTGGTGAATAGATACATATGGCGCTCTAATGCACATGCGCGGACAAAATTTGCCGGAGCACTGCGTCTATCTCGGAGCAAAATACGCAGGTCGTTTTTAATGCCAAAGCATTATATAGCTCGACGACAGTGAAGCCTGATGTCTAGAAAAAGTGGCGTCCCATAACCCACGCGACCTACCAAAGAAAAAAGAAAATTGCATCCGAATATGCGGGGGAATGTAACGGAAAGTAAGCAGCCTTTCCTTTTTACAAACTTTGCTGGATTTTTCACCATGAGCCATGGCAGTTGAATGCAAACCAAACCCTGCTTGTCTTGTTGCACACGAACGCGCCCTTTCTCGCAGCAACTTATGGAGTGACCATTTGCGTCAGTTGTATGGAGCGCTATAGAAGTTATCAGGGTTCCTTCCCCACCATCAAAGGTCTCTTTATTACAAACTTTAAATTCAAAATCTCCAAAGTGTGCGGTTCCATAAGCGGTAGAGGCTTTTACCATTTCCTAGAGGTTTACACAGCTGGTTTCTGACATCAATTTCAGGACACACTTGTGTACCATTGATCGCACGCTGTAAACAAAAATCAATCCAAATGGGAGTTTAAATAGTTGGCATCCACCTTTAAACTCTGTATGCGGAAATATTTACTCCATAAATGGGGATTAAAGATGTGCTAAATGACCTATTTTACTTCTTCACTCAGTAATGAGGTATAATGGAGGATTCTCCTCCTTATAACTCCCATTTTTAAATGCAGTTTCTTAGTCTGAATACACCCCATATACTCAATGGAGTAAAAAAACACCATTTTGGGCAATCCGCCCTGCCACCTAGCGTCTCGTCTGCTGCTGCTCAGTCGTCTGATAATGGCGGTGAGCGAAGACCGCTTGGTTACCATTGCCGCTTGATCTCTGCTCAATTCTGCTCCTTCACTGGCGCCTGCCGCGGTACAAGATATTGGCTTGTCACTGTTTTCCACTACTGTGCGCTACATAATTGAATTGCTCCTTCGAAGCCTCCAGTGCTCTAACCATACCTGACCTTCCTTTGTTAGTGTCGCCATCTTGTTACAGCCACTGGTTAAGCCTAATTCTCACAGGCTTTTTTTTTCAATGTGGCTCTCGGAGTGTGTTGCAGCAGATTATGTGTTGCATGAACATGGAACTGTGATAGAACATAGTTTCAACACTGAGCTTTTGATTGAGTTGATGAGGCTACATTTTTCCTGTCATATTGAAAAGCCAAGCCGTAATGAAGTGAATATGAAAGCAAGCAAGGCTGTTCCAAACTACCATCAGGGGTGTCTTCAACTTTTCTGCTGTGGTTTTTAGTCAAATATAGCATGGTGCATGACCGTGAAAACTGCCCAGTGACTCCTTTTCAGTTTTCAACAATTGATTATAATGTTAGATCCCTTTATCTATGAACATGGCCAACCAAACGAGCTCATACAGCAAAAGGAGACGACAAGCAGATGACTTCTGCCGCCAAAGCCGCCGCTGGGCTTGCAAACGGTGAATACAATGCATGACGCAGGGTCACATGAGGGCAGAGCAGTTTCCCAAGTTCGGTGGCCGGTGGCCCATGCAGCTACTGCCCGTTTCCGCCATTGTCACTGCTGTTAAAATGAGCCTGAATGAGGACAAATAAACATGATGTCAATTTTGTACTCCATTTCTCTGAGTCGCAAAAAATTTATTCCCTTGTACTCCTAAACAATTCGCTTATATAAGGAAAAAAATAAAATACTCCATTTATATGGAGTAAAAATTACCTTTTGGTTGTGCGTCAGAGGACAAGCTATTTACTCCCACCTTGGTGTTTTTTTTGTTAACAGTGCATTAGACGGGATAAATCCTTCTGCCAAGAATGAAAACGTATATACATTAGAGGCATAATGCTTCCAAGCGACGGCTGCCTTATCTGTTCTTCCTCGCGATGAACTATCAACGAGGAGCTGCCCAACTCAAGTACGGCTTGCTTTTTCAAATTGTTGACTGCGGATAGCTTTATCGTGGAGTCCTTGTATGAAATGGATTTGGCGGATGCCTTCACTAATCCACTGGGCCTATAATTTATGCATGAAGAAGGTTTTCCTTACAAGAGATGAAATCCTTCTGGGAAAAGCCTATTTCACCACCAAAATCTGTTCCCTAGTCAGCAGTGTCCTTTCTGCTGAGTGTCCTCACGCCAGTCTCGTCACACAGGGCACCGATGCTACGGCTGAAGATTCCTTGCAAACACAACTATTATGTGCCAAGATGCCATGCAGAGGATTTTCATTTCAGGAATGGCGAACACTGTCATATTGGTCAATAAATGAGAACTGCCCTTGTACCAGGGGTACCCAAACCCATCCAAGATGGGTTTGGGGCATGACGGTGTGAGTTGCTTATGCGCCATAAAACCAGATCAATACAATACGCTTGGCTGCTTTGATGCACACTGCTGTAGATGATGGTTGACATGTATATATTATTTGAAGCGCACTTGACTATATAGTACAATATAGTACAGAATGGTTAACAATAACAAACGTTTTGTAATGCATGACCGCTGAGTGCAACCACAAACCCGGATAAATAGTGTCATATGGTACATCACATTATGGTATGTGAGGTGCCCAGATGCTGAGAAGACGTACCTGTTTTGATGAAAAACCCGAGTTCAGGCTAACATAATTTTGCATCATCATTCATGATATGTCTCTTGTTGCCTGTTCCTGCGAAAATATCTCCAAGGCAGCCCTCTTCAGTTTCTAGAGGCTCCATTCATTTATGGCACGGTTCAGGTGTGCACCAAGATATATGAGACAGATACTGCGCCATTTCCTTTCCTCATAAACCACTTTACCAAAAACCTATTTATTTCTGTGATGTGGACGCCTGCAGAAACCGCATGTAACTCATATTGATCAAACATGAGCGTGCACATTTCACCACGCTTCCACTGCTAGGCGACTGAATAACCACGTGAAATATCAGTCCTACGCAGAACTAGTGCACCAGTGTCCGCAGGAGGAAGCATTCTGCTCAAATACAGCTCCCGTTATCTCTTGGCCTTTAAGGAATATCTAAACTATTGTTCGACCCTGCAAGTATGGTCGGTGGTATAGAAGCACAATGAAACATATATTCAAATGGCATAAAACAGAGGGTACTGTTTTCTGCCTTTTTTGGACTGCAAAGTAACTTGGGGATAAATCCACATTCCAGTCAGAAAGGCCACCCACTGGTCTGGACGAAGGGGCCTGATCGAGCCCCTCTGAGGGCTGCGTGGTTCGGAGAACGATGTCCAATCAGATGGGAAGATGTGGACACTGGTGATACCACCCACGGCCTGGGGTGGTGCTGGGCTGTCCCGCTCTCTCGAAGCTCGGTCGATAGGAAGGGGTAGAGGCTGAATCATCAAATACTGCTGTGTCAATTTGACCACTGGGGCAAGTATTCTGTTGCCTCTGTAGGAAATGAATTTTCCGCAGTCTCCCAGCAGGTGAAAGAACGTCCTCGTACTCCCCCGCCGTATGTCCAAAACACGAGACCTCTGTCGAGGACACAGCCATCTTTCAGTTAACAGCAACAGCTTGACCTTGCACAGCACCCCTCCATCGTCTGGTGACCCGAGGACAGACTTGGCCGCTTGCTGCCGCTGCTGCAGCCGTCGCCAGCCCTCGCCGCATTTTTGCTTCACGATTACTCACGTCTCGAAGTAATTCTTCCCAGGCCCGTGTTCTCCAATCTTAACTGTACCTTTAGCCACAACCTAAAATTAAACCAGAGAGCTGTCGGGAGAATTACATTAGGCGCTCACGGCAAAGCTATAAATGA